>NC_138882.1:155277166-155762072 GCF_965194825.1 Balaenoptera physalus | reverse complement strand
AAAAAAGAGATAAGGGGAAAGACAACCACTGTTCATGGATTCGAAGAATTAACATTAAAATTTTCAGAGAGATAGCCTCATCCACCAGAGGGAAGACAGCGGAAGCAAGAAGAACTACAATCCTGCAGCCCGTGGAACAAAAATCACATTCACAGAATGATAGACAAGATGAAAAGTCACAGGGCTATGTACCAGGTGAAGGAACAAGATAAAACCTCAGAAAAACAACAAAATGAAGTGGAGGTAGGCAACCTTCCAGAAAAAGAATTAAGAATACAGATAGTGAAAGTGATCCAGGACCTCGGAAAAAGAATGGAGGCAAAGATTGAGAAGATACAAGAAATGTTTAACAAAGACCTAGAAGAATTAAAGAACAAACAAACAGAGATGAACAGTACAATAACTGAAATGAAAAATACACTAGAAGGAATCAATAGCAGAATAACTGAGGCAGAAGAACAGATAAGTGACCTGGAAGAAAGTATGGTGGAATTCACTGCTGTGGAACAGAATAAAGAAAAAAGAATGAAAAGAAATGAAGACAGGCTAAGAGACCTCTGGGACAACATTAAAGGCAACAACATTGGCATTATAGGAGTCCCAGAAGGAGAAGAGAGAGAGAAAGGACCTGAGAAAATATTTGAAGAGATTACAGTCGAAAACTTCCCTAACATGGGAAAGGAACTAGCCACCAAAGTCCAGGAAGTGCACAGAGCCACATACAGCATAAATCCAAGGAGAAACACGCTGAGAAACACAGTAATCAAATTGGAAAAATTAAAGACAAAGAAAAATTATTGAAAGCAGCAAGGGAAAAACGACAAATAACATACAAGGGAACTCCCATAAGGTTAACAGCTGATTTCTCAGCAGAAACTCTACAAGCCAGAAGGGAGTGGCAATGACGTATTTAAAGCGATGAAAGGGAAGAACCTACAACCAAGATTACTCTACCCAGCAAGGATCTCATTCAGATTCAATGGAGAAATCAAAAGCCTCACAGACAAGCAAAAGTTAAGAGAATTCAGCACCAACAAACTAGCTCAACAACAAATGCTAAAGGAACTTCTCTAAGTGGGAAACACAAGAGAAGAAAAGGACCTACAAAAACAAACCCAAAACAATGAAGAAAATGGTCATAGGAACTTACATATCAATAATTACCTTAAACATGAATGGATTAAATGCTCCAACCAAAAGACACAGGCTCGCTGAATGGATACAAAAACAAGGCCCATATATATGCTGTCTACAAGAGACCCACTTCAGACCTAGGGACACATACAGACTGAAAATGAGGGGATGGAAAAAGATACTCCATGCAAATGGAAATCAAATGAAAGCTGGAGTAGCAATACTCATATAAGATAAAATAGACTTTAAAATAAAGAATGTTACAAGAGACAAGGAAGGACACTACATAATGATCAAGGGATCGATCTAAGAAGAAGAGACAACAAGTATAAATATATATGCACCCGATATAGGAGTGCCTCAATACATAGGGCAACTGCTAACAGCTATAAAAGAGGAAATCGACAGTAACACAATAATAGTGGGGGACTTTAACACCTCACTTACACCAATGGACAGATCATCCAAAAAGAATATTACTACGGAAACACAAGCTATAAATGACACAATAGAACAGATAGATTTAATTGATATTTATAGGACATTCCATCCAAAAGCAGCAGATTACACTTTCTTCTCAAGTGCGCACGGAACATTCTCCAGGATAGATCACATCTTGGGTCACAAAACAAGCCTCAGTAAATTTAAGAAAATTGAAATCATATCAAGCATCTTTTTTGACCACAATGCTTTGAGATTAGAAATCAATTACAGGCAAAAAAAAACCGTAAAAAACACAAACACATGGAGGCTAAACAATAAGTTACTAAATAACCAAGAGATCACTGAAGAAATCAAAGGGGAAATCAAAAAATACCTCAGACAAATGACAATGAAAACACAACGATCCAAAACCTATGAGATGCAGCAAAAGCAATTCTAAGAGGGAAGTTTATAGCAATACAAGCTTACCTCAAGAAACAAGAAAAATCTCAAATAAACAATCTAACCTTACAACTAAAGGAACTAGAGAAAGAAGAACAAATAAAACCCAAAGTTAGTAGAAAGAAAGAAATCATAAAGATCAGAGCAGAAATAAATGAAATAGAAACAAGGAAAACAATAGCAAAGATCAATAAAACTAAAAGCTGGTTCTTTGAGAAGATAAACAAAATTGATAAACCATTAGCCAGACTCATCAAGAAAAAGAGGGCGAGGACTCAAATCAATAAAATTGGAAATGAAAAAGGAGAAGTTACAACAGACACCACAGAAATACAAAGCATCCTAAGAGACTACTACAAGCAACTCTATGACAATAAAATGGACAACCTGGAAGAAATGGACAAATTCTTAGAAAGGTATAACCTTCCAAGACTGAACCAGGAAGAAATAGAAAATATGAACAGACCAATCACAAGTAATGAAATTGAAACTGTGAATAAAAATCTTCCAACAAAAAAAAGTTCAGGACCAGATGGCTTCACAGGTGAATTCTATCAAACATTTAGAGAAGAGCTAACACCCATCCTTCTCAAACTCTTCCAAAAAATTGCAGAGGAAGGAGCACTCCCAAACTCATTCTATGAGGCCACCATCACCCTGATACCAAAACGAGACAAAGATACTCCAGAAAAAAGAAAACTACAGATCAGTATCTCTGATGAATATAGATGCAAAAATCCTGAACAAAATACTAGCAAACAGAATCCAACAACATATTAAAAGGATCATACACCATGATGAAGTGGAATTTATCCCAGAGATGCAAGGATTCTTCAATATATGCAAATCAATCAATTTGATACACCATATTAAGAAACTGAAGAAGAAAAACCATATGATCATCTCAATACATGCAGAAAAAGCTTCTGACAAATTTCAACACCCATTTATGATAAAAACTCTCCAGAAAGTGGGCATAGAGGGAACCTACCTCAACATAATAAAGGCCATATATGACAAACCCACAGCAAACATCACTCTCAATGGTGAACAACCGAAAGCATTTCCTCTAAGATCAGGAACAAGACAAGGATGTCCATTCTCACCACTATTATTCAACATGGTTTTGGAAGTCCTAGCCACGGCAATCAGAGAAGAAAAAGAAATAAAAGGAATATGAATTGGAAAAGAAGAAGTAAAACTGTCACTGTTTGCAGATGACATGATACTACCCATAGAGAATCCTATAGATGTCACCGGAAAACTACTAGAGCTAATCAATGAATTTGATATAGTTGCAGAATACAAAGTTAATGCACAGAAATCTCTTGCATTCCTATACACTAATGATGAAAATCTGAAAGAGAAATTAAGAAAACACTCACATTTACCATTGCAACAAAAAGATTAAAATACCTAGGAATAAACCTACCTAGGGAGACAAAAGACCTGTATGCAGAAAACTATAAGACACTCATGAAAAAAATTAAAGATGATACAAAAAGATGGAGAGATATACCATGTTCTTGGATTGGAAGAATCACTAATGTGAAAATGAGTATACTACCCAAAGCAATCTACAGATTCAATGCAATCCCTATTCAATTACCAATGGCATTTTTTACAGAACTAGAACAAAAGATCTTAAAATTTGTATGGGGACCCAAAAGATCCAGAATAGCCAAAGCGGTCTTGAGGGAAAAAAACGGAGGTAGAGGAATCAGACTCCCTGACTTCAGACTATATTACAAAGCTACAGTAATCAAGACAGTATGGTACTGGCACAAAAACAGAAATATAGATCAATGGAACAGGATAGAAAGCCCAGAGATAAACCCACGCATCTATGGTCAACTAATCTATGACAAAGGAGGCAAGGATATACAATGGAGAAAAGACAGTCTCTTCAATAAGTGGTGCTGGGAAAACTGGACAGCCACATGTAAAAGAATGAAATTAGAACACTCCCTAACACCATACACAAAAATAAACTCAAAATGGATTAAAGACCCAAATGTATGACCGGACACTATAAAAATCTTAGAGGAAAACGTAGGAAGAACACTCTTTGACATAAGTCACAGCAAGATCTTTTTTGATCAACCTCCTAGAGTAATGGAAATAAAAACAAAAATAAACAAATGGGACCTAATGAAACTTAAAAGCTTTTGCACAGCAAAGGAAACTACAAACAAGATGAAAAGACAACCCTGAGAATGGGAGAAAATATTTGCAAACGAATCAATGGACAAAGGATTAATCTACAAAATATATAAACAGCTCACGCAGCTCAATATCAAAAAAACAAACATCCCAATCCAAAAATGGGCAGAAGACCTAAGTAGACATTTTTCCAAAGAAGACATACAGATGGCCCAGAAGCACATGAAAAGCTGCTCAACGTCACTAATTATTAGAGAAACTACAATGAGGTATCACCGCACACCAGTTAGAACAGGCACCATCAGAAAATCTACAAACAACAAATGCTAGAGGGGGTGCGGAGAAAAGGGAACCCTCTTGCACTGTTGGTGGGAATGTAAATTGATACAGCCACTATGGAGAACAGTATGGAGGTTCCTTAAAAGACTAAAAATAGAATTTCCATATGACCCAGCAATCCCACTACTGGGCATATACCCAGAGAAAACCATAATTCAAAAAGACACATGCACCCCAATGTTCATTGCAGCACTATTCACAATAGCCAGGACATGGAAGCAACCTAAGTGTCCATCGGCAGACGAATGGATGAAGAAGATGTGGTACGTATATACAATGGAATATTACTCAGCCATAAAAAGGAATGAAATTGGGTCATTTGTAGAGACGTGGATGGATCTAGAGACTGTCATACATAGTGAAGTAAGTCAGAAAGGGAAAAACAAATCTCGTATATTAACGCATATATGTGGAACCTAGAAAAATGGTACACATGAACCAGTTTCCAGCGCAGAAATTGCAACACAGATGTAGAGAAAAAAACGTATGGACAGCAAGGGGGGAAAGTGGTGGGGGTGGTGGTGGTGGTGTGATGAATTGGGAGATTGGGATTGACAGGTATACACTAATATGTATAAAATGGATAACTAATAAGAACCTGTTGTATAAAAAATAAATAAAGTAAAATTTAAAAATTCAAAAATAGACTGTGCTCCCAATGCAGGGGGTCCGGGTTTGATCCCTGGTCAGGGAACTGGATCCTGCATGCCACAGCTAAGACCCGGCACAGCCAAATAAATAAATAAATATTAAAAAAATATATTAGACAGGTAGAATTTGAGACGGATCTTGAATTATGGGGAGAGTGTGATTAGCTCAAAGTATTGACTGGGAAGCAGTCATTGTCTGGAGGTAAAAATGGCTTGAGGATGTGAGGAGAGCCCAGAATTTCACCCCTGCCGTGGCTGCCCCTCTGCTATGTTAACAGAGAATGAAAATAATTTAAAAAAATCAAACTTTAAGAAAGATTTCTCTTCTACAAAGTATTGCTTCCAGGTGCACAGAGCAAGTTTCTGAATTCTAGCTCTCTGAGAATAAACTTGGATAAAGAATTTGTCTTTCAGCATCTTCTCACTGTACTTTGTTTTGAAGAGTTTGGTCTGTGTGGGTACATGCTGTACTTTTTAATATGCCAAAGCGAAATAAGTTTCCTTTCATCTGATTTGCTTGTCTTAAGTGCAAAATTATGCTAATTCAAAGTAGAAAAGAAAGAAATACTGAAATGAAGAGCAATTGGGTTAGATTTATAAAAAAAAAAAATCATCCACAGGAAATAAAATGTTGTATTAGTAAAAAAAAAAATTTCCATAATATCCAAAGTGATATATAGATTCAGTAAAATCCCTATCAAAATTCCAAAGTCATTCTTCACAGAAATAGAAATAAAATCCTAAAATTCATATGGAACCACAAGAGACTCTGAATAGCCACAGCAATCTTGAGCAAGAAGAACAAAGCTGGGGGGATCACATTTCCTGATTTCAAAATATATTACAAAGCTTCAGTAATCAAAACTGTATGATACTGGCATAAAAAAGACATATGTACCAATGGAAGAGAATAGAGGGACCAGAAATAAGTCCATACACGTAAGGTTGGCTAACCCCTGACAAGGGTGCTAATAACACAAAATAGAGAAAGCAGACTCTCTTCAATAAATGATATTAGGAAACTGGATGGCCACATGCAGAAAAATGAAGTTGGATCCTTATCTCATATCATATACAAAAATCAACTCAAAATGGTTTAAACATAAGACCTGAAACTGTAAATCTAGTAGAAGAAGATATTAGGGAAAATGCTTCACAACATTGATCTGGACAATGAGTTTTTTGGATACGATACCAAAAGCACAGGCAACAAAAGCAAAAACAGACAAGTAGGATTGCATCAAATTAAAATGCTTCTGCATAGCAAAGGAAACAACCAACAGTGTAAAAAGATGACCTATGGAATGGGAAAAATATTTTCAAACCATATATATGATAAGGGGTTGATATATAAAATATATAAGTAACTCATACAACTCAATAGCAAAGCAACAAATAACAATTTAAAAATGGGCAAAGGACCTGAATAGACAGTTCTCAAAAGAAGAAATACAAATGGACAACAGGCATATGTAAAGGAGCCCAGCATCACTAATCATCAGGGCTTTGGAAATCAAAACCACAATGAGATACCACCTCACAGGTGTTACAATAGCTATTATTAAAAAGACAAAAGATAGCAAGTATTGTGAGGATGTAGAAAAAGGGAAGTCTTGTGTACTATTGGTGGGACTGTAAATCGGTACTGTCACTATAGAAGTCACTCAAAAAATTAAAAACAGAACTACCTTATGATCCATCAATCTCACTTCTGGGTATATATCCAAAGGAAATGGAATATCTCTCTCAATATCTTGCAGAGATACCTGCACTCATATGTTCATTGAAGCATTATTCACAGTAGTGAAGATATGGATATAACAGAAATGTCCATCAACAGATGGATGGACAAAGAAAATGTGATGCATATATATATATATATATATATATATATATATATATATATATATACACACCACACATAAAATGGAATATTATTCAGCCTTGAAAAGGAAGGAAAACCTGTCATTTGTCACAACATGGCTGAACCTGAAGGACAATATGCTATATGAAATAAGCCAGACACAGAAAGAAAAATACTGCATGATCTCACTTATATGCAGAATCTAAAATAGTCAAAGTCATAGAAGTAGAGAGTAGAATGGTAGTTGCCAGGGGCTGTTAGGCAGGGAAAATGAGGAGATGTTGGTCAAAGGGTACAAACTTTCAGTTAGAAAATGAATATGTTCTGAGGATCTAATGTACAGCACGGTGGCTACAGTTAATAATACTACATTGCATACTTGAAATTTGCTAAGAGAATAGATCTTAAGTGTTCTCCTTATAGAAGAAAAAAGAAAAAGAAAATGGCAACTATGTATGGTGATGAATATGTTAATTAGCTTGACTGTGGTGATTATTTTACAATGTATATATATATATCAAAACATCAAGTTGTACAGCTTAAATATATACAATTATACCTCAATAAAGTTGGGGGAAAAATCTAGGTACTGCACTAGACTTTCCAAATATTATCTTATTTAATTCCCAAGACCATCCTCTGAGGTACACTTTATATTATATAAATATACATTTTGTGAATGAAAGAATTGGGTCTGAGCTAGGTTAAGTGACTTTCTCAAGGTCACAAAGACCCAGGTCAGTCTGACTCCAAATTCACTACTACACACTGCTTCCTGCATATGAAGTAAGGGCATGTGGTGCTTTTCTAGTCCTCAGGCCCACACACTCCAGGAACACAGAAGCTCACAAGGTGGTGGCAGCAATGATTTCATTGTATATTTTTAAATGATTTTCCTTTTCATAAGAAGAACATTAGTATTCTAAACATGAAGAAAATATTTGATTTTTCTTTTTCTCTCCCCGCTCCATTTTTTTGTCTTGGTGTCAGGGATAAACAGTGTTCCAAGGATCATTTTCTCTGACTATCAGCTTTGGGAGACTAGAGAACATTGTTGATGACCACCAAAGCCGTCAGATTTCCCTTAATAATCCAAATGTATTACTCAGAGATTTGCCAATAACCTTTTGACAAAAAAGAAGTAATTATTTATTAAATATTGAGTAATAGGATTTTTTCAAAGCTAAAAGAACCAAAAACAACGGGAACTACGAACCTGCAGCCTGTGAAAAGGAGACCCCAAACACAGTAAGATAAGCAAAGCTAAAAGAAACCCTGTGGAGAGTTAATATCATGAGCCTCAGTTTCCTTAAGGCTCCCTTTGCCTGTGTTGTCCTCTGTACCCTGTTTTTGGCATCTGTCCTAATATTTCTCTCACTGACTTGCCATCATCTGTTTACTCACCTGTTTTCCCAACTAGACTCGAAGCTTTCCCCAGCAGGGACTCTCTCATTTCTGTGTTTCTAAATTGGGCACAGGGCCTGGCTGCAAGCTTCTGCTTAGTAAATGTGTGGAGAATGAATGAATGAATGAATGAATGTAATCTTATTCTTCTCCCTCAAAAGGAATTTGTTAAATGTACAACCAGTGATGGTATAATTTTTAAATCTCTATGAAGACACTTCATGCAAATTGCCAAAACAGCAAAAATTCCTCATTGGAACATGTTGGGATTGTTGATTCAGGAAATGTGATACCCAAACCCTGATGCATTCTCTGATCTTTATTAGACAGCTATCCTAATTAATTATGGGGTCAACTTTTAAACGAACTGTTTCTATAAACTCTGCCATTGGTCCTCAAACCTCAATTACCCATGCAGATATGCAGATTCTGCACCCCTTTCACTCAAAACGGCTTCTACTAGATCTGTCTGCCAGGAATACCCACCTTTGGGCCACATGGCCAAATGGGGAAGAAAGGTGGACTGTCTGATAGCAAGGCCTGGGCGTGGACTGGCTTGAGAACATGACCCCAGTATAGCCAGAATAATGTCCCACAGGTACCACAGAATCATGTCAATTGAGGTCATGAGTTTTTCACCAAAACCTGCTCCTACCCTTAGTGCGTTGTCTTCAGCTCAGGGTATGGCATCACCATTCCCTTAATTACTCAGACGAGAAACTGGTGTGTCATTCTAGATTCCCCCCACTTTTCAGCTCTCTCAATGGCATCCTATGATAAACAGACCTTAAAATGTCCGCTTCTCCATTCTTACAGCTACTACCCCAGTTAAAGACTCCAAAACTTCTCATGTTGATTACTGCAGTAGCCTCCTGTCTGGTCTCTCTGCCTCCAATAATCTCCGCATTGAATTTAGAGGTATCTTTCTAATATCCAAAACTGACCATGTCATTCTCCTGCCAAAATTGCTTCAGGAACATATTTTTTTCAGGAGTTGCCTTGAACTGGTGTCCTGAGTGGCTTCTGCTCTCATCACCCCCTATCTATGCTCCAGCCACCTTGAACTGCCTTTATTTTCTCTAGTATGCCTGATACTCTCTGGCTTCTGGACTCTTAAACCAACCTGGAACATTCTTCCCCAGATCTTTGTCTGACTAACTCCTATTTACCTTTCAGGTCTTAGCCTGATTGTCATTTTCTTTGGGAAGTCTTCCTAAGATAATTGACCCAGCTGGCTGTTAGCTCCAAGAGAGCAGGGCCATGTCTTCTTTAGTGTCTGGCATGGTGCCCTACACATACTGTACTTGTTGAATGAAAAAAAGGGAAGAAGGAAATTGATATTTATTAAGTACTGGTTGTGTGCCAGGCATTGTCTAGGCTCTAGCTCATTAAAGTCATTTAGTCCTCGTGACAACACTGATGTATAAAGCATCACAGTGTTCATTTTTCAGATAGAGAAATGGAGACTCAGAGAAGTTGAATAACTTAAGGCCACAGAGCTGGTAAAGGCAGAGCAAGAACTGATTCCGAAATCTGTATCTTTCTATTGTTCCATATGACTAGCATGGAGCTCGTAGCATATGAGGTGATCAAAAAACCATTGTTAAATAAATGAAGAAATGAACATAGGGAGATCATAGCTGCAAATAATATAATTCATTTCAGGATGAAAATATATACCCAGATAATAATAATGCGTATCTTTGGGTGATGGGTCTAGGGATGATTTATCATCATCATCATCATCATCATCATCATCATCATCATCATCATCATCATCATCACTCTAGCTTCATGCATTTTCTATGTCTTATTTAATGAATATGCAATTATTATTATGTATTATGGGAAAATAAGCAAAATTAAAGGAAATTTAACTAAAAATATGTATCTATATAATACATTTCAACAATGATCTAGGTATATCATAGAAAAGAGGTAGCTATCCCCTTACATATTCTTTTTCTTTTTACCACAGTATTTACTCTCTTTTAACATTCTATTTAATTTACTTATTACATTTATTGCCTGTCTCCTCCACTAAACTCTAAGCTTCACAAGAGTATGCACTTTGCTCACCAATGTATCCCAAGTGTTAAGAATAGTGCCTGGCATTGAGTAGGTCTCAATAAATATTTATCAAATGATTAAGTAGCCATATTATATTCAAACTCCTTAAATGATGCTTTGATTTCCAGTGCTTTTTGGCTTACTTTTCAAACATTTTCCTGGTTGCTAACTTGAATTTCCTTAGGTTAATAAAAGGATTCTACTCAAACTGAAACTCAAATTTTTATCAAAATGGAGATTCTTAGTCAATGGAAATGGTTTCCAAATGAAGCTGACGGTTCCATGGCCATAGTAAAACATCAAACTTGTTCACATCTGTTACGGTACTTGATCCTCACAAAAACACAGTGATAAAGGCAGGTCAGGAATATTATTTTCCCTACTTGATAGGTGAGAAAACTGAGACAAGGCTAAGGCCCCCAGTTAGGTTAGTGTGACAAAAGAGAGACCTGAACACAGATTTGACGAAGAAACAGAGAGCCAGGACCATAGTCACTGGGAGGAAACGGGATTTGAGGCAGAGAAGTTCAGGAGGTGTGTGCTCCAGCACAGAGACAGGCAGGACCTAGTTATAGCAGTCAGACAAGACAACAAGGGTAGGGACTCAGAAAAAGAGTGGGAGGAAGGCAAAGCTGAGCTATGGTTCCAGAGACCTTTGCATTTCTCCTGCAGAGGTGCAGGATTGAGCCTGAGCCCAACGGACTTTCCAAATCTGTCACATCATCTCCATCCCAATGCTCTAGTCCAGTTGTCATCATTTCTTGCCTAGACAATTTTAACAGCCTTCACACTGGTCTCACTCCTCCAGTCTTGCCACTGGCAGTCCAAACTCCCCACTGCAATCAGACTGATTCTTCCGTAAGGAAATCTCTACCATGTTATTTTTCTGTTTTACTTCTTTATTATCTGGAGGGTGAAATCAAAACTTAGCATGGCATTCAAGCCCTCTATGCTATCTGCTATCACCCTCACATTTCTAAGGATATTGCCCCTTTCCCCCATGTCCTTTACCCAATAAATCTTTTCTCAGACTCTAAATGTGCTGTGGCTTTTTGCACCACTATACCTTGGCACAGGCTGTTGACCTTTTCTGTTCCTGATGAAGTCTTAGTCATCCTTCAAGGCCAGCTCAAATGCCACTCCCTCTGTGAAGTTTTTGGTCCTCCCAACTCTACAAGGACAGTTACTCACATCTGTATTTGGGCTTCTGGCGCACCCTTCACACCGCTCTGGCACAGCAAAGTGTTGTCCTATCTGTTTCTCTCTCCCGTCCCCAACCTGTGCTATCCTCGGCACCTGTTAACGCTCAAAACCCCTAAAGCAAGTGGTTCTCATAGTGTGCTCCCTAGACCAACAGAATCACATCATGGCAACCTGTTAGAAATGCAAGTTCTTAGGCTACACCCCAGATCTACTAAATTGGAAACACTGGGAGTGGGATCCAGTCCTCCAGGTGATTCTGATACATACTAAGGCTTGAGAACTGCTGTACTAAAGGATTAAAGGAATCGAAGAGGAGTTCTGTGTGGGAAGAATCAGGAAAGGCTTCCCAGGGGAGGAAGCATCTGGATTGGGCCTGATGGAGGTTAAGATTTAGATACAAAGAAATAAAAGGAAAGGGCTTTCCTGAGAGAGGAAATTGCAAGAACAAAGGCAATGAGCTAGAGAAGTCCGTGCGCGTGGTCAGGCAATGTGTTGGGCCCAGTTGCCTGGAGTCTAGAAAGAGTGAAGGAAAGTAAACAGAGATCAGTTTAACTCGGCAGCCTCTCCCACTGGCCCACAAACTCCTCCACGACAAGGAGGCAAGGACTGTGTTTGACTCAGCTCTGCGTCTGATAGCCGGCCCAGGGCAAGGGCTTAGTAAATGTTTTATGAATGACTGATTAAGGGCAGCTCAAATGAAGAAGAATATCAGAGACATAGGTGTTCTGTGAGACCAGCCACATCATGCAACAGTTCCTGAAAAGGAAGGAGCAGAGAAAATTGTTCCACTGCAGTTAGAGCATAAACTTTCCCATCTGGCTCCATCTAGTGTCCTAATGGGCAGATTTCTAGTCTAGGACATCTCTAGCCACAGAAGAAACATCCTCTGATTGTTATGTTGCAGGTACAGAGATGGGAGGGAGGCGGGGCTGCCAGGGCCTGGCTTCAAATTGAAAACAACTTTAGGTCTGAGCTTTCTTGATTTTTTTCATTTGGTTATTCCATTTAAATTTCCTGTAGCTTTGGGGTGTGTGTGTGTGTGTGTGTGTGTGTGTGAGAGAGAGAGAGAGAGAGGGAGAGAGAGAGAGAGGGAGAGAGAGAGGGAGAGAAACAGAGAGGGGAGGGATGAGAGACAAGTCCTTTGCATATGCCAAATTCCAAAGATTGTATACCCAGAATCTTTGAATTCCCTTATCAGGGCATGTGTGACGGATTTTGGCCATGTTCTGTAACCTCCACCAGGGGGTATCCCAGACTCTAACAAAGCAGCATGCAAACCTAGGACTTGGGAGAGGGTCATTTTTCTTTAAAAGTGATCAATAAATTATTGTCAATGTCTTTGATAAGGATTGAAAGAACGCTATTCTAAGGAAATAATGAGAGATGCAAACATATGTACAAGAGTGTTCATTAAACTATAATAGTAAAAAATTGAAAATTACCTAAATGTTGAATAAGATGAAATGATTAAGTTATTCATATGCATACTATGGATTATGCAATTCTTAAAAACATACTTTTGAAGGACATTTAATAACATGGGAAATGGTCATGATATTTTGTTGAGTGAAAAAAGAAAAATACAATATGACACCCATTGTATTAAAAATGCATAAAAATACAAAGAAAAACGTTGGTGAGAAGTACAGTAATATGCTGACTTGTGGAATTAGCAGCAACATAAATTTAAATTATTTTACTTTTACATGTTTTCTACAATGAGTATATTTACAGTTTTATTAAATTAAGAATTGGGCAGTAGCATGAAAAGAAGGAAACTGTTAGAAAATGAAAAGCAGAATATTAGTCAAATTGGGAACATGTAATCCAATAAAAAGTATGCAGTTGCAGTGGTTTGGAAAAACATATTTTGCCAATATCATCTAGCCCAACCCAGGCCCCATTATTATTGACTAAGAGGTTACATGTTTGGTGTTTTCACAAAACTACTTCCTATTTTTAAAAGAATTAAATAAGGGACTTCCCTGGTGGTCCAGTGGTTAGGACTTTGCCTTCCGATGCAGGCGTGCAGGTTCGAGGGTAGAAAATCATACATCCTTGATATTGTCCGTTCTTTTTTTTTTTTTTTAATTAATTTATTTATATACTTTTTAAATTTTTGGCTGTGTTGGGTCTTCATTTCCGTGCTAGGGCTTTCTCTAGTTGCGGCGAGTGGGGGCCACTCTTCATCGCGGTGCGCGGGCCTCTCACTATCGTGGCCTCTCTTGTTGCGGAGCACAGGCTCCAGACGCGCAGGCTCAGTAGTTGTGGCTCACGGGCCTAGTTGCTCCGTGGCATGTGGGATCTTCCCAGACCAGGGCTTGAACCCGTGTCCCCTGCATTGGCAGGCGGATTCTCAACCACTGCACCACCAGGGAAGACCTGTCCGTTCTTAATGAGCCATCTATGAACAAAACTATGTGTAATAATATCTATACTCTCCCAGATATTTTCAAATCAATCTCACAAAAATGCCATGAGCAAATCCTGACTGGTAGATATGTATATACTATTCCTTTTGGCTAAAACACTGTTTCTCAGAAGCGGCAGGTCAGGTAAGATTTGCTGGTGTTTCTTATGCGTCCAGCAGTTAGGCAGACATTGTGTCTGTCTGCTCAAAGATTTGTATCAATGAATCTTCACAGAGATTTTATATGTGCTATTAGCCTTGTTTTGCAAATGAGAACATTGGGGCTCACAGAGGGGAAATGACTTCCCCAAGGTCATTCAGGTAGCATGCAAGTAGTAGTGCCTAGTTCAAACTGAGATGTGTCCCCTTGCAAACCCAAGCACTTCCTACCTTTTGCATTTCCCAAAGGGGTCACCTCCAGCGGAAAATTAAAAGGATGGAGGAGGAGTTGCAATGTCTGAAGTTCTCAGAAGGCACCACTGTGGTGTAACTCCTGTTCTGCACTCCAATGACCTTGAGCTTGAAAGGGACAAAGGAGCAGACTCCCCTGATGCTCTGTGATGAGTCAAGAGGAAAGGCAGCTCTCAGGGAAACAGCTGGCCTTTCTCCAGCAGCCGGGCCTGGGAGATAAACAGATCAATGCAGACACTTGCCTCCACCTAATGAGCTAATGACACAGCCAGGATACTGCCTTATTGGATTGCTGGTCATGCTGATAGGGCCCAGAGTTAAGCAGGCCTACTGTGGGGGCGGGGGACTCATTCCCCACGTCCTAGAGAAGTCCAGCTCCTTTGTATGAAAGCTAGGAATGACTTGTTCCCTTTATTTGTTTGTTCATCCTTTTGTTTGTGTTTGTTTTTCCTCACTCTCCTAGGACTATGTTGAGACTTGCTGAAATGATGCCAATGACCTTTTCACTCTGTGGACAGAGCGCCACAGATGAAGGAAACGCTGTCTTCCCAAGAGGCACACCAGTGTTGTGCTAAGAGTCCCAACCTGGGCATTAGCACAGGTACCTTCTGATTTCCACAGTGACTCGCTGCAGGACTTAAGGCACATTCCTGCCCCTCCCGCGTGAATCATAGACTCACTGCTTGCTGCACATACACAAGAAGAGTAATGAGCCGGATAGTCTCCAAACCAGAAGGTTGCCAGGTAGGCCACCGTCCTCAACCCAAGACTGGAGAGTATAAACTGTCGTCACAGAAGCGCTCTTTGAGCTTGTTAGAAATAGAACCTTTCTATATGTCCTTCTCTGAGGAGTCTTCAGAGAGATTTTGGCCTAAAAGTATCCTCAGGGTTGAACTATATCAGTGGTTTACAAATTTTTAAAACTGTGGAACCCTTTGTACAGAAGAAATTAAATTCGAAAGCCATAGAATAAAAGAGATGCAGTGGGTGAGATATTGTTAAGGCTCCATGAAGCACAGTTTGAAAATCACTAACTTAATCCAACGCTTACTTTACCCTGCAGGTGGTGAGGCTCTGACCAAACTTGGGTCTCCCGCCTCATAGTCCTGTGCTCCTTCCCTTATATACATTTCCTGATTCATGTACCCATCGAGCCATTCCCCACTGTGCAGTATTTGCTTACCTTCTACTATACTGAGTCTACTGAGGGAATTACAACAAGACATCATTTGAGTCCACAGAGAGCTCACAGACCTCTGATGCACTGGCCAAAGATAGAAAGGCAGAGCCCCACAAATGGACTAGATTAGGGTTTCTTAACATTGGCTCTATTGACATTTTGGGCCAGATAATTTTTTGTCGTCAGGGGTTGTATTATGCACTGTAGGATGTTTAAAACAGTCATGACCTCTACCCACCAGATGCCAGTAACAGTCCCTCCCAAATCTTGACAATCAAAAATGTCTCCAGACATTGCCAAATGTCCTTTGGAGGTAGGGGGCAAAATCATTTCCATTAGAGAACCAGTGGATTCGTTAACACAAGAGAGCGACATAAGGGATCTCACCAGGTTGCATAAAATTAAAGGCCAGGTAAATGGTGAAGACAATGTTGAGAAGAAGGGGCTCCTCTACACCTATGTCCTCAGGGTGGTGATACCAGCACAATGCGGAGGAAGGAGAGCCAGACTCTTGGCTTAAGGTGGGTTTGACCCTGATTGTCTTCTCACCCTATGCTCCCCTAAAGATTTTCTGGCCAGAAACTTCGTGGAAAGGCTCCTGGACCAAGACAAGGCCACCTGCCTCTATTCCTCACTGTGCCACTAATTCATAGTGTGACACTGGCCAAATCCTTCTTCCATCTGGACTTCAGTTTCCTCACCTGTAACAAGGATAGACAGCGAGGTCTGCAGTCTCACCAATAATCCTTAAGTTCCCTCCTAGCTCATGGATTCTATTTTCTAATTTTTGCCATAATCCTAGAAAGAGCAAAACCAAGTCAGGCCACTGACTACTTGATCTTAGGCTTTCTCAGCCATGTCTGAAAACCCACTTCCTTGGATAAGTAAGTAGATTACAAAGGGAAATATAAAGGGAGTTTATGCTCCTATCCATACTTGGAATAATAATAATGATAACAGAGATTAACCTTCATATGTGGCTTTGTAGTTTACAAAGCACCTTCACATATGCTATTCACATACATTATCCTCAAAACCACCCTATGAGGTGAGAATAATTACTGTCACTTCATAGATGAGGAAATCGATGTTCTGAAAGGTTGAGGGTCTTTGCCTAAGGTCACATCCAGACCTCCCTGACTTCAAACTCCTTGCTTCAAACTCCAGCTGCCTGTGCTTCACTAAGCATATTGGAAACTGTCGCTCCAAGTCTCCCAGAGATAGGACATAAAGGCCAAGTGACTGAGACACTCAGGCGGAATGGGAAGGGGAGAGACAGCATGCTGAGGATACCATGCTGACTGTGATAGGTAGACAGAGCTGGCTGAACAAGTGCCAAACCAAGTGCTTTGAAAGAGTTGAAAAAAGAAAAAAAAAAAATCTTCCCACTGTTTGCCTGCCAAGGCCTTGCACTGGGACACGGGTACAGAGCTCTGCTTAAGGCTTAATTCTATTGATTACACATTCCATTTTCCAAAGTGCCATTTGCCTGAAGGAGCAGGTGGTGTTTTCGGCATCCATTTAGCTGATGTATTAGCCATGTAGCTCAGTGCATCAGCAGGCTCGAGTCATCAATTTACGGTGAGATGACAGAGGGAATCACTCACTGCAGAATTGTAATGCGGAGAGGGGGAGGGGGGATGGAACACAGAGAAAGGGACAAAAACACTGGAACTGTGGTCCTGACTGGGGCCTGGGGAAGCAGGAGATGGACGGCCCAACATAGGACCTTCAGTTGATAATAGCAAACATACTCAGGACCCGACTCTGTGGCAGGTCCCAGGCTGGGCACTGGGGACATAAAGAGGAGTCACAAGAATTCCCACCTCCAAGGCCTCAGTTTTATGGGGAAGACAGATATAAACTATTAACGACAATAATATCAGACATATGTTACAATAGAAGGATGCGGTAGGTAACAGAAAAGCATTTTAAAATTCCACAGCTATGGTTCAAGTCCCAGTTTTATTATTTACTAGCTTTGTAGTTGTAAAGTTAGAGGCAAAGTTAGACTGGAAGCTCGTGGAGAGCGGGCATAATATGTCATACATTTTTGGAAGTCCAGTGCCCCAGCCCCGAGTCTGGTATCACCATCATAATTACCAAAGAATATTAATAGTATAAGTATGATAATAAGAAGAGTAGTCATAATAAAATAACATTTACTGAGCTCTTGCTATATACCAGGTCCTGCCTAAGTGTTATACGTCTTTTAATCCTCACAACAACCCTATGAATTAGGTACTATTATTATCTTTATTTTATAGATGAGCAGGTGGAGCCTCAAGGAGGTTAAATAACCTCCCCACAGTCACACAGCTTGTAAGTGGTGGTGGAGCCAGGATTAAAATCCAGATCTGTCCGGCTCCACAGCCACACAGCCATTCAACACTACAAAGTTCAGCTATCCCAACTGTACTCAAGTTATGTAACCTTGCAGAGACTCCATTTCCTTACTCTCCATCAGTGGCTCTAATATTCTTTTTCTTTATAGGTTGTTGTAAGCATCAAATAAGATAATACATGTAGAGCATTACTTAGTATATTCTAAAAAGCTCAACAAATGATACTTATCATTATCCTTATTCTTAAGATAATTATGTTCAGAGAAGAACTTTGAGGGGCAGGGCCCACCTCATTTAAGGGAAGCTTCTCCAGTGCCTGTGTGAATATCTACTCTTCTCTGATGCAACCAAGGTGCCTCCTCTGGCCCCTATCCTTGCTAGTGCTCCAGTATGATTCTTCTTTTCTTAAAAAAAAAATATTTATTTATTTATTTTGGCTGCGCTAGGTCTTAGGTGCGGCCCATGGGCTCTTAGTTGCAGCATGGGGGAATCTTTAGTTGCAGCATGCATGCGGGATCTAGCTCCCCGACCAGGGATCAAACCTGGGACCCCTGTATTGGGAGTGCGGAGTTTCACCCGCTGGACCACAAGGGAAGTCCCCAGTATGATTCTTTTTAATTAGATATTAACATTTTATTTATTAAGGCTTTTGCCATTTGACATGCAACATGAGGTAGATTGTGGCAAAGGCAGAATGTGAGTAAAGCCAATAATGGCTTTAGAAATTGCATTCCAATGAAAAGGCTCATTGGCCCTTGAGTTTCAGGGAGGAAATTTATCTGACAGAAGTATAGGAAGTGGACGTGAGAGGAGGATGGTAAAAATTTGCCTTGGAAGAGAACCCCACCACTACCCTATCTCTGTCTGCTCCGGCTAGAGAACTCCCCCCACGCTTCCTGAGAAGGCAGTGTCATAGAAGAACGGACACTCACTGGTGTTTCCTCACTCATTCACTTATTCATTTATTCAGCACATATTTTTAGAGGTCTTGCTTTATTCCAGGTACCATACTGGGCACTGAATTTAGAGAGATCAATAAGATTTCATTGATACTTAAAACTTTAGAAGGATGATGCTTGTGTAGTTACAAAATGATGTGATAATTCATTGTCATGCTATTTAAAATAATGACAATTTAGAACCATCTCAACTATAAATACTAGATTTTAAATAAAGTATGGTATATCATTTCAAAGGAATATTATTTAATCATTTAAAGAATTTATAATTTCAAATACTGTGGTAAAATGTTCACAGTACAATGTTAAATAATATAAACCTGTACATATAATATGTTTTTAACTATATATATACAGATATGCAAAAAAAATTTGTCAGGAAGAAAATGTTCAACTTATTAACAGTATTATCTTTGGGGATGGTGTTAATGGTGATATTTTCCTCTGATATAATATTATTCTGTATTTGCAAAATTTTCTACAATGAACATATAGCAAAAACTATCCAAAAGTATAAAACAATTATTGTTATAAGTATGCATAAAATACTCCTGGCAAAGAAAGATTGACTTTCTAACTTTTCCATCTTATAGATGAATAAATTGAGGTTCTGAGAGATTATGTAGCTTTTCCAAGGCTTTCCAGCCCATAGCTGACTGAAGCACACTGCAAATAAGTCATCTGATTATAAATCTGGAAGTTTTCCACTGAGCCACCGGGACTTTCTAAGAGCTACCTGCCTGAAAATGGGGGGTTGATCTGTCTCTAAGGTCTTCAAGGATCTGGCAGAGCTACTGTTCTGACTGTTCCAGAAGAACCTAGAAGTCAAAAGGAGAGTCTGGGAATGATTCAGTGATGGATCGTTAGTTGTGGATCTAGAGGAAATGCATAGCACTGTAAAAATAACCTTGGGTGTTTACATTTCAACTCTTTAAGATTTATGGTATTTGAACTAGAAGAATAATATAGGTCTGGGTACATATTTAATGTTTTCATTTGATTTAGAACATACAGCCCCAGCATTGAGCTGATTTGAATGTTTGAATATTTTAATATCACTGTATTATGTGCTCAGCATTCATGATTAAATATACATCTTCAAGTCCAATTTACTTTTAACTTCATTATGGTCTGTTACAACTGGCATTCAATGAATTCTGCATTTGGCCACATAGCCCAGCTCCAATTTTTTGCAATTGTGCATTTGTGTGCATACATCTGTGGGCATGTAAAACCAAACTCTCCTCTTTAAACACAAGTATTTCCTGTCTTAAGAAGGACCTATTTTCTCAGTTATCAGTAACATTAGAGCACAGGACAACTGAGATATCAATGAATTCAACCTTCCAATTCTATTCTTACATCTGGTTCATAGGGAACCTACTCTGGGCCCCAAGCATTACTAATGCAAACATTGCGGACAAATCTCTCTGCCAAGAGAATGTCCAGACAGGTACAATAGGAATTAAATTCAGACCTGTTTGATATTTTGCCAACTTTTCATCATAAAAAAAAATTATAGGTCTTCCCTGGTGGCGCAGTGATTAAGAATCCGCCTGCCAATTCAGGGGACACAGGTTCGAGCCCTGGTCCGGGAAGAACCCACATGCCGTGGAGCAACGAAGCCCGTGCGCCCCAACTACTGAGCCTGCGCTCTAGAGCCGGCAAGCCACAACTAATGAAGCCCGCGCACCTAGAGCCCGAGTTCTGCAACAAGAGAGGCCACTGCAATGAGAAGCCCGTGCACCACAACGAACAGTGGCCCCCGCTCGCCGCAACTGGAGAAAGCCCATGAGCAGCAACGGAGACCCAACGCAGCCAAAAATAAATAAATAAAATAAATAAATTTTTTAAAAAAATTACAGCTTTACAAGTATTTTTCCATTTTTTCATTATGTATCTATCAAGGTAGGAGGATAGGTATATATTTTAACAATTTGTTAGGTAGATTTTTAACAAAATATTTAGATTACACTTTGTGGGCCTCCATCTATTCCGTCACCCGAGTCTTGAAAATGTTCAAGGTGGGCCTGCAACTTTCCCCAGCTCCCAATTTATGGATAGGGTCTTATGTGGGCAAAAGACTTACCCAAGGAATCATGTCTTGCTCATCTCTGTATTGCTAGTGCGTATCACATTCTTTAGCACTTAGAGAACACTCAGTGAATGGTTAATTGAAACAAACTAATTTGGAGGTATTTTTCATTTGTTTTGTATTTTAAATTGGGGATTTTATAAAAGCAACAAAGAGGATAAGTTCAGGACACATAAAGCCAATCCTGTTTACTAAACAATTCATATATATGCATATATATATATACATATACACACACATATATTCAACAAATTACAATCAGTATGCATATCCAACCACAGTATGAGTCTGCAGCCTGAGGGGTTGGAATAAGGTGACTGACTAATGCATGAGGAGGTCATGTGTCTCATCTCTGACTACAGGGATATGTGTCCATCTCAACCCACAAGTTTGAGTGATTCCTCTAAGCCAGACCAGGATTGAGGATTCCCCCAAGCTATTATCAGAAGAAGAAGAAATGAATGCTGTACAACAAAATGCTTAAGGCACTTTGAAACTGTTATCTTTATATGAATATATATGTATATATGTATGTGTGTGTATACACACCATTGTATATTATATAAATTATACGTACGTGTGTATATACCCACCATGATGCCATAAGGCATAATCCACTGGGCACCTATAGCTGCACGGTTGTTTCTCAAAGTCTGCAGGATCTTTACTGCCTCCACCCACCCCTCACAACTTCATCTCTGCCCCTCCCCATCCAAGGAGGCTTTCTCATTACAGGATAATGATAGTGGAATAGAGCTCTGTCACTGGATAATGATCTCCTGTGGTTAGATGAATGAGGAAGGCAGGCTTGGGCACTTTCAGAAACTGAACAGCAAGGGGCTGCCAAAATGTTGATTTTCAGAGAGGAAGGCTTTAGTCCTGTCGCAATATTCCACTCCAAGCTGAAACATTACATGCAGAAGGAGACAGCAAATTTAGGGAGAGCAAGGCCCTTGGGAGACTGAGATAAGACTAAGATATAAGGTGGCTGACCACATTGCACGACCAGGGGTGATTTCAAATCCTTATTGGGTCGCTCTCAGTTTTAGGCAGCTGAGCTGCTTTGCTACTTAGAGACAGGAAGTTGGGATCTATGTCCTTTTGAAGTCAGTTTGGGTTATGGAAGACCACAGCCTGCTGATAAATGGCTTGAATGACAAGACCCTGGAATGGCACTCAGGACAGAAGCGTTATTTTCCCTGCTCTGCCTGTATGGCGTGGCACCACATTAGACGAGGCTTTAACCTTTCTGTGTCTCTGTCCTCTTATCTATCACACAGTGTGTTGATTGGAGGTTTCTGAAAGCCTAGAGGCAGCTGACTTGACAACTTCACATCAATATCAATGTAACTAATTTCCTTTCATTTCATAAGGAGTTCAAAAGCAATGCATCTAGTATGCAGAGGGGAGAGAGTGTTCAACATTCATGTGTACCTCTCGAGGAATTCTAGTACCTTAAACTTGGAAGAAACTTCAAAATTCATCTATTTCAATATCTCCAGGAACCCTGGATGTTCTGCTGGAACATCTGTGGTGGGGGAAGCTTACTATCTCCCCAGGCATCCCCATCAGTTGTTGATGAACTTGGACCGCCTCAAGGTCATTTGTTTGTTTGTTCATTTGTTCATTCATTAATCAATTAATTTGATACCTAGTAGGTCAAGGATTATATAAGGCACTGGAGCCCCAGATGTGAGTCAACATGATCTCTGCTCTATAAAAACCCAATGTTGAACAGAGCAGTATACTGGAAGGGGCACAGAAGGCAGAAGGGGACAGTAAGGCAATTAGACATGTAGACAATAATTACAATAAAGGCTTTGGCAGAAGTGGTATGTTAAGGTCTATCTGCTAGCAAGAAGAAACGGTCAGACTGCATTTTGTGGAAGAAGGTGGAAGGCGTTGAGGGAACCCACTCTCAGGAATAAAAGTTGGGAGCAGGACAGCTAGGCAGCTTATTGTTATTAGAGACTAAATAGCATAATGTGAAAGAAAGGACTCCAGGGTCAAAAGGTCTGAACTCAAATCTGGATTCTGCCTCTTCTAGCTGTGTGGTCTCAGGCAACTTTCTTAACTTCTCTGTGCCCCAGTTCCCTCATGTATAAAATGAGGACAATAATAGCACCTAAATAGTAGGGTTAATGTGAGGATTCAGTGAGTTTTTACATGAAACGCACTGAGAGAACTGTGTCTGAACATAGGGCACATAGCCAGCATGATCACTGATTAGGGCACATCAGTTAAGCATTAGCTAGCAGTCACTGTGGCAGTGAGTAGAAGGGGTAGCAGTAAAATCATAATAGTATATTGTAGCAGTACAAGTAATAGTGATGTTAACAGCAGCGGCAGCAACAGTAGTATTAGTGGTAGAAAAGTGTTAGTAGCGATAGTAGCAGCAGCGGCGCTCACAGTGTCTGTTATAGCAGCAGTGGTAGCTGTGTGGTATTAACATAGCAGAAGTGGAGACAGGAGTCATGGGCAGTGGCTGAGAGAACTCTGGGGGTTTAGATACTTTTTGCCTCATCCTTTGCTTTGTTCCTTTATCACCTCCTGCTGTTGCCTGCATCGTCATGTGCCTGCCCAACAAAGAACGGTAGGAAATCCACCCTAAAATGGAGGCGGGTCAGTGGCTTACACACAGAGGCCACCAGAAACAGAGAAGCCCTGAGACAGGTTTTTCCTTCTGAGACAGTGTATGGGTGTGTGGAGTGCGGATGAAGTCCCAAGAAAGAGTATGGGTGACAGCCACATTGAAGGGGAAGGGGAAGGGCCAGTGAGTGAGAAGGAGGTCATTCTGGCTGAGCAGACAGAAGGGAAAGGAATTAACTGGCTCTTGGCAAATATGTCAACTACTGTGCTGGGCCTTTCCTCAAAACTGACATAGGAGCTGGGGATCAAACTCAACGAAGTAGACTCCAGTGTCTCAGTTATAAGGATCGATGCTAAGATTCAAGCCCAAATCTGCCTTTTAACCACTAAGAGTACCTTATGTGAGTTTCTCCTGTGGCTCAGGATGTGGTTCCACAGTTGAGGGCCAGAAAACCAGCCCAGTCAGCCAGCCATCACAATAATATCTAGGGTTCTGTTTGTTTAGGAAGTTTTTAAAATGTATAGTTCAGGGTCTGATCATGATTTGAAAGCCGTGAATCCATGTGGGTAAGAGCTTTGGGTAGTGAAGCAAGAATGCGACCTCCTCTCTCCTCTCTTCCCTTGGCATGAACGTCTGCGAGAAGCCCCTGCTGGCTGGTGGGGGAAGTCAAAACAGGGCGAGAAGGAATAGTCAGCCCCACGGCCGACACTCAGGATTAGAGTCACATTGTTCCAACAGCAGCAAGAATGAAAGCTTAATCAACATTCGGATTAGTGCATCCCCATTTACAGGAGCTTGAACTCAATTAAAAATTTCAGCTGGAATCTTGGCACAGGTGCCTTGAGACAGAATCTGACTGCTCTGGGCTTTCACCCCAATTTTAATATGTATTCCTGGAAGGAGATGGTTGGGTCAGATGGACCTGGGGCTCGATTTAGACCCTTGGCACAAAAACATAATAAAGTTCTGTTTGGAATCCCATGGCAATTTAGTTACGTTACAGAATCAGCTGTTTCCATAGGTCTCTTTTTCCCTTGGGCTTACTATTTTCCTCGAATTTGATGTCACTTTTTACAGAGAGTGGTGAAATAGGGGAGTACTGGGCTTGGAAGCTAGCAGACTTGGCACAAATTTTGGTTCCATTTACTGGCTGGAAGCTCTTGGCCAAGTCACTTAATCTCTCTGAGCCTCAGTTTACTCCCCTGTAAAATTGGGATAATAATTGATAGCTTTTCCTCAAATGATGGCTGTGCAAATTTAAATGAGATAATAGATAACAGAGTTCACACACCTAGCATGTTGTTTGGTACACGAATTTGCTAAACTAAATGATATCTTTTCCTGCAAAATCCTCTCACTTCTGATAGGTTCTGAGAGGTTATACTGTGCGACACTTCAGTTCTTTCTCTCAGACCAGGGCCTGGCCCTCAATAGTTGCTCTAATTGCAAAAGCTGCGTTCTGAACTCTGCGTTATTGAGATTAGTTCTGCTACCTGCCTTACATTCACCACCAACTTTCTCCAGACCTGGGTCCTTCTCTTACCTTCTGTTGGCTGGTGAGTCTCTGAGTCTGCATAGCTTAGCGTACTCCCAATCCATTCCTGACACAACAGAGATACCATTAAAATTCAAAGCTGATCCTTACTTCCTCACCCAGTGGCTTTTCAATGCTCTGAGGTAAAAGGTTAAAATGTTTCCCATGGCCTAAGAAGCCCTGCATCCCCGCACAGTCTGGCCCTACCAACCTCTCAAGCCTCATCTTTCCCTCAGTATCTTTGCTTCAGTCACACTTGCATCCTTTCAGTTCAAAAACATGCCACACTCCCTCCTGCTCTTTGGTCTTTGCTACCACTGTTCTCTTTTCTGGAGCAATTATCTCTACCCACCTTCTTCCTGCATCCTTTGTTTAATCAGCTTATCCTTCATATCTCAGCTCAAAAGTCACTTCCTCAGCAGTGTCACCCTTCAATTTGGAAATCATATCAGGCCTTCCTACTATGTTCTCTGATAAGACTTTTCATCTGTAGTACCTTTTATGGTTTATAACTATATATTCAATTAATTCTTGTTTTAACTGTAAACTCCATGAAGGCAGAGATCATGTATATTTACTCATTATTCTATTCTTGACACCCAACATGCTGTGTAGAATTGTCAGTGTTGAAATGTGGCACTACAACACCATCACTAAGTTACAGGTTGTCCTGGAACCACTTGCCTTGACCCACTTCTGAATCCTAATTTCCTAGAGATCCTCTAGCTTTCTAACCTCATGACTCACTTTCTTCTTTATATCAATCAGACCTGATAATCAGCACCATGTTGTTATCTTGGGCTTTTCTCTGATTTTATTATGGAAGGTCACCTCAAGGAAAGAACCCGGCAAATGTGGCCTTGGTCTCCTGGGCCTATGCAGAGGCCTCTGCGCAGTGCTACCAGATGTGTGCCAACTCACAGGGCAGGACTGTCTCCTGTCCAGCTTAAATATACTGAGCTATAATTAGAGGCCTGGAACCACCAAGACCCCATGACAGTAGACCTGGATGTCTGGCTGGTCTCTCTGGAGTGCCCTTTCAGCTACATCAACCTCTTTAGGCCCCCCTCTACTTAGCTTGATACACTTGAGCCCAAATATGATCACACTCAGGACAGAGCTTTGTAAAGTTGAAAAGACTAGACATGTGTAAGGGATTAAGGGCTTAGTTCAGGCTTCCTCTCAATTCACAAACCAGGCTTCTGCTTGGCATACTCTGCCATCTGGAGAAGATTTCCTACTTCTTTCTTTATTACCTAATGACAGTTCCAACCTTCCTCTCTCTACTCCCTCTGCATTGGCCCAGATAAAACAGGATTTTAAAAAAATGTCAGATGTGTCACCATTAAGCCATTAAGGTCCCCATTTTTAAGGTTTTGTTGCCTCCCAACATTATTTGTCTAGGGCAGAGCTGCACAATAGCAACCTGGAGAGCCAACTTCATTTTAGCAAATCAAATCTTTGCATGGCTAAATAATTCATGTTCACAGTTATTTTAAGATGGAGAATAATAGCACTAAGACTTGCTCTATAACAGTGGGCAGGTCCTCTTCCATTTCTGAACCTCAAATTCCTCATCTGTCAGATAAGGACTTTGATAGGTAAATGCCCACATGGTAGTTGTGCTGATTAAAATGGATTACACCTATGAGAGGGCTTGTATACAGCATGTTGTAAATATTTTGTCATTATCACTTTTAAAGCTAACTCCTTCACTCTATAAAACAGAAACCAAAGGCCATGGTGGTTAACACACTCGTTCATTCATTTGATCCACCATTTATTCAATAATTATTTATTAAATGTCCACTATGAACCAGGCACTTTGCCAGAGGCTAAATGATTTACCCAAGGTTGCACAGGAATTTCACGGCAGAGCTAAGATATCAACAATAACAACAGCTACTATTGCCGAGGGTGCACTATAAAGCTAGCACTTGCCAAGTATTTTATACACATAATCGAATTTAATCCTCACAACAACCCTATGAGGTAGATACTATTAGCCATATTATTTTTTATGGATGAGGAAATTGTCATCTCAATGAATATTACTTGAATCTTTCTCCACATTTTTTCATGGGGACCAGAAGATGCTATAGAGACATAGAGACCAATGTATTAATGCCTAGAAATGAACTTGGATGTCAGTTTACCCAAAAACTTAAGCAAAAACTCCAACACGAAGGCATTTAAGTGTCACGTTTAAAGATTTACGAAGTCTGTAGGCAGCAACATGGCAGGTTTGGGAGCCAGTCAGATTCCTTCATCCATAAAAGTGGGAATAATTATTCTGTTTTCACAGGGCTATTGGACAGCTAAAGCCAGATACTAAGTGTACACAAATACTCTTCCCCCGTGTATCCTCTTACTCCCTCAGTTCGTTCAGGCCTCTTAAATGTTACCCACTCAGAGAAATTTCCCTGTCCACCCCACCTGAAATGGCCTTCTTCCTGATCTGTCTCTTACTCTACTGCATTTTTCTTCACAGCACCTGATACCACATTATATATTTGTTTACTTGTTCATTTGTTGGCTGACTGAATGAATGAATGTACCTTCCCTTCCTTCGAACTCTCATTCTGGTGCTCGTCTCCTTGCATGTAAAATCAGCCCAGCCCTCCCAGGAAAGAGTATGGGGATGAGTCCAAGGGAAGCCTAGGTTTCCTATATGACTCTTCAAAGAGACTGCAGGGGTTTTGCTACATCAGCTCAGGGGGCCCCCTCCGACCTCTACCTCGAGGCAGCATGCAGCAGGGATTTCGCCAGCGTAAGACCAGGCTGCCTGCCTCCTTCCTGCCTGCCTGCTGCTTGGCTACCCCCAGACATAGAGGAGAGACAGCTGAACAGGATGGTACATATATCTTCCACAAAAGAAAAGCTCTACAAGTTCAATTAAACCTTGATAATTTCACGGACCACAGGGTTGAGGAAGTAAAACGTGTTCCCGATGCTTTTCTTACACTTAAAAAATGCATTCCTTAGTCTAATTTTGATTTTACATATAAAAGAGTTATATTAAATTAATGGAAAGGAAACGTTGAGAAAAGGAAAAGTGCTGTTACTCCTTGAATTTGTAAGAAGGGGGATGATATTTCTGAACATTTCTTCAGCTGTCAAAAGACCACAGATCTTCTGTTAATGTTATGAAGACAAAAAATTTTTCTGTTGCATACTTGCCGGAAATGAGACCCAGGAGAGAGGTATTGTTTCCTGCAATTACATGGTTGCCAGGGAAACCATATATAGAAGTTAGCCTAAATGCAGGTTAAAAAATGAACAATCTCGGGCTTCCCTGGTGGTGCAGTGGTTGAGAGTCTGCCTGCCAATGCAGGGGACACGGGTTCAAGCCCTGGTCTGGGAAGATCCCACATGCCACGGAGCAACTGGGCCCGTGAGCCACAACTACTGAGCCTGCGCGTCTGGAGCCCGTGCTCCGCAACAAGAGAGGCCGCGACAGTGAGAGGCCCGCGCACCGCGATGAAGAGTGGACCCCGCTCGCTGGAACTGGAGAAAGCCCTCGTACAGAAACGAAGACCCAACACACCCAAAAATAAATAAATAAATAAATTTAAGAAAATTAAAAAAAAAAAAAAAAAAAAATGAACAATCTCAAAAGTTGGTTTAAGAGTATTTTTGAAAAGTCTGGGCCAAGCATGACACAGAGTGACACTTGTAGAACTGTAAGAATTTCTTAGCTGTGGCAAGAAACGACAAAGGTTGCCTTTGTGCTATTTTCTGCTGTGAACCTTTTTAATGAGTGTTTTTCTAGAAGTAAAATTCTTCAGGTAATTTTTTAAGCCCTCCAGGATTCCCCCGCCACAAACCCCCCACAAAAAACCAAAAACAATGTTTGCAGTCTAGAGAAACACATAAGTATGTACACACACACAGAAGTTTTAAAAACAATATTTAGTAATCTTACATGTCGGAAAAAGACTTACCTTTTCTCTTCTTTACTATTTTAAACAAAGGATACATGTGATTTACTTTAAAGAAAGGACTGAATGAGCATCAAAAATTGTAAGTGTATTACCATCTCTGAGTCAAAGTTATCCTTTCTATTAAACAGAGTTAAACAGAATCTCTACCTTGCATGGTTTTTCCAAAAATGAAACATATGTACGTTTATATATGTATGCGTGTACAAATGGTAGATGTTCAATAGATACTTAGAAAGTAGAAAATCCTAGAGATCATTAGTTTAACCTCTCATTTAACACAGAGAATTTCTCCTAAAATATAACTGTTATCCAACTTCTGCTTAAACTCAAAAATATAACTGTTATCCAACTTCTGCTTAAACTCAAAAATATAACTGTTATCCAACTTCTGCTTAAACTCATCCAGGGACAAGGAGCTCACTACCTTACATGACAGCCCATATCTATCTAATAGACAGATAACTTCTTCGTTTATTAAGTTGGAATTTGTTTACTATAGCTTTTATCCCTCAGACCTGATTCTTGTGAGTCTACTCCCTCTTCCCCAAAGTATCACCTATGTCTTCCTGAGTTTAGAGAACCCCATTCCTACAACTAGCCTATGTGCTAATAAGAGGCAGCCCTGTGTGACCACAGGCAAGTTACTTCACATCTCTGACCTTCAGTTTCCAGTATCATTAAATAGGGTTAGTAATGATTTCCCTGTTTCCCTCTCAGGCTTCTGCTAAAGATTGAAAGTAAATGCCAGATGGGAAACTGCTTTGGAAACTGTAAAGTACTACATGTATTAACTACTGTTGCCATTTTGTTCCAATCATCTCCACTTAACCTTGCCTCTAGGGGAGCTGTTGGCCCTGCTAGGGGATGGGGTGGGGGTGGCTCTTTCCTTGGTTAAGCTCCGCTCTCCTTAGTCCCAGGCCTGAAGGCTGCTTTGCATCTTCTTGGTTCCCCTAGCTGCTTTCTCAGCAGGAGCCCTTGCCTCTCTCCCCAGGTGCCCTCCTTGATGTTGCTCACCCATTTAGTTAAATGCTGTTTTGACGAGGTAGCCTATTTTGGTAAGTGCCCCTGGGGAGCTGCAGAAAGGTTTAATTCTCTTTCTTTTCCCTAATGTTTATCTAATGGTAAAGGATTGAGAATAGGTTCCACATCCCTGGAGACTCTAGGCTGAATGATTCAATAATGTATGTGTCTAGGGGCTGGCTGAGAAACATAGCTTTCAGTAGAGAGGAGAGGATGGGTTGAGGACACCCAGTCGTCATGCCAGGTAGGGGGTCACTCATCAGGAAGGGTTCCAGGGGCTCAGTAATGGACAGCATTAATGAAGCAGAGCACGCGGCGATCAGGACAGCAAGATAGGGGGACCACATGTCCTAGTATGTATATCTGTTGTTTCAATGCCATTATTAATGGTACCACCTTTCACTCTGAAAAGTGAATTTTGCAGGATAAATTATATGTTCTCCTTAGACATAGGTGAATGGAATGGGAATGCTTTTCTTCTAGTGTTCCCTATCCCAGTAAAGGGCATCACCACCCACCTGGTTCCTTAAGCCAGAAACTTTGGAGTCCTCTGAGACACTTTAGTCACCTGTATCCCCACAACCAGCCTCCAAAGAATCCTTCAGATTGTTCCTCTCTTCTCCACTCCCATGGCCACTGCCTTAGTTCTGAGTCTCAGTGTCTAAACTTTAATTTCATTCTGTTCTATTCAGTCCCTGGCTCCAAATTTTTTGAGATCTCAACTCTGTCTTCTCTTATTTTAGCCACCTCTCCCTGTTCCCCTTAATGATCATACCTCTGGTATGCTAATCAAAATCACTGAGCCTTGCACCTTGTCTCTAAAAGCCAACCTTCCATTTCATAACTTCAATTGTTCATTCATTCATTTGTTCGACAAAGATGTTGAATAAACTAAGTTCTGAGAGTTCAAATGAGTCAATATTATGGATTAATTAATCAATTTTGGTTTACAGTCTGCTATGCAGTTATGAAGTCATGAAATTATACCAATTCCATTATACTTTGGATCCAAATTCATCTTCTACTCATATCCTAGAGTATTGTTTCTAAAAAGTAAATTTTACTCTGTAATTGTTCTGCTTAAAACACTCCAATGTCTCTCCATTGGCTATGGATATGTTTCAGCATGGAGGAAGCCCCACTAGAATAACATCCTGCTTCCCCCAAACGCCCTCCCACAGCATCCCTTACCTTACTGGAGTCTCCTTAGGGGAGTAGGAGTAACTTATCCACTGATGACAGGGGGAGAACTAGCAGTAGAGGCTCAGCTTTTGCTCCCTGTCTCTCTGGAATCAGCCCATCTACAGAGAGCATACACTCAGTTCTGCTTCTCTGTGCTCTGCCCCACTGCTGCCTGTGACTGGGGGGTGGGGGGATAGCTTTCTAGGGTTGAGTATTTGTTGCCACCCACTTCAGCCATGTTTTCCAATGTAGCTTTTGCAAGTGGTTGTTTACCTGACTCCTGAGTCCATCTCAGCTGGTCTGATTTTGCATAGATAGTAGAAGAATAATTCATTGAGTTCCTCAAAGCCCACACCCAGGAGTAAAGTCACATTCTCTGGTCTTATAAAAAGCAGAAGAAATCTACCTCCTCTTTGGTAAAGTGAGAGCATTTGCCTTTCTGCAGTTGCTCAATATCTTTCCTCTCCTCAGGATGCTCTTTTGGGAAGTCACCCTCTATGAGGACAATCCACAGGCCTGGCTAACCTTCCCAGAGATCTTATCTGAGCCCAAAGAGCCGTGGAAAGCCTGCTGGACGCGTGTTTGTGGTAAAAGTGCTGTCTGAGTGGCAGGCTCAAGGGGCCCTTACAGTTCCCTCGGCTGGAGAGAACTGCACTCTGGTGCCTGATTCTAATGCTGAAGCAGCTTTGAGCCCTCAAGGAAGGTTTAAGAACTTGCTGGTGTGGGAGAAGCCACCCCCAATCTGCTTATGACACTTTCTTGGCTACCGGGGTGAGAATGAATCATCCTACTCTTTTATTTGCAATTAATAGTGAAGAGGCATTTACAGTTTTTTTGCAAAGAACTTCTTCCTTTATTCATCTTATTATATTCTCAGAAAACCATGTTAAGGGCACACAATTACTCTTATTTTGTTGATGATGAAACTCAGTCTCAGCTTAAGTGACTTTTCCAAGGTTCCTCAGTAAGCTTAAGGAAAAGCTTGGGAAATCCGGTCCGAATTAGAATCATAAGGTAGTTGGGAATCTCCCTTAATGATGACCACAAGACCTAGCATCTTTTACATCTGGGTAAAGCTTTGTACTCTTGAAAACACAAAATACCACAATTGGAAGGGGTCTTACCAAGCATACAGTCCCACCTCCTTCCTTGACAGATGCAGTAAAGTGAGGCCCAGAGTGAGAATGTGATTTTCCTGAGGACTTGAAGTGAGGCTAGCAGAGCTAGGACCCGAATCTAAGCCTCCAATTCCCAGTCTATACTCTTCCTTAGGGCTGCCTACAGAAGGCATGAGTCCATTGTGCAGGTGAGAATATTAACCTCAGAGAGGTTCATCTTTTGCAAGGTGCCACAACTGAAAAATAGGAGAACTGAGATTATTAGCCTTGGAGTTTGGAGGATAAGATGATACTTGGCTGAATAAGGGAGAATTAGCTTTAACAATTATTACTGTTATGATTATTTGTTATCACCTCCAGCTTCACTTCATGACTTTGTAGCTATCATAAATTCAGGCCTGACTTTGTAGCTATCATAAATTCAGGCCTTTAGTGATTCAGTTTAATTATTACTTAGTCAAACTTATAGATTTTTTTCCCTTTGTTGCTAGTGTTGTTATTTTGTGGTATGCCTTTTAAAAAAAAAGTTATTTACAGACCCACATTCTGATTATGGGTTTCAAGTATACACTATCTCTCCATAACATTCACTAACAGCTACCCCAGAGCCCAGCATCTGTTAAGTTGCCTGCAAACATCTGACATTTGCAAGTGGTTGTCCTTCTCTTTTTTTTTTCTTTTGTCACCGATAAATCAGTTTTAAAGACTTTAATGGAAATTAAATAAACAAATAAAATCAGACTTTACCTCATTATTATCTAATTATATAGTTTACATTTCTAACAGTTAAATTGGGCTTGTCAGACTCAAAGAGCAGGCAACTGCTGAAAAAGTTTAACCACATGACTCTGGGGCCAGAAACCAGGCAATCACCGCTGTGATCTTCCACAGTCCTCACTGCTTTGGGTTCTTAGTCTCCTGGTGACATTTCTTTTTTCTTTTTTTTAAACAGTATTACAGATTTATTGAGATACAGTTCACATATCATATGATTCACCCATTAAAGGGTGAATGAATGTTTTTTTAATTTACTCACAGAGTTATGCAGCCATCACCCAATTAGCTGTAGAACATTTTCATCAACTCCCCCACCCCAAACACCATGTCCACTAGCTATCACTCCAGCTTCTTCTTCCCCCAGTGGTTCTTCAGTTGTCACAAGTGAGAAGCAGAAATTATGGCTACGGTGTTGCTCCTTTGATTAGTTCTTCATCCAGGTTTCAATCCCGTGTTCCGGAGCTTTTGATTTCTTCCAGGAGGCTCAAAAGGCGTTGTGTTATGAGGAGCTCCAGTGCAAATGACTAAGAGTGATATTTTAGTACTCACAACCAAGAATTTGTCCAAATGGACACAATTATTTGTAAATAGAGTATTCAAAATTTTCTTTTTTTCCAGGAACCATTCCTGAACTGGAAGAGAGGTTTTAAAAATTCCCTGCCAAAATTCTGTATGCAAAACTATTTTCCCACGTCCCTCTGGCCCACCCTTGGCACCCCTTCCTGTCTCTTAGCCCTTTCATGGCCCCAGCTGCCGGGGCCTTGGTGACATCTCTTGACCCTTAGGCTTTCCGGAGCACTGGTGTGGGAGGCAAACACACCTGGGTTTTAACTGCAGTCCTGCCGCTTATCAGCGTGGTGCCTTTGGGTAAATAACCTAACTTCTGAGTCTCAATTTCCTCATCCCTAAAATTGGGACTATAATATCTGCCTACTAAGGTTACTGGAAGAATTAGAAATAATGCATTTAAAGTGCGTGTCTCACAGTAGGCACTCAACAAGTATTAGTTCCCTTTTCGATTCATAAATGATTCATCAACATGTATCTGTCATTGACCAAAATGACTGCGTTGTATGCAAGTCAAAGCACTTATGCCCTACTGCCTATTTTTGATACATCACTCAATCATCCATTCAGCGAATACTAATGTCTATACGTGCCAGACCCTGTGTGATGCTGGGAACTGATTATCCAGTGGTGAGAAAACAAACATGGTCTCTACCATGATCAAGTTATAGCCTGTCAAGAGACAGAGCTTAATTAAGTAAACAGCAGATAAAATAAGTAATTATAAATTATAATAAGTTCTGTAAAAGGGAAAAAACTGGGTTCTATTAGAGAACAGGATGATCTGATTTAAAATGGGTGGTTGCGGATGGCTTCTCTGAGGAGGTGACATTTAAGCTTCGAATGAAAAAAAGAAGAAGTAGGGAGTAATCCAAGTAGGGCACTCGGCAGCTGTGAAGGCCTGAGGTGAGAATGAGATTAGGGTGTCATTCAAAGCTAGCCTCTGGCTAGCCCCACAGTCTTCTACCATTACAAGCTAAAATGGGCATTTGTATATGTACATAACCTTGCATGGACTCTTTTCTCTGAAGCCCTTCTCCCATTTCTCCATCGGGAATGCCAAACTCCAAATGTCACATTCAAAGACTCCTTAATCTCCCCAAAGCAGATCTAATCCCTCTCTCCTCCACTGTTCCCCAAATCTGTGTTTAACTTTATACTAATATTTGTTAATAAGTATGTAATGGCTATTATTGTTACCCTGTGTCATGCACTGTGTTAAATATTTTACCTAATTATCACATTTAATCCCTATGGCAGCCTTACGAAATAGGTACTGTTACTATCATCCCCATTTTACAGAAAAAGAAACTGAAGGCGTAGTCACTTACCCTGACTGTCAGAGGCCAAGTCTGGATTTGAGCTCCAGGCCTTTTGCCTCCAGAGCCCGAACTCTTAAGCCCCTCTGCTATGCTACAGTGACATCCCTCTACATCTTCCCCTCACCAGACCCTGAGATTCCTGAGGGTGGTGTTTTGTGTGATTCATCAATATTCTTAGCACACAGAACAAGCCCTGGCACAAGGGAGTTAACTCTTTGCTAAAAGAATGTCTTGGCAATTACAGATCCTGACTGATAAAGACAAAATCACGTAACACATAAATAGGTCTGTCCCTTCAGCCTTCAGGTGCAGCCTGTACTGTGGACTCTGATGATCTGATTTGTGCATTGATTGACAGCCTGGGTCCCTCTCCTTTGGTCCCGTTAATGGCATTAGCATCTAGTCAATAATGCTCAGCATTTCATTTTACCACTTTAATTAACAAATTCAATTTGTTCAAACCACTGTGAAAACAAATTAAAAGCTCAAGAATGGGGCCTCCAGGATGGGGAAGGAAGGCAGGGGCTCCACACAGATTAGGCTGCTTGTTGATATGATCTTTGGAGATTATGGGGAGCCGAACACTGTCTGCCCTTCAACTATCTTCCTATCCCTGACCCAACAGAATGCCTCAGTGATGTAGCCAAGATTGGGCAAACCAGCTTCTGTACCCTTTGGGCTTGTCCCTTCCCTCTTCGAAGAGACAAGAAGATGCCCTACTCTGCCTTCAAGTCAGCTCTCATTCTTCAAAGGGGCAACTCTGCTTTGAATTTGAATTCAACAACGACATTAATAAAAATTCCCCTGACCAGCAGTCCTCAACCAGAGAGAATTTTAGCCCCTAGGGGATATTTGACAGTATCTGGAGAAACTTCTAGTTGTCACAACTAGGGAGAAGGTGCTACAGACATCTAGTAGAGGCCACGATACTATTAAACCTACGATGCACAGGACAGCTCCCCTCACCAAGTATTTTCTGGCCTAAAATGTCAATAGCACTGAGGTTGGGAAACCCTGTCCTAGTGTCTCTACAGTTTTCTAAGCAGGTTCCTTGATAATTGCAATGTCTCTGTGAGGTAAGCAGGACAGGGATTGCTGACCCCCATTTAAGAGAGGAGGAAATTGACAATCAGAGTTCAAGTAATGTGCTCAAAGTGTACAGTTAGTAAGTGGTAGTGAATAGTCCAGAGAAAGATCCTTTTTCTACCTCTAGTTGAGTTAATAGAATGGAAAGCACCTTTTGGAGCCTCCAAGTAGCTTTTAGGGGAATGAGAGTTGGTTACATCTATTAAGTGCCTCTTAGGGGACAGGCACTGGGCAGAGTACTGACTATGTAATAGGCAGCTAGACTTGGTGGAACCGGACCTGGGAGAAGGTGCTTATGATGAGTGAGTCTGGGAAAATTGCCCCTGTCCTCCACCCCCAAGAGTTACACCTAATGGCTGCATAGCAGCTACACATTTTTGTAGAAGGCAGCCACTCAAAAAGTCACCTGGCTCTTAACCACTGGTTATTCCAGGTCTCAGATTCAATTGTCCTTTCCAGCTTAGAAAGCAAGCAGGGGTAAGTGCAGACAGAGCTACACAGAACTTTTGAGGTAGGCAAAAATAAAACCCAAACTTGAGCCCTTTTCAGGAGTTCTGACAAGTACACAGACATATCTGATAAACTGAGACAGGTATATATATATATATATGTGGGGGGAAGGAGATAGGCAGAGAAAGGGGAGAAAAAAGGAGAGAGGCCGATGAAGTTACTGCAGAGGATCAATAGAAGGCCTCAAAGAGAATTTATCCAAAAGAAAGGAAGAGTCTAGAAGGAAGACGCAGTCACAGACCCTGAACATCAGAGGGCAGTGATGGTTCCTAGTATAACCAATATCAGATACTCTGGCAGCCTGACTAGATGACCTAGATTAATAGCTTTGTGAGTGAATCAAAAGAGGTAGATCACTAAATTCAGTAACACTTTGGAGCCCAAGGTATTTGCTCTGGGATACCCCTGAAATGAACATAACAAAGAGAGCACTTCGTGGGAGTATTGTTCTGTGAGGAGTTAATTTCTGGCATTGGGCTACAGGATTGGCCTTTCATTTCAACAGGTCATAGATTTCCAGCTCTGAAGATAAAGGCAATGATAAACATAGCATTCAAAGGAATAAAGTGCCAGCCTAGAAGCAAGCAGCTCCTAGTTAGACTGAGACCTAAAACCATGAAATCCCAGTTCAGCTTGTATGGTGACAAGTGATAACCAGGAGCAGTGTACAAACACTTGTAAGACTCACTGGAGATCCCAGAAACTATCTGAGTTAGAGGAACACGGTACAACACTGGATTTCCTACTAAAACAGGCAGGGGCCCTGGGCTACAGAAATGCAGCTAATAACGTTCATGGGACCTCAGTGGTATTAACAGGATGCTGAAACTCATGCCATTGGATTTGTTCATGTTTTCTCATTTAATCCTCATAACAATAAACAAAGTGGTTTTATCCTTGCCCAAAGTCATACACCTCAGAGATGGCAGAATGGGGATGTGAAGTGGGATCTTTCTGATTCTAAACAGCAAGCTGTATCTAGCCTACAATATCAGGGCCCTTAGGAGGAGAAGGGGGGAGTAGGCAGAAGGGCCTATGTCTCTGGGTCTGCTTCATCCCACTGTCCACTAAGCAATTATAGATATTCACCCAGAGAAACCTGACATTTGCCATTATAAATTCCAAGGGTGATATATTCCCTGCTTTGCCCAGGGAGAAGCAGGTCTTTGTAGCAGGGAAAGAGATACTGAGGAGATGCCTTGGCCTACTGAAGGGCTCATTGCAGAAACATTCCCATTCCTTCAGCAGTCTTAGAACCAGATACCAAATTAGTCGTGGTAGGGGACTCTGGCGTGGTGGAAGAACAAGACTTTAGAGCGAGATTGGTCTGGGTTTGAGTTCTGGATTCACAGCTCAGGGCTGAGTGACCCTGGGCACATGACTTAGTCTCTCGAATCCTCATGTTCCTCATCAATTAAATGGCATAGCAATAAAACTGTTAAAAGACTGTTGTGAGGATTAAATGAGATAATTTGGGTAAAGAACTTAGAACAGTGTTTGGCATATTCGTAGACGTTCAACAAATGTCAGCTCCACTCCCCACATTCCTAAATGTTTCTCTTATACTGGAAGTTGTGTCCCAATTCAATGTTGTAGTCCCAGAATTTAGAACAAAACTCAAGACGTGGTCAATAAGTAAAAGTTTGATGGGTAGATAGAGGGTAGAAGAATGGTGGGAAAAAAAGTAGGGGTTATATTCAACTTAGATTAGAATTCCAGCTCCATAATTTTCTAACTGTTGTGAAACCTTGAACAAATTACCTAACCTCTTTCAGCCTCAATTTCCAAATGGGTAAAATGGGGAGAATATTAACTAACTGGCCAGGCTTTTGTAAGGATGGAAGATTACATATATAAAGAACTTACGTACCACATACCTGGCAAGTAGATGGTATTAGATATGCATATTCCTATTAGATACCTGGATTTTATCTGGCTGTTATAATGCTTTCATTTTAAACCAATTACTAAGCACCACTACTTCCTCTTTATCTGAGTTATTTCCTCTACTTATGGAAAAACATGCAGGAATAAGGAAGCCAATCTCATTGTGTTTCATGGAATTTTAAGAGCACCACCTTTACTCTTGTACAGTCAACGAACCCATATAGAGAATCTCCTGTATGCAAAAAACTGGGTTAGATGTTGGGGAATCAGTGGCAAGAAAGACTGAGGAGTCCCTGCTCTCACAGAGCTTACAGCCTAGTGTGTGTGTGTGTGTGTTTGCATGGCAGGGAGGGCGGCAAACAATAAACAAACAAAAAAATCATAGACTGATAAACCAATGTCTTGCTCTACGACAGGTGCAGGTGGCTTCAGTTATCTCTACTTTTGCTCCCCAGAATGAAGTTAACAAGATTATGTCAAAGAGACACTCTGAGCTACTCAGAGAAAGGTGATGAGCACATACCTCTCAGGACGGAAGTGGCTATTTAAAGGTATTTCGGTTCCATCAAGAAGCAATTTGATTCTCCCCACAACCCCACATACACTCCGACTGAGGCATGCTCCGAGATTCAGTAACATTTGCTCACATATACTCTGCTCCTGGCATTGTGACATGTGCCAGAGCTACATGAATAAGACATGCCCTAGAGCAGCTCTCAGGAAACAAACAGCACCGTGTGATTATAGTTGAAATGAAGGGGAGCACAAAGGTTTACAGGAGCCTGAGTTGCCTCTGTGTGTGTGTGTGTGTGTGTGTGTGTTTAACCCTGGTGGAGGTCGGGCTGAGGGTCAGAGAAGGTTTCTTGGATTCATAAAGCTATTCAGAGGCACAGACCAATGGAACAACAATATTTCAGGGTAAGAAGGGTTAGGTGGCATCAGGCCTAGTCTCCTACCCAGAATGGGAAGCAATATTCAATAGTTCCTGCCTGCACAATCCAATATGCCAGATCCTGTGATAGTCACTGAGGATACAAAGGCAAATAAAGCACTAGCCTGCCTTAGTGAGCTCCTAGCGTGCCATGTAGAGGCAAGGTAACAGTATAATAAATGCCAGAATGAAGGGAAGTTCAGAGGGCAGATGAGATGGCCAGCTGAGAACATAGAGGAGAGAGGGGCAGCTAAGTTGGTCAGCTAGGGTGAGGTCACAGAAGTCGTCACCAGGGAGGTGATGCTTAAGTTAAAATCTGAAAGCTGAGCAGAGATTTTCCTTTCTCCTATCCACCCATCCATCCATCCATCCATCCATCCATCCATCCATCCATCATCAATTGATTAACTCATATACTACTTGAAGACTCATTATAGCTAGGCATAAGCAGGGCAAGGTCTAAGTAAAATTGTGGTTTTCAGAATTTACCTCAGCCTCATAGGCTGTCAGAGGAAGAATTCTTATAAATGATATAGTTAAACCCCAACAATTTTACAGGTGTGGAAACCGAGGCTCAAAGAAGAGGTGAAAGCATTTATCTCAATTCACTCTGGTAGCAACTGACAGAGCCAGATTTAGAACCCCAAGTGTACCCAGACCTCAGGTCTCATCCTGTTATATCATGCTGCCCCTTTCTCAGTCTGCCTTTTTTTGCAAGCTCCTCTATTCCCTGGCCCCCAGGGGCTCTAATACTCTCTTGTACTTCCCCTTTCTGGTTAGTCAAACATGTTCCTGAGCAAAGTTCAGAAACTGATTCATACCAAGATAAACAACTCAAACTTTCACATATGGAGAAAGAAGGGCAAGAGGAAAAAAAGCGCCACATTACAAAAATTCATTATATAAGTCACTTGATTTCTTTCTACTAAAATCTAACTCTTCATCAAGGAGTTTGTGGAACAGGGAGTAACTCTGAGTTAGGAGGACCTTAAAATCTGATCCCAGCTATGTGGCTGGTCCAGGAAACACTTCTTTCTATGAGCAAGGGAAACGGCCACAGAGAAATGTGCTGGGTTCTGCCCTCGTATGGTTTCTAACAGGTGGCATCATCATTTCTTGCCCCATGGCATAAAGTATCCACAGATGTCCAGGACTAAACTAGGCACATCAAGTGCACAGCCCTCCAATCTCAGCTGGAGGCACCCCAAATGCCCAAATGGTGGCAATCATGGAGACTGTGTGATTATTGCATGAGGATGATCCTCTTTATTCCATCCTTTTCTGCCCAGAGAGTGGAGAGGCACAGCAGACCACCTGTGGTGCTGCCACACTATTCAGGCTCCACCTGAAAAGCCCTTTGGAGCTCACAGGAGAGTTAGAACTTGGTAATAACATTGGGACCAAACCTTGGGTTTTAGTAATAATAATCAGGGATCCAGGATCCCATCTATGCACATATCTTATTCGCCTCACAATGACCTTGGAACACAGGGATTGTTATCTCCATTTTATAGGAGAAAAACTGAGGCCCAGAGAGGTTTTATGACACAGTTGGGAAGTAACAGGGCCAGGATCTGAACCTAACTCTATCCCACACTGAGACCTTAGGCCCATACTGCACCCCAGGACACACTCTACCTCAAGTATTTTTTTTTTTAATTGAAGTATAGTTGACTTACAATACTGTGCTAGTTTCAGGTGTACAGCAAAGTGATTCAGTTATATATATATATTTTTTTTTCAGATTATTTTCCATTATAGGTTATTACAAGACATTGAATATAATTCCCTGTGTTATATAGTAAAGCCTTGTTGCTTATCTATTTTATGTATAGTAGTTTGTATCTGTTAATCCCATACTCCTAATTTATCCCTCCTCCCTTCCCCTTTCCCCTTTGATAACCATAACTTTGTTTTCTATGTCTGTGAGTTTCTGTTTTGTATATAGATTCATTTGTATTATTTTTTAGATTCCCCTTATACATGATATTATATAATATTTGTCTTTTTGTCTGACTTTTAAGTATAATATTCTCGAGGTTCATCCATATTGCCGAGGTTCATCCAATCCTTGTGGAAACATTTCATTCTTTTTTATGGCTGAGTAAGATTCTATTGTGTATATATATATATATATATATATATATATACCACATCTTCTTAAGTCAATCATCTGTTGATGGACACTTGGGTTGTTTCTATGTCTTGGCTGTTGTAAATCGTGCTGCTATGAACACTGGGGTGCATGCATCTTTTCTAATTCGAGTTTTCCTCTTTTCCAGATATACACCCAGGAGTGGGACTGCTGGATCATATGGCAGCTCTATTTTTAGGTTTTTTGGGTTTTTTAAAAATATTTATTTATTTATTTATTTGGCTGCTCCGGGTCTTAGCTGCGGCACGGGGGATCTTCATTGCGGCATGTGGGATATTTTAGTTGCGGCATGCAGGATCTAGTTCCCTGACCAGCGACTGAACCCGAGCCCCCTGCATTGACAGCATGGAATCTTAACCACTGGACTACCAGGGAAGTCCCTATTTTTAGTTTTTTTAAGGAACCTCCAAACTGGTTTCCATACTGGCTGCACCAATTTACATTCCCACCAACAGTGTAGAAGGGTTCTCTTTTCTCCACACCCTCTCCAGCATTTAACGTTTGTAGATTTTTTGATGATGGCCATTCTAACCAGTGTGAGGCGATACCTCATTGTGGTTTTGATTTGCATTTCTGTAATAATTAGCGATGTTGCGTTGCAGCTCAAGCATTTTTATGCACACCCATTTCCCGGTGCATTTGCCCAAACACCTGTGGTGGACATGCAAACTCCTTCATTAGACCTTAAGCAGGCTATGGAACTGCTACAGGCCTTAGGTTCACATACACAGATGAGAATATTACTTACTTCATAGGTTGTTGGCATTAAGTGAAAATGAGATACTGTATGAGAGAGCTCAGCCAGGTTCAGGTACCTGGTAAATACTCAGCTAAGGGGCAAAAAACAAAACAAAACAAAAAAACCCAACAACTTTCTTTTTCCAAATCTGATTCAACTGTATATGGTCAAGAGGCAACGTAAAGAGTCAGTAGAGCAGAACACCGAGACTAAGGGCTCTGGATCTGGTCTGCCTGGTTCAAATCCTTTCTCTACCACTAATTAGCTATATGATCTTGGGAAGTCACTTAATCTCTGTGTGCCTTAGTTTCCTCATCTGGAAAATGGAGTTTGAGAGAACTATATGAGTTGAAACACATGTAGTTCTTAAAATAGTGCCTGCCAAACAGTAAGGGCTCAATAAATGTTAGTTAATTCTTATCATCACCCTGAATGTGTGAGAAGATATCCTTCCTCTGAACCTTTCTTCATGCTCTTCTATATATCATGTTCTTCCCTACTGAATTTGAGCCCTGCACATTTAGCTCAAGATCCCCCTCTCCCATTAGCCTTTCTCATTCTTCCATGTCTCAGAAGTCATCTTACTCTGTCATTAAAATTGTCTGACTGCTTTAGGCATGTATGCTCACTTATCCCACAGGCACTGACCACACTGTGAAGAGAACACTTCGTGCTCCTGAACTCTGAATCCCTAGCCTAGGCCTAGGGTCCGACCCACAGGAGACATTCAGTAAACATTTGCTGTATGAATGTATAATTGGATAAATATATCTTTTTTTGATTGCCTGTGCACACCAATTACAGGAGATGTTTACATTACTTAGTGATAGTTTTATCAACAGGTCAGGATGTGGGAGAAACATCAATGGACTAAGATGAAGATGACTGGTGTTTTGATTTTGGCTTTGCCACCTATCAGGTACCAGACCTTGAGTGATTGATTGGTTTTGGTTCTCTGTGCCTGAGTTTTCTTCATTGGTAAAATGAGGAGTCTGAACAAGATAAAGTCCGAGAGCCCTTCTACCTATAAGCTTTGTATCAGTAGTCAAAAAGCTGCCCACACTGTGCTGGTTTCCTTCCATAAGCACTTGGTGTCAGGCTCTGTGCCAGACACTGCGGACACAGAGATAAATGACACCCAGTCTCTGTCCAAAAGGACGGACAGTTGAGTGGAGAACACAGTCTTACAAACTGATGGTTACGTGGGAAGGAGAGGAGCAGAGGGAAGTACAGAGGAGGGACTTGATTGCCCCAGGGCAGGAGAATTTGGGGAGGGCAACCTGGAGGAGGTAAGAGTAAAGTCAGCTCTGTGGAGAAACTGCCCATGTGAGAACAAAAAGGAGGAGGGGACAGGCCAACGCTGGGTCTCAAGTGCACACTTGAGCCTTCTATACCTCCTAAACCTCCTCAACTGAGACTCACCTCTCCCCAGGAACAATTTCCCTCTGGCCTACTTTTTGACCCCTCTATCATACCATGCTCCTTCCCCTCTTCCTGGAACATGCTTCTGTCTTCTCCATCAGCACATTCTCTGCCTACTTCTCTCCTTCTTGTGTCCCCATCCTTTTAACTCTTCGTCATTCTTCAGAGATCAGCTCAAATCACTTCCTCAGAAAAGCCTTTCCTGACGTTCCAGGTTAGTTCAGGTCTCCCCACTGTATATTTTCTTAGTACCCTGTGTTTCTCCTTCATCACACTGTTAAATAGTTAACTGTGTGCTTAGTGGCTTAATGTTTGTCTATTCTACTAGAATAAAGCTCAACAAAGGGCAGGGACTCCTTCTTACTCAAATGTTTTATCTCTGGCACTGTACTTATATAGTAGGGTCTCAATAACATATTGAGTATATTGACCCTACTTATAGTAGGGTCTCAATAAATATTTGTAGAATGAATGAATGGAGGGACAAAGATGGGGTAGAGAATGGGGGCAGGGCAGCACTAACCTTTCTCTTTAATCCCACTTTCAAGCTCTTTATTCCTCTGTAATTAACATTAAAATACACAATGCCTCTGAGGCTAAGGCTTTTCAGCTTTTCCATTCTTTCCCATTCTTCTGCTCTAAACTCAACTGAACCCTTAGAGCTTTAAGTGCTCAAAACAGGTTTGTATAAAGAAAGAATAAATGAATGCTGCCCGAAGCTTCTCACTGCATTAACCCACCAAAATCTTTCCCACTCTTCAAAGTGCAGCACACTCGCAAATTGCCTCTAATCCACAGCCCAGTCCCTCAATGTAATTGATTTCAGATGAGGGGTGATAAGAAAAAATTCTGATTGAGCAATGTCGTGCTAAAGTATGAATGACTGATGGCCCTTTAAACCCTTCCTCCCTCCCTCTCTTTTTCCCTTCTTTCCTTCCTTCCTTCTGTTCTTTCCTCCTTCTCCTCCCCCTCCTCCTCCTTCTTCTTAATTTTAATTTTAAAAAAGGAGACCTGCTAAATCCAGGTGAACAGAGTACTAGAAATACACTGAAGTGAAAATAGAAAATATCTTTCTTAGAATCATCCCACAAAAGCAAGATGATTTTTCACAAAGGTTGGAATACAGGTCCTTAGAGAATATTTGGATCATTTCTTTTGACTTACAAACATAGAAAGAGAAGCCTAGAGAGGGCAAAAGACATGTTTAAGGCACAGAGCAAAGCAGTGTCAAAGACGGGACTGGAACGCCCTGCACTGATCTAGCGCATTGCCCTTTATATGGTTGCCTTGTGCTTTGTCAGCAGTCTGTAAATCAAGCCCTCCTGCCCTCCCTTTGCTCTTGCTTCCTGGGCCTTCTCTGCTAGCCCTGCCTTTCTTTTCCTGAGTCTCAGTGACAGCCTGCCTGCCTCAGCTGCCCTTGCTGAGCACTGCCACCCCTTAGATAGCTTTGCCGCCTTTCACTGATTCATCCACTTGCCGTCTGCTTTCAGATTTCTCCCAAAAATCCCAGTGCTTCTACGGTTCCCTGAATTCTGTCACACCCTCCTCCCCTGCTGATGGACCCAATAAACGGCTACTCTAACTTAGCCTTCATCCATCTCCAAGCCACCATTTTCTGAAGTTTACATCGTCTATTTTTCACTCTCTTTCATTTTCTGATTCACCAATTTCAGAGAATTAAATGTGTCTGAAAGAGCAGTGGTGAAGCAATGATGACTTTTCTAAGGAATTGTAATGACAGTATTCACTCCTTTACTCATGTAGCTTTTGGTTCAATGAGAATTCCTTGATACTCAGTATGTGTTGGCAAGGAAAGATAGCTAAAGAAATAGAAGGCACTGTTGCATACTGGTCATTGAAATAAGAGATACATGCATAAAAGACTAGAAGAAAATTATATATATATATATATATGTATAAAATAGTAACATATATTGAGCACTCACTCTGTTACAGGATGCGCAAGTGAATGTTTCATTTGAGGCACCAGGAAACGAGGAATGCTTGTTTGGAATACCCAAAGAAATGTCAGAGTTTGTACAGAATTTCCAAGTATGTGTCTAGAAACCGATTACAAAACTCTTGAAACACCTTGCTCACTTCAAGGATACAAAGGAAAAGAGGGTTAGAAATTAAAAAGAGTGGGTTTCGTGAGGGGGATTTTTGATGCCTGGGGTCCCACAGGCCATGCCTCCAGAGGAGGGATTAGGGTGTATTTCTCCCCTCTCTGCATGGGGAGAGGAGGGTACAGTGGGCTGGATTCTGGATTCTTGATGCTTTCCTGAGAAATCTGGTGAACAAGAGACTATGGAAAAAGTAAAGAAGCAGCTGCACTGAGATTGGCCTATGATCCTAGTGCTTGCCCAGGCAAAAGATTCTGAGCAGACGTGGGGCCCATGGTGGATAGAATCAGTTTGATGCCATATCGACTCCTGTGCAATCCATGTATACAACCAGAAAAGCAGGAAATACGAGGGTAGTGACAGCAGGAGAAGCAGGATGTATTCCCCAAGTTATGGTTGCATTCAACCAGAGGTGCCTCCAAAGAACCTGTGAACGCACTGACCTGAGAGGGAGTCAGCTGCAAACATCTATCAGGCCCAAGAGAGCCTGAAGCCAGCTTAGGAGAGTGCCAGGCAAGCGGGGTCCTTCTGTTCCCTTCACTCCCCTTCTCCTCTCCCACTTCAGCCTCGGTTGAGGGTGGAGGTATGAAGGAAGAAGACATTAAATCAAGTTCAGAGTCTTGATTATTGTCTGGGATTGGACATTTTTAATTACTAGATCGAGGCCGTGTTTGTTAATTCAAGTGATTGAAAGACTTTCTATTACCTAAAAGGGGAATTTTCATCCAGGGCAGGGGAAGGACTACCCCTCCGAATAGGTTTGAAGTATTGATAGGAGACAAAAATAAAGCTGCTTTTATGAACACACTCTGAATCCTGCATATTATATCAACATATTATTGGTTATACATGTAACCCTGACAAAACCCCTGCAGAAAAGTAATATTACTGTCCCCATTTTAATAAATGTAGAACCTGAAACACAGGGAGATTAAGTAACTTGACCAAAGTCACCCTCTGGTCAAATGGAAGTATTTTCAAGCACTGTAAACTTCCTATGGGTGGAGCTATATTTGATCCCTTGCTGTATCCTCAAAGCTCTGCACAGTGCTAAGGGCTCAGCAGTACAACTAATATTGTTTGAAGGTCTGATTTCAGAATGCTGTACTGGAAATAAGTGCATGAGAGAAGTTTTAGACCTTCAAGAGCAGCTGAGACAAATGAGATGAATGAGGACCCCTCAGGACCCATCTGAGAGCTTCCCAACTCCCTTTTGTTGGTCACCTGGCCAGGCCATAACCAGCCTTGCCCATGGGGTCTGTCCTTTGGACACAATTTTACAATTGTCCCATCTTGTTGCTGCTTTATGTTGCTCTTGTGCTGAGGGTCCTTCCCCCTCTCCTCTGCCTTTCCTCAGCCTACATGCTCCCACCCAGCCCTGCCTTTATTTTCAGCAGGAAACATCAATAAAATTTAATCAGAAATGTTGGTTTAGCTGGATAGGGATGAGGAGGTCAGAGACAGCAGCTACTCCTCTGTGATTAGCTGGGTAAAGGTCGTGAGGGAGCACTGTCATGGCTGGAAACCCAGCAATTGGGGCAGACAGATGGGAGCCCGTTGCTCCCTGAACCCCAGGGGAGGGGCTAGGACTGTGGACCAGACTGGCTGGGGTGGCTTCCTGGGGAGGCCTGGCCAGTGTCTTCTGTGGCTCTGTAGCCTGGGGGATGGGGAGTGGGCATGGTCCTCCCTGGATCTTCATTATGTCCTGATACTTGCAGCCATAACATAACATTGTTCAACAACCTTTCCTCAGGACCCTCAAAAATTCAGATAGAAATATCTAAACAAGGTCACATCATGTAAGATTTGGAGACATTTTAGATTATCTGGCCCAAACCACTCATTTTAGAGATTTAAAAAACCTTAGGTCCAGAGAGGAGAAGTAACTAGACCAAGGTAACACAGAGCTCAGTTTCACATCTGATACTAGATTTAGCTCTCTTATCTTTCACTCTAGTTTTTTTGAGAAATGACTGGTCAGAATGTACTGGCAAGGTCAGCAAAAGCATCAGGAGTTAGGACTGCTGTGTGCTGCGGTCAGTGTCTTCTCAGAAGAGCTTCTCCGGTAAGATTCTTAGGGTTCTGTGCAAAAGCAGCTATACTAACCCTATGTGAAGAGAGTTGAAGGGGAAGCTACTGCATTTCCTTACTCAAAGCCACTTATGGAAAAGACATGGTAAGCCAGTTTATCTTAACTGTGGTTAGTATTTTTGACCAGAATTGTTGAACAAGTAGGAAAAGCTAATGTGAAGTTGAGGACAAACACTTTATTGCACTAATCCTTATGATGGCATTATAAGGGAAGAATTATAACCTTTACTTTAAAGGTGAGAAAACAAGAGCTCAGAGAAACTACATAATTTGCCCAAAGTCATAAAACTAATAAATGGGGGAATCTAGGCTTGAAACTAGGTTTTGTCTAATTCCAAAGCCCAGTTCTTTCTACTGTATAGCTTGAAAATTTATTCCAAAAGTCATTACTAAAGATAAATTTATTCAATGAAAATTTAAAAAGCAACAATAGTATCACTGGAATAAGTGCACAACCTCTCCAGGACACTACTTTGAGTGAGCAGCACTTGTGCTTATCCAGTTGTTTGCTCATTTGTTCATTCATTCATTCATCCATTCAGCAAATATTTATTGAGCATCTACTAACTGTTAGCCACTGTTCTAGGCACTGAGAATACATGCTCGGGCAAAAATGGCTTTGCCTTCATGGAGCTTACATTCTGGTAGGAAGTGGAGGAAGATCAAGTGACTAAGAAAATGAGCAAGATATTATCAGATAGGACTTCCCTGGTGGTGCAGTGGTTAAGAATCCGTCTGCCAATGCAGGGGACACGGGTTCAAGGCCTGGTGCAGGAAGATCCCACATGCCCATGGAGCAACTAAGCCCGTGCACCACAACTACTGAGCCCACGTGCCACAACTACTGAAGCCCGAGCACCTAGAGCCCATGCTCCGCAACAAGAGAAGCCACTGCAATGAGAAGCCTGTGCACCGCAACGAAGAGTAGCCCCCACTTGCCGCAACTAGAGAAAGCCTGCGCGCAGCAACAAAGACCCAATGCAGCCAAAAATAATAAATAATTAAATAAATTTATTAAAAAAAAGATATTTTCAGATAATATCAGATATGAAGGAAATAAAGAAGAGTGATATGATAGGAAGTGGGAGGGGCAGGGAGGAGCTAATTAAATAGGGTGGTCTGCAAAATCTCGGAGGTTGGGGTCAGAGTTCAAGAGCAAGAGGATGAATAAAAGGAATGAACGTTCATGTTCTTGGAAAACACACAAGGCAGATGTAGAGAGGATGGCAGCACTCTCCTCTCTGGTCCGTGAACTCTCTTTCACCTCCCCAATATCCTCCAGCTTCTGAGTAGAAGGAACACTGAAGCAGAAAGCTCCAAGCAGAGGAATGTGATGTAGAGGGAAGGCGATGGGCTTTGAAAGTGGATAGATCCCTGGCTGTGGAAACTTGGGTGAGTTCTTTAACCTCTGAGACTGTTTCTATGTGTGAAAATGGGGACAGTGACACCTTCCTTCTAGGATGTCTGGGGATCAACTGAGATACTGGATGGACATCAGTTCTTAGTTGCCGGCAGCAGAAACTGGATAGCTGATTAAGCATAAAGGGAACTTATTAAAGGAAACTTGGTAGTTCACAGAATGAACTGAAGGTTCAGAAAACCAGGTTTGAGGCTAAGCTCCATGCCTAAATCACTGCAGACCTAGTCTGATGAGAAAACCACAGCTGCTACCCCTACCACTAAGTACCAGATGCTACAGTTAACACCTCTTCTATGCTACCAGTTCAACTTGTTTACAACTACTATGCTGCCAGAACAAAGGACATTTCTGGGCCAGGAACTCAAAGTTGCCTCTCCTGCCTAGGCCTCACAGTTGCTCACCTCAGGATTGATTTATTGTGGGCGTGCTTTGGATTTTTAGAGCCTAGGTCACATACCTGTGCCCTAGCTGTGGGAGAAGTTAGGAAAGAGACTTTTCCAACTACTACCATGAGGTGAAGGACTCATGAAGAAGAGTATTCAAAAGAGGTTGGGGAGCCGGCAAATACGGCAAATACCCACTGAGGATGGAAGATACCAGCATAGTGCCTGGAACCCAGCAGATGCTCAGTGAAAGTAAGTTTCTTTTCTCCTTCAGCTTCACAGACTTCCATCCATCTGATCCTAAGCTCTGAGGAGGTATTAATAATGCTGTATGGGTAGATGAAAAGGCCACCATATACTATTTAAGATGCCTAGAGAGGAATCGTAAATTTAGCCCCTGCTGTAGACACCTTCCAGAGAGACAGGCTGCTGAATGGGACTTGGCTCAGAGTAGGAACAACCTGCTTGGCATTTGCCTCAATACAGCCTAGCCCAGAGGTAGAGTGGCCTCATAAAATGAGGTGAGTTTAGAATTGAGCCTTAAATGAATTGCTGATCCATCACAAATGCCTTTGGGGGCAGAGGCATGGGAAGACAAAGGATCTTCAGTTGACAAATGATGAGTAATTCAATAATTGGACTTGGGTGCCCTGAGCAGTGTGCTTCCCTTTTTATCCAAAGCCAGCCCTGTAACTAGAAGGATGCCTCAGTTTCCTTATTTGTATTTCAATTCCCTTTCCCTTCCACCACTTCTCCTGTCTTTTGGGACTGGAGACCAGCCCTGAACTCCAGCATACATGAAAACACGTCAAGATCTTAGCAAAACTGCTCCCTATATCAGGTTCCTTTATCCCAGATAAGATCCTCCCAGAAATAAACCACATCCTAGATGGAAGCCAATTTGACCCATAATTTATGGGTGATATACTGTTTATAAGGCACTTTGCTGCACATTATCCAATTTGATTCCAATGGCATCTCTGTGAATTTTACGTTATTTCTTTAACATTTATTGAATAATATTGCATTTTTATTGTGTCAGGCACTGTGCAGAGACTCAGAGAGGGGGAAGTGACCTGCCTAAGAACATATAGCCACATTTGGTGTTTCTTCCATCTTGCCTTCAAGCTTGTCAAAATCAAATGAGATGCCCTGTGGAAAAGGGCTACATGAAAGCATGAGGTTATTATGAGTGTGGCTATGATATATGGCTCTTCTTTCTAAACCACTGCTCTAAAATTCTGGGTGACATGACAGAGGCATGAATTTCCATGAGTATGATGTGAACGAGTGCTGCCTCTTAATGTCTCTCTGATCCAACAAACAGCCTTGTTTTTCTCTGACTACCAACCCTGGCCTCACCTCCCCTGCAAATCACATTACTCCCAGTGGCAGTTCTTGCCCTAGAGAAAAGTGCACCACAAATCTGGAAGGTAAAGGAATCTTAGAAGCTAAAAATAGCCATGACCTCAAGGGATCAGTGAGGATTACATCAGATAATGTAAATATATTATTCAGAAAGGGATATCTGCTATTATTACCTTCATTATAAAAGAGCTCAGAGTAGTTAAGTGGCACATATAAGGAAGGGCACACAGCTATTAAGGATAGAAATGAGGATTCGGAATTAGGCCTGTGTTTCCCTGTGCCACACTGCCTGCCTGGAGAGCCTTACCCACACTTCAAGCCTAATGATCTTCTTCCAAACTTCCCACATCTCCTCAGCAGAATGAATGTCCCTTCTATGGTTCTCCCCTTGTCCTGGTCCTTGACAGAAGAACATCTGAGTTAGGATGGATATCAAGCCCACTTGTATGTCTTTAACTGCAGTTATAATATTTTCACTCAGTGGTCACTCTGTAGGAGTAATGCTGCAGTTGGGTTTTGGACCCAAATCGTGCGCTTATACATCTGTTGACTTCATTCCCAGTGCAGTGGTGAAACAGATGGGCTGGTGAATGTGAAGGTCAGGGCCTGGCACCCAGCGAGGAGATTTCCCCTCTCTGCTCCCTTCCTTGTGTTAGCTCTTTGCCACAGGCTGGTAAGACAGCATGGTATGCTAGTTTGTTTAACTTGGCATAACTGAAAAAATGGGAAGCTGGGCAGTCCTAGATTTAAATTTTGGCTTTGCCTCTGGCTTGTGTGGCTTGCAGAAAAAAATTTTAACCTCCCTAAATTTGATTCTTCATCAGTGAAATGGAAAGAATACTGTGAGAAATATGAGGTAACAAGTGTAAAGCATCCAGCAAACCATGTGGCAAATACGTGGTAGCTGGGAGTCATTAATCACTAACTATTATTATTACCTTGCCAGCCTGAGCCCTCACAGGTAGATGTCTGCCCTGACCCTGGCTCTTTAATTGGAGCTGACCTTCCTTTGTTTCCTGCGATAGGAAGCAAAACAGACCAGCCTCAAGCATTAGGCCCTGTGGTATCTGCCTAGATTGCCCTTCTCTTCACAAGCTGTTCCCTGTCTTCCTGTTGAGAGCCAGCTTCCCAGGATTCCCTAAAAATTCCACAACATTGCCAATGCTGGCAGAACTGCACTTTGAATTTAGGGTGGGGTGCACCCTACACTTGAATTTCTTGGCCATCAGTGGCATTTGTCCAGTACACAACAGTGCCAACTGTTCACTTCTATCTCAAGGTGATCCAACTCCCTTCCTTCAAAAGACAGAAACCATAAATCCTAATGTATTCAAAACTCCAATGCTAATAGCAACAGACAAAATTGCTTTGCTTCAGGTAACCACTATACTTTAAAAGTTACATTACAACCAGTTAATGGCTTTCAATCACAAGGACCATTTTATTATAGAATATTTAAAGGCACCCTCACATTTTTCTTCAAAATTGTTTTTCCAATTAAAATAACTGCAGCTCCTTATGGAGAAAAAAATAAGAGAGCCTGGAGGAGGGGGGCTCAGAGGCTCAGAGGCCTCTGAAGTCAGGGAAAGTAGAAGTCAGGGAAAGGGAGGAAAGAGGTTTACAATCATTCTTAGGAATCTGATTGATCGACTGATTGATTCAATCAATCAACAAACATTTACTAACACGTTCTCAATTAACTCTGTTTAGGCCGCAGATGTACAAACAATTAAGATATGGCACTTAGCCTCAAAGAACTCTTTGGACTAGTGTAGCAGGCAGATAGGCAAACAAACAATACGATCAGAGTGATAAGTTCAACAATAACACTATCCCCAAGGGGTCAAAGGGAGGACACTCACAATGTTATGCTTTAGATGGAGGCTTTATAAATGAGGTGAATTTTCTTATTTAAACCTTTAAATATCTAATTTTACAACATTTCAAAATCATCAAAAATTACAGAAACTAACATAATGAATGGCATACTATTCCATCAATTCCTAACATTTTGCCATATGCTTCATATTTTTTAAAGAAATAGAACGCTACAGATCTGAGTTAAAACCTTCATGTTTTAACCCAACCTCTTCCCTTCTGTAACAGAGGTAAACACTCCCCTGAAAATTTGTGTTTATCATTACCATGCTTTTATTTTTGCCGTTATTACATATGTGTGTACCTAAGAAGCAACACAGAACACTCTTTTGAATGCTTTCAAACTGTATATATAATAAATGGTATCATATTGTCAACCTGCAGCATGCTTTTCTCCCTTACAGTATGTTTTTAGAACTTAGCCATGTTGATAGTTGTAGCTCTAGTTTATGTATTTTTTTTTAAACATCTTTATTGGAGTATAATTGCTTTACAATGGTGTGTTAGTTTCTGCTTTATTCACTTTACAAAGTGAATCAGTTATACATATACATATGTTCCCATATCTCTTCCCTCTTGCATCTCCCTCCCTCCCACCCTCCTTATCCCACCCTTCTAGGTGGTCACAAAGCACCGAGCTGATCTCCCTGTGCTATGCGGCTGCTTCCCACTAGCTATCTATTTTACATTTGGTAGTGTATATATGCCCATGACACTCTCTCACCCTGTCACATCTCACCCCTCCCCCTCCCCATATCCTCAAGTCCATTCTCTAGTAGGTCTGTGTCTTTATTCCCGTCTTGCCACTAGGTTCTTCATGACCTTTTTTTTTTTTTCCTTAGATTCCATATATATGTGTTAGCATACGGTATTTGTTTTTCTCTTTCTGACTTACTTCACTCTGTATGACAGACTCTGACTCCATCCACCTCACTACAAATACCTCCATTTCATTTCTTTTTATGGCTGAGTAATATTCCATTGTATATATGTGCCACATCCTCTTTATCCATTCATCAGATGATGGACACTTAGGTTGCTTCCATGTCCTGGCTATTGTAAATAGAGCTGCAATGAACATTTTGGTACATGACTCTTTTTGAATTATGGTTTTCTCAGGGTATATGCCCAGTAGTGGGATTGCTGGGTCGTATGGTAGTTCTATCTGTAGTTTTTTGAGGAACCTCCATACTGTTCTCCATAGTGGCTGTATCAATTTACATTCCCACCAACAGTGCAAGAGTGTTCCCTTTTTTTCACACCCTCTCCAGCATTTATTGTTTCTAGATTTTTTGATGATGGCCATTCTGACCAGTGGGAGATGATATCTCATTGTAGTCTTGATTTGCATTTCTCTAATGATTAATGATGTTGAGCGTTCTTTCATGTGTCTGTTGGCAATCTGTATATCTTCTTTGGAGAAATGTCTACTTAGGTCTTCTGCCCATTTTTGGATTGGGTTGTTTCTTTTTTTGTTATTGATCTGCATGAGCTGCTTGTAAATCTTGGAGATTAATCCTTTGTCAGTTGCTTCATTTGCAAATATTTTCTCCCATTCTGAGGGTTGTCTTTTCATCTTGTTTATGGTTTCCTTTGCTGTGCAAAAGCTTTTACGTTTCATTAGGTCCCATTTGTTTATTTTTGTTTTTATTTCCATTTCTCTAGGAGCTGGGTCAAAAAGGATCTTGCTGTGATTTATGTCATAGAGTGTTCTGCCTATGTTTTCCTCTAAGAGTTTGATAGTGTCTGGCCTTACACTTAGGTCTTTAATTCATTTTGAGTTTATTTTTGTGTATGGTGTCAGGGAGTGTTCTAATTTCATACTTTTACATGTACCTGTCCAGTTTTCCCAGCACCACTTATTGAAGAGGCTGTCTTTTCTCCACTGTATATGCTTGCCTCCTTTATCAAAGATAAGGTGCCCATATGTGCGTGGGTTTATCACTGGGCTTTCTATTCTGTTTCATTTGTCTATATTTCTGTTTTTGTGCCAGTACCAAACTGTCTTGATAACTGTAGCTTTGTAATATAGTCTGAAGTCAGTAGTTTATGTATTTTAACTTCTATAGTATTCTGTAGTATTCCATACGTATGACCAAACCAAATGTATCTATGCTCCGGTGGTTTTCAATTTTCTGTTATTACAAATAATGCTGAGACAAAACTCAAATCTGTCTATTGTGCATATGTATGACATTCTCTCGAAATGAAATCGGTGGATAGCAGGATATAAGCATCTTCAACTTCACTAGATAATGCTGTACCACTTTACACGCCTCCCACCAACAGCAGGTGACTTCCTATCACTCCATGTCTTCACCAATACTTGGTACTCTAAGACTTTCTAATTGTTGTCAATTTGAATGATATAAATTGTGATTTTAATGTATAGTTCTTTGATGGCTAGTGAAGATTAGCAATCTTTCATAATGACTCTTCAGCTTCATTTCTGTGAACTGCTTATTATTTTTCCATTTTTTCCATTGGGTTGTTTGTCTTCTTTCTAATTGAGTTGTAGGCTTTAAAATATGTTGGTGTGTGTTTAGTATATATATATATTATCCTTTGACAGTTATATGTTCTTCAACTATTTTCTATTAGTCTGTGACTTGAATTTTCACTTTATTTGGGGAGTCTTGTTAGACAGAAGTTTTAAGTTTATCAGTTTGACAGTTATATGTTCTTCAACTATTTTCTATGAGTCTGTGACTTGAATTTTCACTTTATTTGGGGAGTCTTGTTAGACAGAAGTTTTAAGTTTATCAGTTTGACAGTTATATGTTCTTCAACTATTTTCTATGAGTCTGTGACTTGAATTTTCACTTTATTTGGGGAGTCTTGTTAGACAGAAGTTTTAAGTTTATCACAATCAATTTTTAATCTTTTCCTTTATGCTGTTTGCTTTCTATGTCTTATTTAAGAAATATATATCTACTCTGATTTCATTAAGATATTCTCCTGTTTCTCCTTTTAAAAGTATGAAGTGTTGCCTTTATACTTAGATATTAATCTACCTGGAATTTATTTTGCTATGAGATAGGGATCCAAGGTTAACTTCTACTTTTCCACTTAAGAAAACTGGGCCTAGATTTGAGAGCATAACAGAAATAGGAAGAAACAAATGTATCTTCATTCATTCATTCATTCATAATAGCAAGTATTCACGGATTTCTTGATATTCTAGCCAATCTCACCTATGTCCAGAATTTCAACTTCCAACCATGTGCTAATAAACTCCAGCCTGGAGTTATTTCTGTGTATGTCCACAAGGCTCTCCCACAGGTGCTTGCTTGGCTTCCACTCTCCAGCCCCTGCAAAGGTTGTACTTAAAATACCAAGAGTATGTTCTAAGTTCTGAATGATCCCTGGTTGACACAGCATCTCGTAACAGGATCACTTTAAAGGCTTCCTAGCTGAGAAGCTCCCTGATTCCAACCACTGCCCTCAATTTATTTTTTTTTTAAAGATTTTTTTGATGTGGACCCTTTTTATAAGGTTTTGTTTAAAAAAAATATTTATTTGGCCGCACAGGGTCTTAGTTGCGGCACGCAGGATCTTTAGTTGTGGCAGGCAAGATCTTTATTTGCAGCATGCAGAATCTTTAGTTGTGGCATGTGGGATCTAGTTCCCCGATCAGGGACTGAACCCAGCCCCCCTGAATTGGGAGCATGGAGTCTTAGCCATTGGACCACCAGGGAAATCCCCACTGCCCTCAATTTATGACAGCCAGAAATCTTATTGAAACACAACTGTGACCACATCCCTCTCCTCTGCTCAAAACCCTTTGGTTACTCTACATTTTTCCTCAGGATAAGCTGCAGGCTCCTTGGCATGACATTCAGAACTCTCCACAACCTGCCCCCTAAAGACTGTGGCAGCCTTGTCTTTAGCCACTCTCCAACTCATCCTTTGTGCTCTAATAACACCTGTCCATAGTTCCTGTACACGTCATATTGTTTCTTGCTTAAGGGTCTTCGCTCATGCTGTTCCTTTCCCTGTGAATGCCTTTCTGCTCCCCAATTCCACTTGAGACAAAGAGGCTAACTTTACAACAAATGCTCTTGTTCCTCCTTCCGCCACCACGGTATACAGCTGTCACTAAGAAGTAGCTACTTAAGCAGGGACTGCATTTTCTAGTCCCCATAACAGTTAGATGTGATCATATGACTGAGTTACAGCCAATGGATTGTGAATAGAAGTGAAATATACTGCTTTCAAGACTGCCCCATCAAAACTCATCATGTATTAGGGCCCCTCCATGCTTTACCTCACCTTTGAGCTGGATGCAGAGGACTCTAAGACCATCAGAAATGGCAAAGATATAAGATGAAAGGAGCTGGGGCCCCTAAATCACCAACATTACAGTCCTTAGAACTAGCAAGAGGGGCCCTGGTCTGGGTCTCTCACATCTGGAGGCCCTGATCTCTAAAGTACCTTCTGCAAAATTTTCTAGGTCCCCTTCAGTGCCTGGAACTGGCAGCGGATGGCAGTCTTATCTGGGCAGGGTGCCTTGAGCTTAAACCAGTCATTTTTCCCCCTTGCAGGTGCTCTGTAACCCTCTACTGAGGGCTGGCTTCATGAGCATGTGACCTGTGCAGCTGTACAAGGCCTTATGCTTATAAGGGCTCTGTGTTTGGTTTAATGCTCTGCTGTCACCATTTTGGAGTTCTTAATAATTTTTAACAAGGGCACCCACTTTTTTATTTTCAATGGGCCCCACGAACTTTTCCTGCCTCTAACCCATGTGTAAGATGGACCAGATGCCCAGAGGAGCTCTGGGACTCATGCCCAAAGGGTCATCCTGAAATTTTGGGTGGTTCCCTGGTTCTATAAAGGCAGTACCGTGAGAGGATGATTTCCACTGGCTAACATGATACTTCTTTTAGGGATCATGCGAGATTGTGCTGCCCCAAGGGTGCTGACATTAGACACATCACAGGACAAGTTTAGGGCTCTGGACTACTGACTGTCCACTGCTAACTCTTGGTGTATGGTATGCTAACTCAGGGGCCTGGGTTCCTGTGTCACCTCTCACTCTTTACCCTATGCACTTGCTGCCATTGGCATTCAGGGCAGTCATTCATTCCCATATAGGCTCCATGCCAGTGTCTGTCCAGCAATTCTCTGACGGTGGCCATACCTATCGTGTTTGAGAGCTTTAGAGACCTTCTCAATGCCAATGGGCCCTCCCTACTTATGTCCTCACTTGCCTTCAGGTTGTTTTTAAGCTGTGCTAGTTGAGAGATGGACATTCCTTGCACCAGTGAAATGACTCCTTTTACTCTGCCCACAGCCCCTAGCCTATTCTCCTTGCTTGGATTGTATGTTGAAGTCAGGAATGCAGTCAATAGTGAGAGGGTTCACACTCTGGTCAATGACTATGGCCTAAAGAGTTTAAGAGAATCCAATTTTTATAGTGCAGAAAAGAGTTCAAGAGAAGAGAAATTTTAGTGTAAAATTTCAGAAATAAAGTTTAACATAACTAGAAAACAAATTATTGGTGACATTTTCCTGCGTATCTGAGAAAGACTTGCATTTTTGGTCATCATCAACAAAGCACAAAAGCAACCTTTGAGAGATTCCCTGAAAGCTATCATTCATAATGAACAATGCAGTGTCATTAGTACCTATGCAATCAGCATTGAATAAATATTATTATGAAACTACAGAGGCAAAGAGTCTATATTATTTCAATATAAACAGGTTCCTAAGAGTCATGGTATTGTGAGTAATAAGAGGGTTGCTATTTTTTTCTTGAGGTGAGAGATATGAAATTAGGCAGGAACCACCACATATTCAAGAACACAATAAAGAACACAGAGCTGGTGCCTAGATATTTATACCATAAAGGAGCTTCACATGCACTACTTAGACAATTATATTAAAAAAAAAAAAAAACTACCTTTCTCCACATTATTCTATGTCTTCTTCCATAAGTTACTATACTTCAATAGTTATAGTGCTTTTTTATAATTTTTACACGAGTTTTGTATTTTTGTTAATCAATTTGCTTATATACACAGAAGTCCCATAAAAAAATATTTGCCCAGGGTTCCCAAGACTCAGGGTACTGCCCTAATCACTAAATATAGGAAATCTGCCCACTGAACAGGAGGACTCACATTGGACAGTTATATAAATGAGACATAAACTTTTATTGGTTAAGCCACCAATACTTTAGAGTTTATCAAGTAACTAGAATTTCCCTATTATTCCAGTTATTTTTTTTGGTCACTGCCATTCATCCTTAAATACATGACTCTACACGTCTCCAGGAAGTTTTACTTTCCTTTCCTGTTTCTCTGTTAGGCCCCCTTTCTTTCCCCACAGAGCTGGCTTGTTATTCTTCTTTGCACTTCCATGATGTCCTGTGCCTTCCTCTATCATTGACCAACCATATCATATTTTACTCATTTGTTTATGTGTTTGCCTCTCCTATTAGACTATGGTCACCTTAAGGGCAGGTGTTTTTGCCCATGAATGTTAGCCTCTAGCAACATGCTTGGGGAATAGAAGTGTTCATCAAATAATTTTAAAATCAATATCATTTCACAAGGGAGGCAACTGGATAGAGTAGGAAGAGCACAGGAATGAGAAAACGTGGATTCTAGAGCCAACTTTGCCACTGTTTCCTACATAATCTTAACCAAGCCATTTTCATTCCCTGAGCTCAAATATCCTCACGCATAAATTGCAGATATTAATACACACTTTTCATGACTGTTCTGACAAATAAATCAAACAACATATGAGAATTACCTCATAAACTGAATAGGTGACCTTCAAAAGATGGTACTTGTTACTATAGTAGATGCTTAATAAATATTTGTTGAATTAGTGAATCAGCAATTATTTGAGAGCCTATCATATGCCAGGCATTGTTTTAGGCATTAGAAATGTAGTAATGAGCAAACTAGTGAAACAGTCCTGCTCTCCTGGAGCTTATGTTCTAACAAGAGAAGATAGTCAAGAAAACATATTCAGGCTGTGAGAAGAAGAAAGATAAAGCAGAGTAAGGTGGACAAGAAACACTAAGGCGAGGAGCTGCCATCTCACAGGATGGTCAGGGAAAGCATTATTGATAAGGTGACGTTTGAGAAGAGACATAAAGGAAGAAAAGGAGTGAGCCATGAGGAGACCTGGGAAGAGTATTTTAAGTAAAGACCAGCAATTGCAAACATCTTGAAGCAAGAATATGCTTGGCGAGTACATGGAACAGCAAGAAAGCCAGTGTGGGTAGAGAGAGTGATGAAGGGAGAGGGTGGTGAAGGAGAGGTCAGAGAGGCTGGAAGAACCGATCATGTAGGGACTTCTAGACTATTGTAAACACTTTGTACTTTTGTTTCTCTTAGAGAGATGAAAAGCCACTGAAGGACTTTCAGCAGAGAACTACCACAATATGACTTTAATTTCAGAGGATTACTCTGGCTTCCAGGTGTAGAAAAAATTATAATGAGTATATACGGGGAAGAGTAGGGGAGGCAAGGCCAGAATTGGGACCAGCAGTTAGGAGGCTTTTCCAAGAATCCAGGGGAGACATAATATTGGTTTGCAATAAGGAGATAGAGGTGAAAGTGATAGGGTGATTAGGAATCTGGATGTATTTTGATCATAGAGCCAATAAGATATGTTGATGGATAGGCTGTTGGACAAGAAAGAGAGAAATCAAAGGTGATTTCAAAGATGAGAGGGGGGAAAGGAGATAGATGGAGTTACCAGTTACAGAGATGGGGGAGATGAGAAGGGGAAGATGAGAGGGGGAAAAGGAGATAGATGGAGTTACCAGTTACAGAGATGGGGGAGACTGCTGGAAATCTAGTTTTGGGGATTAGAAATTGTAAGTTTGGTTTTAGACAAGCTGTGTTTCTATTATACGTCCAAGCTAAGACCTTGAGTAAGCAATCGAATGTATGATTCAGGAACTCAGGGAAGAGGGCTGGGTAAAGATAAATTTAGGAGTCATCAGCTGATACATGGTATTTTAAGCCATGAGACTAGATGAAATCATCAAGGATGTAATACTAACTGAGGAAAGAAGATATCCAAAGATCAAACTCTAGGATGCTTCAATGTCTAGAGGTCTAGGAAATGAAAGAGAACCAGTAAAAGGAGACCTGGCAAGAAAATTAAGAGAAAATTGTTCCCTAAAGTCAAAGGAGAAATATAATTTGAGAAGACGTGAATGGTCAATTGTGTTAAAAGTTGCTAGTTTTATTACTTCATCATGGAGAGTGTTGACATAGAACACTTTTGTTGTAGAGTATTTTCTGCTATAGAGTCAACGGTTCTGGTCTCAAATCTATCAGCTGCTTCCTCTGTCAGTGTGGCTATGAATTCCTGTACACTATCTCCCAGGGTTGCTGTGGGTCCTATATAAAATAATTGTTGTGTAAATATTTGGTAAAATGCTTTACTGTTCAACTATATATAACTTACAATCATTGACACCACCAGCTCTATGCCAGGACCTGATCTGGGAAGTGGGCACAGAGAAACACTCAATAAATATTTGTTGAATGAATGAATGAATGATAGATATAACAAGGTCAGGGATCTTTCAAGTACACCAGGTTGCTTTTTTAGGATGGTTTAAGTCTGTGGTTCTTGACATTGGCTGTGCATTGGAATATTTGCAGAGCTTCTAAAAAATACCAACTGCCCACCTCTCCTCCATTGAATCAGAAGTTATTCCCAGGCATTTTTATTTTTTAAATGTCCCAGATTATTCTCATGTGTAGCCAGGGTTGAGGACCACTGGTCTTGGAAGGACTGGGATTTGGGAAGTGGGACCTGATCTGGGAAGTGGGCACAGAGACAACACAGCATACTTTATAATTCTCTGCCCTTGGGGAGATCCCAGTCTGGTTTGTGTGTGTGTGTGTGTGCCTGTGCATGTGTGTGTGCATAAGCATGTCTGTTGCATCAATATTACAGTATGCGCAGTTCTGGAGGAAGACCCAGGGCACTACAGTAGCACAGAGGAGGGGCAGAGTACGAGGAATTGGTAGTAAAATGGCAGGTCCAAGAGGCCACGAAAATTGGACAGGAGGGAAGATTCTTCGGAGCTCATTTCTTGAGCATAGATTGAGGAAGTGGCAGAGTTGGCCCCTGAAATGCCAGTCATTTTTATCTCTCTCACCTTCGGACTCACTTAGAGCATCAGCACCGTTAGCTGAATCAATACTTTCTCCTTGACCCAAGCAACTGATTTTCACAGTATCCTTCTTTGTCACAGACAGAAGACTAAGAAATAGAAACACAGAAAAACTGTTATACTCTCTGAGAAGGAGCAAAGGAGAGCAAGGGAGAGCTGTTTGTTGGTAGAGATGGACTACAGGGTGGCAGTGAGCTCAGGGCTGGGGATTCTGGGCAGGGGAAGGTTGAAGAAGGAGAAACTAAGGTAACCATCCCAGTAGGCTCCGGGAAGTGCTGGATGGTGCAGCCATCAGCAAGACAGAAGGATTTAATGATGCCAAGTCCAGGAATAGGTAAATGATAGTGGTCAGAGGTCAAGGCAGGCAAAAAAGTTACAGTTCCACCAGGCTGACAAGAGAGGCCAGAGCAACAACAGTCAGAGCAGTGCAAACCTTACCCAAAGGCCAAGGATGCCCAGATTCCTGCTTCACAGCCCACTTCCCCTAAGAGCAGAAGCCATTAGCTTCTTACAAGCGCTGCTCATCTAAGTCAACCAGGGAGAAATCCCAGTCCTTCCAAGACCAGTGGTCCTCAACCCTGGCTACACATGAGAATAATCTGGGACATTTAAAAAATAAAAATGCCTGGGAATAACTTCTGATTCAATGGAGGAGAGGTGGGCAGTTGGTATTTTTTAGAAGCTCTGCATATATTCCAATGCACAGCCAATGTCAAGAACCACAGACTTAAACATCCTAAAAAGCAACCTGGTGTACTTGAAAGATCCCTGACCTTGTTATATCTATCATTCATTCATTCATTCAACAAATATTTATTGAGTGTTTCTAAGTACTATAGACCTGGGTTAAAATCACAACCCAGATACTTAGCAGCTGTGTGATTTGGGCACATTACTTCTTTTAACTTCAATTTCTTCAAAATGAGAATAATAATACTACCTATTTCACAGGCTTGTTTAGCAGATCACCAGAAATTACACACTAGAAATGCTTTCAAATAATATGTACTCAATAATTGGGCATTTCTCTACTCTTTTTCTTAATGAATTGGAAAGGGGATGGGGAGGTGTGCGGAGAAGAAGTAAAATGTAAAGAGCACCTGTTCACTGACCTGTGGGAAGTAATACCTATTGCTGGTCATTGTATTCGTAGTCATACAACCAGAACAATTAGGACTCTGCCTTGTTCTTGTGGCTAAAACCTCCCCTAGTACCCAGTCCTCTGGGGCCTAGGGTCCTGCCTTGTCGCACAGGACTTGGATAGCTCAGGCTCTGCTGGCTACCTATGAACAGACCTGCCTGACTTTGTGCACAGGCCTGCACCTTGCAGGGCTGGAGGTGACAGCCTGTGGTGGGACAGACTTACGTTTAGGCTGGTTCAGTCACTTATGAGCAAATCACCTAACATCTGAGCCTCTTTGTCTTCATTTTTATATTGGGGATAAGGTTACTAATTCAGCTCACAGACTATGGAGTCCAGCATCCTGGGTTTAAGTCCTAATTTTGCCACTGTTTCCTCTTGAGGAGTAGAGAGAATAATAGTATGCATCCTATGAGCTGTTACGAGAGTAAAATAATCCATTTAAGGTACTTGGGACATTATCTGGTGTACAGTAGGCTATCAATAAATATTAGCTGTTATTATTATTTTTATTTTCATTATTATCACCATCTACCTTTTTGAATGTCCATGAAAGCATGTGATCAGCTGAGCAGCCCAGCAGCCAATACAAGCAGTAAAACACAGAGAGCTAATTAATCCATTAAGACAGTAACTTCGATGACAGCTGGGAATGTGTACAAATCATGTCGTTTTTTCCAGACCTGTCATCTCACTCAGGATAATGGCTCCCAGGCGGGCCCAGTAGTCTGTATGATGTTCCTGGGGAAATCCCACAGGGGTTTCAGGTGGCATGAAAGATGGGCTCTTTACCAGAGCTTTTCAGAGATGGAGAAATAAACGACCTCATAGCATCCCTTCTGACTCAGCCTGTGCCTCTGCAGCTCACCACGTGGCCATCTTGTGCCCTGAATGCCTAACTATTGAGGCCTGAACAACAAACAGATTAAGGTCCAAAGTAGCTTACTGGCTGACTTAGTAATAATTGCTATTGAAAAGCACTCTCCTAAAAACCAGCATTTTACAGTTTCCATATTGTTTCATTGGATTCATTCATTCATTCATTGACTGAACACTCACTGAGTATTTACTATGTGTCAGGCTCTGAGTGCAGTAACAGTTAATCAGTCAAACAAAATATTATGTTTAAGCACTGTTTACTAGGGTTTACTAGTAAAGAAGACTACAGATGTGAATCATAAAAAGCCCCAGCACTTCACAATCAAATCAGAGAGAGTTGGAGCAGATGAAAGAACAGAAAAAGCACAGTTCCTGTCATGGAACCAGGGCATGTGTGGGGCAGGGTTCAAACACGAGAGTGATAGCTCCATCTGGGAGGAGGTAGGCAAAAAAGACTTCATACCTGGGACCTTTGTCTTAGGGCCAGCTCTTATGTTCCAGTTGATCCTGCTTCCATACCTGAGTCAGTGCTGTCACCTGGTTCTTCTAGATGATGGAGGCCCACCCACATGCCTGATTTCTGAGCAGTGCCCACTATTTGCTTTCTCTAAATCTATATGTCATACCTCAATTGCCCGTTAGGTTCAGAATATTCAAAATGTGTCTGCCAGCCCATAATCTGTTACACCTCTTGACAAACAGACATAATAATACCTAATATTTGAATCTCACAGAATTACTGTATTAAAAGAGATACTGATGAAGAAATAATGCCAATGGTAAAAGGGACCCTTTACTGAATGCCTAATATACATTGATGTACAGGCATCAGGTATTTGATGCAAAGTTTTGCTTATCTTCACACAGTTTTCCTACAAATAGATATGAAGGCCTCCATAAAAAGTTCAGTGACTTGTCCAAGGTCATATAAGTAATAGGCATCTGAGTTTGTTTACTGCAAAAATGTTATTGTTACTATGAGACTCTTTCCTCTCTAACACACTGCCTCTCCAATGTGAAAATACATATATACATACATACATACAGAGTACATACATACATAAAACTGCAGAGCATCTGTCATGTGCCAGGTACCAAAATAGACATTTTTTATATGATACAAAAAACATAAGAGATATTACCCTTTTTTAAAAAAATTAAACAGATAAGGCAACTGATGCTCAGGGAGGATGAAAAATCAGTTTTTTGACGGCAGAGCCAGAGTTTGAACCCAAGTTGGTTTGACTGAAAAGACGTTGTCTTTCCACTATACCCCATGACTCCCCTTCCTGAGACCCTTAATCTAGCTCTGGTTTTCCTGCTGTCTACCTGTTGCTTCTTTGGGACTCAATTTCCCCATCTGAAAAATTATGATCTCTAAGAGCTCTTTCCGCTTTGATTTTCTCAGGTTCTAAGACGGAGATGAAAGGCAGACAAAATAGCATTCTGGACTGAGAAAAGCAGGGATACAGCATTGCAAAATCAGGGAATATTTAGGAAAAGTCAGGCATGTTATGGGCTGGAGTTAAAGCAACTCCAACCTTTGGGTAGGGGATCAGAGAAGGCTTTATTTACACTAGACCTTGGGGGGTGAGGAGGAGTTTGAAATGTTAAAAGATGAGCATTATTTCAAGAAAAGGGAAAACACATACAAAGGTCTCACAGGTCTGCAATACAAAGTATATTTGGAGAATGGTGATTTGTTTGATGTGGTTTTGACCCAGGAAGGAGTAGAGGAATCAAGGAGAGAGAGGATGTGATGATGAATTTCACCCCAATGGTAGTTGTGGTTTCAGTCTGGTTGGTTGGGCCATCCACTCATACACGGCAACTTTTGCTCCTGGTCTTCATTACGTTATCAGAGAGTTCCTGACAATTTGAGGTTATACAGCTAAGCTACAGTAGTGCTTTCAGAGAAGTGAAAAATTAAAGCAATTATTTAGACAATTAAATCCCAAACACAAAGGTGTACACACACGTACACACACACACACACCCCTGCCTATTATGTGAACAGCTAAAAAACAGACATTTGGATGATCTTCTGAAGACAGTTTTGTCAATCTTCTGTTGGTCATAAGAGAGACAGGTACTCATTGTATAAAAAGATAACAGCACATACCAGTTCTTGTTTTATTGGTATTATGAGAATGCTTTTTCTTGATGAAGTTCAGGGGTATATACAGCATAATTATACTCCCATAGGAGGTGCTTTGGAAATGCCCAGAAGCCATATTTGTCTTCTGAATACTGTATGAAATACAAGCCTCTGGCTAACTGCTAAGACCACACCTCAGATGGGCAGTGGGCAGGGTCCTCATCACCAGGAGCTTGAAGCCTGTGTGTGTACAGAATACCAGGGTACCAACGAGAGGCTTCATAGCTGGGTCAAAGTTCATGTTTTCCACCTCACCCCTTGCCCTTTGCTTTTTCTATGAAGTTCACAAATATATTTAAGTCTCACAACTTGAAATCCTCAAAATCTCCCTTTTTAACATCTTCCCCAAGTGAGCATCTCATCCCTTAACTTCCCATACATTCCTGCAAAGAGTTGTCTGTAATTACTGCTTCCACTTCCCCAATTCCTTAACCTTAATTGAGTTACACTTCTACCTTCCATGCAATCTTTCTTACCAAGCTAAGCAATGATCCCATTAATGTGAAATCATCTCAATCATCATTTTATTTATTTAACTATTTCGGTGTTTGATACTTTTCACCATTCCCTCCTTAAAACTCCCTTTACCTCTGTCTTCACTGACACTCCTTTCTCCTGGTTTCCTTCCTCCTCTTCTGACTACTCTGTCTCAATCTCCTTCACTGATTTTTCTTAATCTAACCATCCCTTAAATTCTGATGTTCTCAAAGTCCCTGTCTCTCAACCTCACATTTCTCCATCTATCCATCAAGTATATACCAAATGAAGACCTGTAGAAATGAATCAGACCAGATCCCTGTACTCAAAGAGCTCAGAGTCTAGTGGGGAGACAGATATGTAAACAGATAATCCCACACAGCATTAGGTATTGTTTTGTCTTCACTCTGCTGGATGAAAACAATGCAGTCAGGGGACAAAGCAGTAGTAGCAGGGGCCTTCTGCTTCTTCCATTGGAGGGCCTTGGGGTAGAGACAACTTATATCTGTCTTTTTTTTTTTTTTTTTTTTAAATAAATTTATTTATTTTATTTATTTATTTTTGACTGTGTTGGGTCTTCGTTGCTGTGTGCGGGCTTTCTCTAGTTGCGGCGAGCGGGGGCTACTCTTCATTGCGGTGAGCAGGCTTCTCATTGCGGTGGCTTCTCTTGTTGTGGAGCATGGGCTCTAGGCGCATGGGCTTCAGTAGTTGTGGCACTTGGGCTCAGTAGTTGTGGCTCACAGGCTCTAGAGCGCAGGCTCAGTAGCTGTGGCGCATGAGCTTAGTTGCTCTGCGGCATGTGGGATCTTCCCGGACCAGGGCTCGAACCTGTGTCCCCTGCATTGGCAGGCGGATTCTTAACCACTGCGCCACCAGGGAAGCCCTATATCTGTCTACTTAAACACATATGGAGGGCCTACAAATGTCACGCCTGTCATGTCAGACTTAAGTATCCAAAAGAATAATCACTCAGTGGTATCACAATTATTCTATTAGTTGCGATGTCTTGGTCCATTCCATTGTGTCATATTTAGGAGGCAGCATGCAGTAGAGGAAATAACACAGCTTTTAGGGGAAAAAGGCTTGAGCTGGAATTCTGGCTTCATTTTAAACTAGTTATATTATCTCAGACAAGTTACTCAAATGCTTGAGTACTCTGACCCTCATTTTCCTCATCTATAAAATGCACATAATATTTTCTTATAGAATTGTTATAAGGATTTGATATAAGAAGCACTTTGCACAGTTCCTGGCACTTGGTATTCAGAATGGAAATTAGCCCAAACTTCCTTCTATTCCAAATGTGGGATTAACTCAAAAAGAAGACAGACTGTGGGCAAACAAGTGTGTTATCTTTGCTCAGGTAACAAGGTGTGATGCATTGGAAAAGGGGTCCAAGACGGCATTGTTTTAAATAAAAGCCCTAAATTCCCTTTCAATTGCCTTGTTCAAATCACTTAACAGGAGCTTTCTGTAGCTCTGCTAATGAAGTCATCCTCAAAATCACTTTCAGACAGACTATTGCTCAATAATAAACTAACTGCATGATAATACACACTCAAGCCCCCAAGTCGGGTGATTTTTTAAGATCGGAATCCATACAAACAGTCATTGAGAGTCTTAAGGGGGTCATTTGTGGAGATTGGATTTCTCCAAAAGAAAAGAATATACCCGTTTTATTCTCTTTATTTTGCCAGCTCATCAAGAAGAAAACAATGAAAAAACTGTAATGTCTATGGTGCAATTCATCACAGGGAATTTTATGGCAGAAAAATATTTTCAATTTATAATGGCAGTAATAAGTGACATTGGGCAAAGGCTGAAAGAGACTTTTTCTTCCTACCAGGAGTCAGCTAGGAATAGAAGAGGGATGTAATCATTACTCATCCCTAGATGCTGAATGTTTAAAGGCATCTTACACAATAGCATGCATTTTACTACCCTGCTATATACACCAGGCAGAAAAATTTTACCAGCATTCTGTAACTCACATGCCCTGTTTATCATAACTGAGTCCAATTAAGGCCACATGGTGGATAAAGAGGAGGGTCTTCTCCTTGTCAGAGCCTCAGGCTGACTTCGAGAAGTCCAACAAAAGAGCCATTCTTAAGAAGGGAGCCATGTTCTAGTGTTTGGCTTAAAAGATGTATTTTAAATGACTCTAGCCCTGGGGACACACACACACACTCACACACACAACTTCACTGGCAGAGTTTTCTAACAAATGGAATGCAGTGGTAGAGAACTCACTGAGCACTGTTCCCAAAACCTACCATGCACATGGCCAAGGAAATTATTCCATGCTTTCCTGTTTCACTCTCCTGTCTACAGATGGGACGTCACCAGGAGTACTTATCCATCACCTTCACTGTAACTCTTCTAAGCCCCAACCCCCATATTACCTTCATCATCGAACTTCATTCTTCACTTACTCATTTTATTCATTCATTTACATTTACTAAAATAGTCAAATCAACAAATATTTATAGTATGACAATATGTCAAGCATTAAAAATACAATGGTGATTATGACATAATCCCCTACTTTTAAGGCAAGAAGTTCCTAATTTAGTAGAGTAGACAGCTGAGCAAACAGGCACACCACTGCCTGATTGCACGATAAGGGCTCTGCTACAGGGTGTGCTAGGTACTGAGATTCAGAGGGAATAGGAGAGAAAAACACACAGCATGGAGGGGTCGAGAGAATGCTTCCTGGAGGAGATGTCCTTTTTTAAGTTGAGCTGTGATGCAAGACTGGGAATTTTCTAGTAGGAAACAGGTAGAAAGACAAGGCAGGCAGAGGAACAAGATGTGCAAAAATGGAAAAATGTGTGAAATGGATACAGCATGTACACAGAACGGAAAGTGTGGAGCACAGCTGAAGGGCAAAGCCTAAGGGTTCTGGGACGTCCCTGGCGGTCCAGTGGTTAAGACTCCACTGTAAGGGCACGGGTTTGATCCCTGGTCGGGAAACTAAGATCCCAAATACCGTGCAGTGCAGCCAAAAAAAAAAAAAAAAAAAATCTCTACTGTAGAGCACAGGGAGCTCTACTCTCAATACTCTAATGGCCTATATGGAAAAGAATCTGAAAAAAGACTGGATACATTTATATGTATAACTGAATCACTTTGCTGTACAGCAGAAACTAACACAGCATTGTAAATGAACTATACTCCAATAAAATTTTTTTTAAAAAAAGCCTAAGCATTCTGATTAAATTACCTAGGAGAGGTGAAGTGCTGTTTTACGTGCTTTGGAGTCATAGATATGAAAAACACACAGCCACCAATCTCAAAGAGCTTCTGCTTCACACACACAGAAACTTTCTTCTTTGGCATGTATTCCTTGCCAGGCAAGTCAACTGACTCAGCTTTGTTGTGCTTTTGTTTGTTTAGTTTGTGTGTGTGTGTTTGTTTTGTTTTGTTTTGGGTGGTCTTTGTTTTATTCTTTGACACACTTAAAGTGAAGGGAGAGAGTAAAATGTGAAAATCTGGTGTCAGAAATCTCTCTGTCAGAGGGAACAGGTACAACCCTAAGGAAGAAATGTTCCTAGGAGTCCAAGGAAAAACAAGAAGGCCAAGGAGCTGGAGCCGAGTGAGGAAGGAGAAGGATGGTAGGCAATAAACTAAGGGCACAATTTGGGGGCCAGATCACGTGAGGCCTTGTGAGCCATAGTAAAGGTTTTGGATTTTATGCTAGGTGAATTGTAAGCCACTGAAGGGTTGCGAACAGGGAAATGAAATTATCTGACCCTCATTTTATTTTTTAATTTTTTTTAACATCTTTATTGGAGTATAATTGCTTTACAATGGTGTGTTAGTTTCTGCTTTATAACAAAGTGAATCAGTTATACATATACATACATCCCCGTATCTCCTCCCTCTTGCGTCTCCCTCCCTCCCACCCTCCCTATCCCACCCCTCTAGGTGGTCACAAAGCACGGAGCTGATCTCCCTGTGCTCTGCGGCTGCTTCCCACTAGCTTATCCATCTTACATTTGGTTGACTCTCATTTTAAAAGGAGCATTCTGGCTGCTGTGTGGAGCACAGACTGCAGGGGGCCATGAATGAAGAAAGGATCTGTTAAGAGAGGAGTATCTTCACAGACAAGACGATTGGGGCTGAGCTAGAGTAGTAATGATGGAGGAGATGAGAAATGACTGGAATCAGGACATAGTTTGAATATCATTACTTAACTGTCCCTCCCCCATTTTACTTAACTTCTCAAATGCCCAAACTGTTAATTCCACAAACAGAGAAACTGAGGCCTAGAGGAAAAGGACTTGTCCAAGGCCACACAGTGGGTCCATGGTGGAGACAAGCCTGTCTCTTTTCTTTGGCCGCCCTGAATTTGTCACCATCTCCTCTCCAAGTCAATTCCACTATCTTTCGTAAGCCTGCAATACCATCTTCCTGGTGGCATTTTCAGAAAAGCAGACGGCATTCAGCAGAAAGCCTGCCCAGCATGAAGAGAAACCAGGACTTTGATGTGCTCCAATTGGAGCACAGAGAAGATGTGTGGAAAATACCAAGCAAATGTTTGGACTCAGAATCCAAAATAACATGTACTTAACTTTGCAATTTAAAAAGCTAAATTCAAACATGTGTCTTGTTGGTTTTCCAGAAAATATAGAATCTTGTAGCATAAAATTAAATAAACACCAACCCCAACTTGTGGTCTCTCCCCACCCTCCCTTCCTCTAGAGTGTTCTCCAAGTATTTTCAAACTCCCTCATTCTCCAAATTAGGAACCTTCCATATGTTTGGACTCATGAGGCAAACAGTCATACTAGCTAATACCATAGTACACAGTGGACACTCCCTATTTCCTATTGCATTACACATGTTCAGTCCTCTGGGCCTCTGCTCATGCTGTTTCTCTGCCTGGTACGCTTCCCCAGTGCCTTCTTTTTGTCTGAAATATTCTTTGAAGCCTCCTTCTTCAAAAGCTATTCCCCAATTCTTCCTGTCAATTGACTACTTTATGCCTCTCAAATCTTGTTACAAAGATAGCTATGAAATCCTCAGTCTCTTCGTCTTTATAATGGAACTAAAAATATTTCTACTCGCCTCAGAGAGATTTGCAAAGATTAAATGAATGAATATTCATGAAATAGCTTTGAAAAGAGTAAAGTACTCAACTATTAGTATTAATTTTTCTTTTTTCTTCCCTTCCTCTTTCTTTCTCCCTCCTTTCCTCTCTCCCTCCTTTCTTTCCCTTTCCTTTCCTTCTCTTTCCTTTCCTCTCCCTTCCTCCCTCTCTCCCTCTTCCTTCCTTCCTTCCTGTCTTCCCTCCTTCCTTCCTTCCTTCCTTTCTTCCTTCCTTCCTTCTGTTCTTAGCTAAAAGTACCCTTCCTTTGTTGGGGAGAGGAGGTTCCCCAAACATGTAAATGCAATAGACATTTGTAGTCAGCTGCCTGGTGTCTAAAGAATAACTACATAAATAGCATTCTTCAGAGTCTCTGGCCAGTACAGGGCCTGTTCCTGGCAGGGCAGTATTGATATCATGTCTAAGTCTTACTCACTTCTCCACTCCACTAAATAACAATAACCAAAATAACATAAACTCTTAAAAATAACTCTGGTACCCTCTCCTGACAAAAAGGAACTAGGTCTGCAACCCTCCACTTCAACCTAGACAGTTCTTCTTTTATTAGTTTTATATTTTACATGAGATTTTTTTGAGAAAAGGGTTCTTTTACTTTAAAAAATCTTTAAAATAACTGTTCTGATTGAAAGCCCTCATTTTAGAGATACAGAAGCTAAAACTCAGGGAAGGGAATAGTTCAAGGACATACTTTCTAAAGCCAGGTGAAATAACTTCCAGACCTAGGATAAGCCACTTCCTGGATATTATCCCTACCCTGTCCACATCCTGGGAGGTTTTCCTGACATCAAATGAGCTAATGGACTGATTCTGGAAAAATCTTACTTACTTTCCAGAACATGTGGCTGTCATTATGCTCATTTGGGCTCATTTTCCTGGTCTCAGGTACTTGGGACCTTGAAAACCAAGATCCAAATCCAGGTAGTATGAGGAAAAACCTTTGGATTCCTGGCTCCAACCAGTTCCTTGAAAGTATTTTGCATCAGCGTACATGGATTTCTGCTCAGTCTTCTGGCTGAGAGGATTTTTTTTTTTTTCATTTTTGTTTTCTCAAAGAAAAACAGGAAAACCCTCAACACTTCAAAACAGGCCCTGGGGCTTCAAGGCCACAAAATGACCAACCTCCTTTCTCCTCCATAATGACTGCAATGAGCTCTGACAGGTGGGTGGCTTATAAGAGCAGGGGAAAACTGAAATGACTTTGGGACACTGTAGTTTTTTGGAGAGTGGTGATTTGACTATTGTAGGAACAAATGGCTGCTAAGTCTCTGAATACAGACAATGAAATTTCAGGAACTTGTGGGTCTTCTTCAAGGTGACTTAGACAGACATTCATGAACTAAACTCTAGACAGATTTCAAGTGAGACCAAGTCACAGGTCAGTTTTCTTCTGTTCCACTACATCAGCCCATCAAAGCTTACCCCTTTCTGCATCTCAGTTTCCTCATATCTAAAATGGAAATAATAATATCTACCTCATAGGATTGTCATGATGGTTTAATAGAAAGATGTATGGAATACTCTGTGTCTACTTCTACATTACAATGAAAATAAAACAGCAATAGCTAACACGCATTGAGCACTTACTACGTGCCAGGCAGATTCTAAGCATATTGTGTTAATTCATTTAATCTTCAACGTAATTCTTTGAGGATTATTATTATCCTTATATTACAGATAGGGAAACCGAGGCATTGGAAGGTTAATTTACTTGCCTAAGATCATATAGCTTGAAAGTGATAGCGTTGGGATTCAATCTAGGTAGTCTGACTCCAGAGCCTGTACTTAACCAATATAGTTACCTGTCTCTAAAAAAGTAGTAGACTTAATTGTTATTATTAATGAGGCCAGCACCAGGAAGGAGAGAAGCAAGTGTGGTATCTTAGAATGTCTCACAATCCTGCACAGCAGACAGTCCTGCCAAGCTGATCCAGAACACAGAAATGCATGTTGATTCCTTTCAAAATGGCTCCCAGTGACAGAATGCCAGATCCTCATACTTTGCTCTCTGGCATTAATTAAAACAAAGGAGTTAATCAAGATAAACTTTCACACCTGCTGGGCACCAGCCTGGAAGTTTATCACGTCTAAATATGTTTCTCATGCATTTACTGCAAATTAGTTTCTGAAAGTGAATTTCAAGGTCTAGTGACTCTGAGGTTCCCTAACTCCGTTTTCATTAAGTTTTCACAAATGATCTACTGTGGCATTATTCTTTTATAGTGCAGATTTAAGGCCCCACTATGAAAAGCAATTATGCCGTTGGAAAAGTGTATTTTGACTTATTAAAAAATCTGAAAGGTTTCAGAAAACTATTTATTTAGGCTCTCATCCGGAGGGTATTTTGACAGTCCTCGGAAAGAAAGCACTTTTCAGTTGCGTACTGTTTGGAGTGGCCTAACAGAGCCTTTGTGCGAAGTAACTGTGGAGCAGTAGAACAAGCCCAGGGCGGGGCGTCAACAGGCCTTGAGCGCTATTCCTAGATGAGAAGCCTTGGGCCTCCCTGTCCTCATCTGGAAAATAAGAATTGCACACAGCAATCTCTAGAGTAAGAGGAGCACCGAGATTCTGTGACTATAGCTGCCGGTACTGATCACTTACTATGTCTCAGACACAGTGCTAACAGGTATGTATCCAATCCTGAAAGGTAGACTGTATTATTCTAATTGTATGGATAAGGAAACTGAAGCTTAAAAAGGTTACATGGCTTACCCAAACTCAGTAGATGCTAGATTTGGCACATGACCCCTATCATACATTCTAAGGACTGCTACTCGGAGAAGAAAGAACAGAATAATCTATTGATACTTTCAACAATATGGATGACTGACTGCAAGAAGTCAGACACAAGAGTTCACAACATATGACTCTATATGAAGTTCAAAAACAGACAAAACTAATCTATGGTGATAGAATCAAGAGCAGTTGCCTATGGATGGGTGGAGAGTGAATGGAAATAACCACAGGGAACTTGCTGGGGTGACTAAAATATTCTAGATCTTGGTTGGGGTCATTACACAGGTGTACGGATTATCAAAGCCCGTGGAATCAAATGCCGAAATTCAGTGCATATCACTATAAATAAACCTAAAAAAGCGGTCATGGCTGGTGGGCAGCTTGTCTGGCTTGTGAGCCCCATGCACAGATGCTTATATGCAAAGACTGCTCCTCCTAAAATGGGTAAGGCTGGGGCAGTGTGTCCTTCCTTGGGAACCAAGGGAACTGATGTAGGGCTCCTTTCTGCCGGGTGTTTCTCCACCTACACAGACCTCCGATGCTGGGGAAGACCTCTGCACTGAGGATGAATATTCAAGGCCTGTGTTTGTGCTTTCCTTTTTCATGACCTCGGGTTAGTCACTCCCCTTCTTGGACTCTAGTTTCTTCATTTTAAAATAAAGGAGGATGTAGCAGCCTCTAAGCTCCATTCTAGCTCTAGCCTCCTCTATGTTGTATCAGGATGATTGTTTCACTCAAGCCCCACACCCGGTTACTTCCATTACAGAAAGCTGGACTGAATGCAGGAAAGGCACGGAAGCTAAAGGGAGATGGTCCAGAGGGGATATGGATTTAGTCCATCCAACCCTCTCATAAGCGGAATAGTGTTAAATGTGAAATAGTCAGTAGGATGAGGACATAGATTAGGATTGCGTTTTAGGTCTCAGTCCATGGCCAGGAACAGGGCTCAGCTGTGTCTTATTTGTAGCTTATTTTTGGTATGCCTTCTCTGTTCTAGACATTGCCCAGTACCCTTTACAGATGGTTCCTTATCTCATTCTCACAGCCATCCTGTGGAGTAGGCACCATTATCCCGTTTTATAGGTGAAGATACTAATGTTCCAAAAGGTTAAAAGATTTGCCTGAGTTTACATGACTTACCTATGGTATAGATGGAATCTGATTCATAAATCCCCACTTTGAACCTCTATTTTAACAGGCAGTGTCAACTTAAAGGTAACCTATGGCAAGCAAGATTAATATGCTTAACTGTGACTAAGATCAGTGATAAGACAGAGTTTAGAAAGATTTGTTCATTCTTTGGCAGACATTATTTTTGAGAAACGTGGATCAACAGAAAAATAAATTCTAGATTGGAGAGAAAAGAGAACTAATTTTTTTGGTGCCTACTATTAGACAGTAAGGGATTACAACAGGAACAACTAGAAGGCTCTTATTTCACTTAACCCTAAAATATATCATATTATACCAGGCTCATAAAGATCAAGTGGCCTCTTAATTGGACACCTAATTCCATCTCTAGTCCACGGGTGTGTGTGTGTGTGTGTGTGTGTGTGTGTGTGTATACAACAGAAAAATAAGTTAATGTATAGGTGCTGGAGAAGTCTTCAAGCAAGTTCTTTTTCTCTTTTAATTGATATGAATGGGACCAAAAAATTCACTAAGTTGTTTTACTGATATTCCCATAACTGTTCATGGTTGTAATTTCAAAATGCCAAGCTATCTATTTGAAATATGGCACAGAAAATAAAACACAGATGAAGTTATCTTTATAGTATATTTGAGGCTATTTCCTGGCCAATTAACTACAGAAATATCAGCTTTCAGAGTGAATTACCCTGTTGCAGCCTCTTCCAATTTCCTAATAAAATATACAGGAAAGACAAAGAAATAACAAGAACTTACAATATTCACAATTAGAACGACAATCTATTGCCAGAAACTGGGAGTTACTTCTATGAACTCTAATAATAGTCAGAGCTGGGTTAAAGGAAACAGTTAGTGGCCTACTTACACTTTTGCCTCAAGAAATAGAACAGGCCCTCCCACCTCAAAGAAAGTAACCCACCTCATCTCTAGACCTAGTCTCTCTCTGAGACTAAGGGGCTGTAAGAGTCAACAAACTGGAAGCCATTCCTCTACTTCACGAGCACTGCTACTTGAGGCAGCCAGAGTACTTCTCCCCTCAATCGCTGCCCAACACCCTGCCCCCCGGACACCTATTATTGTACCTAATCAGTGATTTTAGCTCCCGGTTCATATTGCATCCTGTGAACTGTCATCCTCACATGTAAAATAATATAGTCAAGCACGAAAAACATAAACTCCAGTAGTGGTGCCTGCGAGAGACAGTAGCCTTGGATTCTTGTGTGCCTGTCTGTTTATTCAGTGCGCTCCAGAGAATAAAAAAGTGTAGCTTAGAGAAGATCTCACCTTATTTTATTACAGACTCTGTGCGTAAGCCCAGGTGCTCTGAGAATATGACATCAAAATGGTATATGTGTGCAGTAAATTTAATAGGGGAAGTGTCTGTGAGAGAAAATGAGGAGGGACATTCGGGAAGCTGGGAATGCTGTCAGACTGTGATGCAGGTACTCAAGGCATGACCGGGAGGGAAGGAAGGAAGGAAGGAAGGAAGGAAGGAAGGAAGGAAGGGAGGGAGGGAGGGAGGGAGGGAGGGAGGGAGGGAGGAAGGAAGGAAGGAAGGAAGGAAGGAAGGAAGGAAGGAAGGAAGGAAGGAAGGAAGGAAGGAAGCTGAGGTAACACTGTCTTAGACTGCAATGATTTGTAAGGAAAGATCCACAAAGTGAACAGGGAGTCCTAGAGGCAAATTTGCCTGTCAGAGGAGTCCCCCATTACCGAGGAATAAGACAGCCTTAATATCTCAAGTGAGCTCAGTCTTTGCTGGGAGTGGCCCACAAAAAGCATGGCCTCTGTGCAAACACAGTAGTGGATTTCAGTGCAGCAGCTGGGACCCTTAGTCAATTACAGTTCTTGTATGAGGACTCTGATGGCTGTCACACTTGGAATGGGTCTAGCAGAAGTATACAACTTAGCCTCCTGTAGACCTGAGGAGGAGATATGAACACAGTGATGGGAAATGCCACATAGTATATTTCATCAATCATCAAGACTGAATAGAACCCCATAAATTTTAGTTTTTAAAAAGGTCGTTAGGGGAGAGATTTATGAACAAAACAGAACTGAGTCTGTGGAAACTCTTATAACTTCCACCATTTAAATTACATATTTGGCTATGGAGTAAGTAAATGAATCTTGGGGGATAACTATAAAACACTATAAATTTATTTATCTTTATTTTTTATAGTTGTTAACATCTTTATTGGAGTATAACTGCTTTACAATGGTGTGTTCGTTTCTGCTGCATAACAAAGTGCATCAGCTATACATACACCTATATCCCCAAATCTCCTCCCTCTTGCATCTACCTCCCACCCTCCCTATCCCAACCCTCTAGGTGGACACAAAGCACCCAGCTGATTTGCCTGTGCTATGTGGCTGCTTCACACTAGCTATCTATTTTACATTGGTAGTGTATATATGTCAATGCTATTCTCTCACTTCACCCCAGCTTACCCTTCTCCCTCCCCATGTCCTCAAGTCCATCTCTATGTCTGCGTCTTTACTCCTGTTCTGCCCCTAGGTTCTTCAGAAACATTTTTTTTTTTAGATTCCATATATATGTGTTAGCATATGGTATTTGTTTTTCTCTTTCTGACTTACTTCACTCTGTATGACAGTCTCTAGGTCTATCCACCTCACTACAAATAACTCAATTTCGTTTCTTTTTATGGCTGAGTAATATTCCATTGTACATATGTGCCACATCTTCTTTATCCATTCATCTGTCGATGGACACTTACATTGCTTCCATATCCTGGCTATTGTAAACAGAGCTGCAATGAACATTGTGGTACATGACTCTTTTTGAATTATGGTTTTCTCAGGGTATATGCCCAGTAGTGGGATTGCTGGGTCGTATGGGAGTTCTATTTTTAGTTTTTTGAGGAACCTCCATACTGTTCTCCATAGTGGCTGTATCAATTTACATTCCCACCAATAGTGTAAGAGGGTTCCCTTTTCTCCACACCCTCTCCAGCATTTATTGTTTGTAGATTTTTTGATGATGGCCATTCTGACCAGTGTGAGGTGATACCTCATTGTAGTTTTGATTTGCATTTCTCTAATGATGAGTGATGTTGAGCATCCTTTCATGTGTTTGTTGACAATCTGTATATCTTCTTTGGAGAAATGTCTATTGAGGTCTTCTATCCATTTTTGGATTGGGTTGTTTGTTTTTTTGATATTGAGCTACATGAGCTGCTTGTATATTTTGGAGATTATTCCATTGTCAGTTGCTATGTTTGCAATTATTTTCTCCCATTCTGAGGGTTGTCTTTTCATCTTGTTTATGTTTTCCTTTGCTGTGTAAAACTTTTAACCTTCATTAGGTCCCATTTGTCTAGGAGGTGGGTCAGAAAGGATCTTGCTGTGATTTATGTTATAGAGTGTTCTGCCTATGTTTTCTTCTAAAAGTTTTATAGTGTCTGGCCTTATATTTAGGTCTTTAATCCATTTTGAGTTTATTTTTGTGTATGGTGTTAGGGAGTGTTCTAATTCCATTCTTTTACATGTAGCTGTCCAGTTTTCCCAGCACCACTTACTGAAGGGGCTGTCTTTTCTCCATTGCATATTCTTGCCTCCTTTATCAAAGATAAGGTGACCATATGTGCATGGATTTTTCTCTGGGCTTTCTATCCTGTTCCATTGATATATATTTCTGTTTTTGTGCCAGTACCATATTGTCTTGATTACTGTAGCTTTGTAGTATAGTCTGAAGTCAGGGAGCCTCATTCCTCCAGCTCCATTTTTCTGTCTCGAGATTGCTTAAGCTATTCGGGGTCTTTTCTGTTTCCATACAAACTGTGAAACTTTTTCTTCTACTTCTGTGAAAAATTGGTAGTTTGATAGAGATTGCATTGAATCTGTAGATTGCTTTGGGTAGTATAGTCATTTTCTCAATGTTGATTCTTCCAATCCAAGAACACAGTATATCTCTCCACCTTTTTGTATCATCTTTAATTTCTTTCATCAGTGTCTTATAGTTTTCTGCATACAGGTCTTTTGTCTCCTTAGGTAGCTTTATTCCTAGGTAGTTTACTCTTTTTGTTGCAGTGGTAAATGGGAGTGTTTCCTTAATTTCTCTTTCAGATTTTTCATCATGAGTGTATAGGAATGCAAGAGATTTCTGTGCATTAATTTTGTATCCTGCTACTTTACCAGATTCATTGATTAGCTCTAGCAGTTTTCTGGTAGAGTCTTTAGGATTCTCTATGTATAGTATCATGTCATCTGCAAACAGTGACAGTATTACTTCTTCTTTTCTGATTTGGATTTCTTTTGTTTTTCTTCTCTGAATGCTGTGGCTAAAACTTCCAAAACTATGTTGACTAATAGTGGTGAGAGTGGGCAACCTTGTCTTGTTCCTGATCTTAGTGGAAATGGTTTCAGTTTTTCACCATTGAGAACGATGTTGGCTGTGTGTTTGTCATATATTGCCTTTATTATGTTGAGGTATGTTCCCTCTATGCCCACTTTCCGGAGGGTTTTTATCATAAATTGGTGTTGAAATTTGTTGAAAGCTTTTTCTGCATCTATTGAGATGATCATATGGTTTTTCTCCTTCAATTAGTTAATATGGTGTATCACAATGATTGATTTACATATATTGAAGAATCCTTGCATTCCTTGGATAAACCCCACTTGATCATGGTGTATGATCCTTTTGATGTGCTGTTGGATTCTGTTTGCTAGTATTTTGGTGAGGATTTTGGCATCTATGTTCATCAGTGATATTGTCCTATAGTTTTCTTTCTTCGTGACATCTTTGTCTGGTGTTGGTATCAGGGTGATGGTGGCCTCATAGAATGAGTTTAGGAGTGTTCCTCCCTCTGCCGTATTTTGTAAGAGTTTGAGAAGGATAGGTGTTAGCTCTTCTCCAAATGTTTGATAGAATTTGCCTGTGAAGCCATCTGGTCCTGGGCTTTTGTTTGTTAGAAGAATTTTAATCACAGTCTCAATTTCAGTGCTTGTGATTGGTTTGTTTATATTTTCTATTTCTTCCTGGTTCAGTCTCGGAAGGTTGTGCTTTTCTAAGAATTTGTCCATTTCTTCCAGGTTGTCCATTTTATTGGCATATAGCTGCTTGTTGTAATCTCTCATGATCCTTTGTATTTCTGCAGTGTCAGTTGTTACTTCTCCTTTTTCATTTCTAATTCTAATTATTTGAGTCTTCTCCCTTTTTTTCTTGATGAGTCTGGCTAACGGTTTATCAATTTTGTTTATCTTCTCAAAGAAAGAGCTTTTAGTTTTATTGATCTTTGCTATTGTTTCCTTCATTTCTTTTTCATTTATTTCTGATCTGATCTTTATGATTTATTTCCTTCTGCTAAATTTGGGTTTTTTTTGTTCTTCTTTCTCTAATTGCTTTAGGTGTAAGGTTAGGTTGTTTGAGATGTTTCTTGTTTCTTGAGGTAGGATTGTATTGCTATAAACCTCCTTCTTAGAACTGCTTTTTCTGCATCTCATAGGTTTTGGGTTATCATGTTTTCACTGTCACTTGTTCTAGGTATTTTTTGATTTCCTCTTTGATTTCTTCAGTTATTTCTTGGTTATTTAGTAGTGAATTGTTTAGTCTCCATGTGTTTGTATTTTTTTACAGATTTCTTACCTGTAATTGATATTTAGTCTCATAGTGTTGTGGTCGGAAAAGATATTTGATATGATTTCAGTTTTCTTAAATTTACCAAGGCTTGATTTGTGAGCCAAGATATGATCTATCCTGTAGAATGTTCCATGAGCCCTTGAGAAGAAAGTGTAATCTGTTGTTTTTGGATGGAATGTCCTACAAATATCAATTAAGTCCATCTTATTTAATGTATCATTTAAAGCTTGAGTTTTCTTTTATATTTTCATTTTGGATGATCTGTCCATTGGTGAAAGTGGGGTGTTAAAGTCCCCTACTATGATTGTGTTACTGTCGATTTCCCCATTTATGGCTGTTAGCATTTGCCTTATGTATTGAAGTGCTCCTATGTTGGGTGCATAAATATTTACAATTGTTATATCTTCTTCTTGGATTGATCCCTTGATCATTTTGTACTGTCCTTCTTTGTCTCTTGTAATAGTCTTTATTTTCAAGTCTATTTTGTCTGATATGAGAATTGCTACTCCAGCTTTCTTTTGATTTCCATTTGCATGGAATATCTTTCTCCATCCCCTCACTTTCAGTCTGTATGTGTCCCTAGGTCTGAAGTGGGTCTCTTGTAGATAGCATATATATGGGTCTTGTTTTTGTATCCATTCAGCCAGTCTATGTCTTTTGGTGGGAGCATTTAATCCATTTACATTTAAGGTAGTTATCAATATGTGTGTTCCTATTACCATTTTCTTAATTGTTTTGGGTGTGTTATTTTAAGTCTTTTACTCCTCTTGTGTTTCCTGCCTAGAGAAATTCCTTTAGCATTTGTTGAAGAGCTGGTTTGGTGGTGCTGAATTCTCTTGGCTTTTGCTTGTCTGTAAAGGTTTTAATTTCTCCATCAAATCTGAATGAGATCCTTGCTGGGTAGAGTAATCTTGGTTGTAGGTTTTCCCCTTTCATCACTTTAAATATGTCCTGCCACTCCCTTCTGGCTTGCAGAGTTTCTGCTGAAAGATCAGCTGTTAACCTTATGGGGACTCCCTTGTATGTTAATTGTTGCTTTTCCCTTGCTGCTTTTAATATTTTTTCTTTGTATTTAATTTTTGATAGTTTGATTAATATGTGTCTTGGCATGTTTCTCCTTGGATTTATCCTGTATGGGACTCTCTGCACTTCCTGGACTTGCTTGACTATTTCCTTTCCCATATTAGGGAAGTTTTCAACTATACTCTCTTCAAATATTTTCTCAGTCCCTTTTTTTTTTCTCTTCTTCTGGGACCCCTATAATTAGGATGTTGGTGCATTTAATGTTGTCCCAGAGGTCTCAGAGTGTCCTCAATTCTTTTCATTCTTTTTACTTTATTCTGCTCTGTGGTAGTTAGTTCCACTATTTTATCTTCCAGGTCACTTATCTTTTCTTCTGCACCAGTTATTCCGCTATTGATTCCTTCTAGAGAATTTTTTATTTCATTTATTGTGTTGTCCATCATTGTTTGTTTTCTCTTTCATTCTTCTAGGTCCTTGTTAAACGTTTCTTGTATTTTCTCCATTCTATTTCCAGGATTTTGGATCATCTTTACTATCATTACTCTGAATTCTTTTTCTGGTAGACTGCCTATTTCCTCTTCATTTGTTTGGTCTGGTGGGTTTTTGCCTTGCTCCTTCAACTGCTGTGTGTTTCTCTGTCTTCTCATTTTGCTTAACTTACTGTGTTTGGGGTCTCCTTTTCGCAGGCTGCAGATTCGTAATTCCCATTGTTTTGGTGTCTGCCCCCAGTGGCTAGTTTAGTGGGTTGTGTAGGCTTCCTGGTGGAAGGGACTGGTGCCTGTGTTCTGGTGGATAAGGCTGGATCTTGTTTTTCTGGTGTGCAGGACCATGTCTGGTGGTGCGTTTTGGGGTGTATGTGAACTTATTATGATTTTAGGCAGCCCCTCTGCTAATGGGTGGGATTGTGTTCCTGTCTTGCTAGTTGTTTGGCATAGGGTGTCCAGCACTGTAGGTTGCTGGTCATTGAGAGGAGCTGGGTATTAGCATTGTGACGGAGATCTCTGGGAGAGCTTTTGCCGTTTGATATTACGTGGGGCCGGGAGGTCTCTGGTGGACCAGTGTCCTGAACTTGGCTCTCCCACCTCAGAGGCTCAGGCCTGACACCTGTCCAGAGCACCAAGACCCTGTCAGCCACATGGCTCAGAAGAAAAGGGAGAAAAAGAAAAGGAAAGAAAGAAAGAAAAATAAATAAATAAATAAAATAAAGGTATTAAAATGGAAAAAGTTATTAAAAATTTTTAAAAAATAAAATGTAATTTAAAAAAAAGAAAGAAAAGAGCAACCAAGCCAAAAAACAAATCTAAGAATAATAACTAGTGCTAAAAACTATACTAAAAAAACCCAAAAACAATAAAAAACAAAAACCAACAGTCAGAACCTTAGGACAAACGGCAAAAGCAAAGCTATACAGACAAAATCACCCAAAGAAGCATACACATACACACTCACAAAAAGAGGAAAAAAAAAAAAAAAATATATATATATATATATATAAAGGAAGAGAGCAACCAAATCAATAAACAAATCTACCAATGATAATAAGCTCTAAATACTAAACTAAGATAAACATAAAACCAGAAACATTTAGATGCAGAAAGCAAACCCCAAGTCTACAGTTGCTCCCAAAGTCCACCGCCTGAATTTTGGGATGATTCATTGTCCATTCAGGTATTCCACAGACGCAGGGTACATCAAGTTGATTGTGGCGATTTAATCTGCTGCTCCTGAGGCTGCAGGGAGAAATTTCCCTTTCTCTTGTTTGCACAGCTCCTGGGGTTCAGCTTTGGATTTGGCCCCTCCTCTGTGTGTAGGTCGCCTGAGGGCGTCTGTTCCCCACTCAGACAGGACGGGGTTAAAGGAGTGGCCTATTAGGGGGCTGTGGCTCACTCAGGCCAGGGGGAGGGAGGGGTATGGAATGCGGGGCGAACCTGTGGCAGCAGAGGCTGGCATGATGTTGCAACAGCCTGAGGCACGCTGTGTGTTCTCCCAGGGAAGTTGTCCCTGGATCATGGGACCCTGGCAGTGGAGGGCTGTACAGGCTCCCAGGAGGGGAGGTGTGGATAGTGATCTCTGCTTGCACACAGGCTTCTTGGTGGCTGCAGCAGGAGACTTAGCATCTCATGCCTGTCTCTGGTGTGCATGCTGATAGCCATGGTTCGTGCCCATCCCTGGAGTTCATTTAGGTGGTGCTCTGGAACTCCTCTCCTCGCGCACACTGAAACAATGGTCTCTTGCCTCTTAGGCAGCTCCAGACTTTTTCCCAGACTCCCTCCCAGCTAGCTGTGGTGCACTGGCCCCCTTCAGGCTGTGTTCACGCAGCCAACCCCAGTCCTCTCCCTGGGATCTGACCTCCGAAGCCCGAGCCTCAGCTCCCAGCCCCCACCCGCCCCAGCGGGTGAGCAGACAAGCATCTCAGGCTGGTGAGTGCTGGTGGGCAGCAATCCTCTGTGCAGGAATATCTCTGCTTTGCCCTCTGCACCCCTATTGCTACGCTCTCCTCCATGGCTCTGAAGCTTCCCCCCCACCCACCCCCATCTCTGCCAGTGAAGGGGCTTCCTAGTGTGTGGAAACTTTTCCTCCTTCACAGGTCCGTCCCTGAGGTGCAGGTCCTGTCCCTATTCTTTTGTCTCTGTTTTTCCTTTTTTCTTTTACCCTACCCAGGTACGTGGGGAGTTTCTTGCCTTTTGGGAAGTCTGAGGTCTTCTGCCAGCATTCAGTAGGTGTTCTATAGGAGTTGTTCCACATGTATTTTTGATGTATTTGTGGGGAGGAAGGTGATCTCTACGTCTTACTCCTCTGCCATCTTGAAGGCGCCCCCCAACACTATAAATTTAAATAGGTGGTGACTACAATTGCAGCTGCTGTTCCAGATGTGATGTATTTACTGGCTAATATCAATACTATTCCTAGCACCTTGTATAAGCTATTGATATGGCAAATGCCTTTCTCTTTATTAGTTTTCAAGGCACACCAGAAGCTGTTCATTTTCACCTGACAGGGACAACAGCATACCTTTCCTATGTTTTGGCAGGGCTACTTTAACCCTCCTGCTGTTATCATAATCTAGTCTGCAGAAATCTTGATCATCTTGACATCCCACAGATCATCCCACTGGTACACTATACTGATAACTATAGTAGTATGAGAAGGAAGTTGCAAGTACCACAGATGCTTTAGAAGACATGTGTGACAGAAGGTGAGAGATAAACCTCATAAAAATCCTGGCACCTACCATTTCAGTGAAATTTTCAAGGTGTCTAGGGGTCTGTACCATCCTGTAATAGCCCTCCAAAGTGAAAGATACATTTCTGCATGTTGCAGTATTTACCTCTATAAAAGAAGCACAATGATAGGTGGGCCTTTCTGGATTTTGGAGGTAACATATGCCATATTTGACTATGTTGTTCTGGTCCATTCACTGAGTAACCTGCAATGCTGTCAGTTTTGAGTGGAGCTCACAGCAAGAGAAGGGTCTGCAGTAGGTCCAGGCTGCAGTGAAAGCTGCTCTGCATTTGGACCTTATGGCCCAGGAGATCCAAAATGATTATGGCGAATAAGGATGCTATATGAAGCCTATGGCAAGCTCCAGCAGGATAACCACAGAGCAGATCCCTACAATTAAGAGCAAAGTCATACCTCCTTCAGCAGGTAACTATTTCTCTTTTGAGAAACAACTCCTAGCTGCATAGTAAGCCCCAATAAACACTAAACATATGACCTTGGGACATCAAGTGATCATGTGGCCTGGACTGCCTATTGGGAACTGTGTGTAATCTGACCCACCAAATAATAAGCTTAGGTTTACAATTCACCAATGAGTGAAAATGATATATAAGCGGCATTAATGATATATAAGGCTCTAGTAGGTCCTGAAGGCACAAATAAGTTGCATGAACAGGTAGCCTGGATTCCTATAGCATCTCTTCCTGCAGCATTGTTTCCTCTTCTTTGGTCTACCTATGGCCTTACAGGAAGTCCCTTTAAACAATTTGCTGAAGTGACATGCTGGCATCAATCAGAAGTGGACTGCTATAGTTTTATAGTCACCCAATCAGGAATGTCCTTGAAAGACAATAATAAAGGGAAATCCTTCCAGTGGTCAGAACATCAAGTAGCATATTTAGTTGTTCACTTTGTTTGAACAGAGAGGTGGCCAGTGAGACGGTCTTTGCTGATTTATAGCATAATGGCTTGGCTTGATGAACAGGGACTTGGAATGAGCAAGACTGGAATATTATTGTCAAGGGGATCTGGGTAAGAAGTATGAAGATGGAATTATTGGAATGGAAAGAATGTGAAGATTTTATATTCTATGTGAGTGCTCACCAAAGAGCACCTATTGCAGAGTAGGTTCTCAATAATCAGGTTAAGATAATATGTTCTTTGGATGTCAATCTCCTAATCCAAGGCCTTGCTCAATGGGACGATATACAAAGAGGCCACGGCAGCAGGGATGGAGTCTATGCAAGGCTTTACAACGTGGACTTTTCTTGATTATTTAATCTGCCAGTAGTGGGGACCAACCCTGTTTCCCCAGTCAGTCACCCCGAGCCAGTCACCTGATGGTAGGGTGATTACAGTAGACCCCTTCCAAACAAAGGGGCACTGATTTGTCCTCACTGGAATGCACAATTATTATGGATTTGAATTTGCCTTCTCTACACTCAGTGCTTCTGCCAGCACCATCAATCCACGGATTTGCGGAATTCCTTATTTACCATGTGGTATCCCCCACAGCATTAATTCTGACAAACAAGCTCATTTTGCTGCAAACATATATCAGTGATGAGCTCATACATACTTACTAGTTTTAATACATACCTCATTTCTCAGAAGCAGCTGGCCTGATAGATTTATGGAACGGTCTTTGTTAGCAAAGACTCAGTTCCAGTTCCAGTTGGGACACTGAAAGCTTGGAGCTTTCTCTTACAAGATATCATGTATGCTTTGAACCAGTGATTAACATGGTGGTGTTTCTCACACAGGCAGAACATATGCATCTGAGAGTCAAGGGGTGGAAATGAGATTGGCTTCTCTCATATTACGCCTAACAACCTATTCACAGAAATTTTCTCATCCCCACAACTTTCTCTGCTGGTTTAGGAGGCCTTAGTTCCTAAATGAACATGATAATAGTTCCATTGAAGTGGAAACTAAGGCTACCATTTGACTATTTAGGGTTTCTTATGCTACTAAACCAAAAGGGAAAGAATCATGTTGCTTTACTGGTTAGGGTGATTGATCCCAATTACTAAATGGGATTTGGGTTGCTACAACACAATGGGAGCCAGAAAAAATAATTCTGGAACCCAGAGGGTACTCTAGGATGCCTTTTAGTACTTCTGTGTCCAATAATAAAAGTTAATGGAAAAGTACAACCCAATAAATATTCACTGAGGATGCATATCCTTCAGAAATAAAGGTTTGGGTCACCCCACCAGGTAAATAACACCAAGAAGTTGTGAAATTTGCTTAGGGCAAAGGGGAAATGGAATGGGTAATGAAAAAATGGAAGTTATAACTATCACTACACCATTTCACCGGCTGCAGAAATGAGTACTCTAGCAAATATACATCTCTTCTTCCTTGCTTATCAGGTATGTGTGTGTGTGTGTGTGTGTGTGTGTGTGTGAATTTATTTCTTCCTCCCTCTTCCTTTTTACTTAAAACTTTATATAAAATTCATTTTTGGTGATTACCTTTAAAATTAGCCTTTAGATTGCATATTATTAAATGGGACTGTGACTAAAACAGATAACACGACCTACCCTAGAAATGGACGCAGTGACCACTGGAACTTTGTGTCTTCTCCTTTTGAGTGGTGAGAACATCTTTATGTGTATAAAAATTAGTTGCATCTTCTAAGGTGAAAGCATGAAGTTGACATATTTTGCTACACGGAATTCAAATATGTGTAGAAAGGTATGCATAGATGATAAGTAACCAGAGGAATAGACTGAGTCAGCTATTTACCTGTTGTCTTTCAGTTCCAAATCCACCCTGTTACACTCTGCTCTGTGATACTGCAAACTACATTTCCCAGATTTCTTTTCTATCTGGCTTCCTGTTAGGTTCTGCCAATAACTAAAGGAAAATTGGAAGGCAAGAAGAGGAAAGAAGAGACTGTGATTTTGTATTTGTTGGCTCTAGTTTCCTGTTTTGTTTTTTGTTTTTGTTTTTTTTATTCCTAGAACTAATCTCTTCATACACTCTCAGCTGTACCAGCCACAGAAACGCAATGTCCCCTCCTCAAACAAATGAATTCAATGCCACAGAGTCCCTCTCTAAACTCTTAGGTTCTGATAACTCCAACTAATCCCTTTTGTTCCCCTAATCCCAGCAGTGATAGCAGCTTCCTGCTGTTATTATCTCTGGGTATCTCAGTGTTCTCTTTTTGCTCTTTTAGCCCTCCACACCTGGTAATAATTTCCATAAACTAAACCCTTCTATTGAAATACTTAGTTTTTGCTTTCCTAAATGAACCTAAATGACCCAGACACAGAGAAGCAAGCCCTTGTACACAGCAGAGTTAAACAAGATCCCAAAGGTCACTCCACAAGGCAATGGTTAAGTTGCCTTAATTAATAGCTGTAATGTTTTTGGTCAGTTTGTTTTTGTTTTGAGGATAAAGAGTAAAAGAACCAAAGATACCTGTGTACTCAAGATAAAGACAAATAAACACCTAGCAGTAGAAGACAGGTGACAACAAATGTGTGCACAGGACAAATAGAGATCTTTCTATAAGGTCTATTTAGTAACCATCAAAGTAATTTACTCCTGCTTGTCAAAAGCTGGAAAGCATCAATGACGACTCCTTTCCCATGTTAACTATGTCCTGATTCTTCTCAAACCCAAATTCTACATTCCAAGTGGACCTATAATTCACTCTCTCTATGTGAATAAATATATGTATATATACACTTACCTATAAATTAGTATCTCTACTTTCTTCAAATCATTTGTATCCTAAAACTGTGATTTTTAAATATTGTGGCACAGAATAGTCGAAAACATAATTCATTAATCCATTTTATTCATTCTTTCAACAAATGTGCATTGCATATCTACTGTGTTCTAGGGGACTATGTTAAGGAATGAGAATATAGAAGGAGCAAAAACAGACATGTTCTTTGCCCTCAGAAGCTTACAATCTATTGCGGAGATAGACATCAATCAAAATATTGAAAAATTCAACAGTGATACATACTAAGGTATATAGTATATGAAAATGATAGCAGAGATTTGGACAGGGTAGGGGAAGGGGAAGCAGGAAAACAAACCAAAATGTTTATCCTAAAAAGAATAAGAAACCACTGAAGTGTTTTGATTTTGGAGGCTCTAAGTGATCAAATGTGCATTTGATTTGCCGAAGAGGTTCTATAAAATTTGTACAGGTAGGGATGCAAAATGTAAAGGAAGAACACTAGATCAGAAGACAACCTGGATACAAGAATTACTACTATTATTATTCAGTTGATCATAAATAGCTGAATGACAATGACAAAGGTTGTTTATGGTACTTCCCAATTTTGTACACAATAAAGTTCTAATCAACAAATTTTGAACACAACAGTTATCTCAGAAATATATATCATAACGGTACTACTATAGATCATTAGTTATAAAGGTGATAAAAATATTTTGTCCATTTTTTTTTTTCATTCCTTCAGCTAGGCCGAACTCAGCTCTGTCTGTCAGAGCTGTCCCTGGGTAGATTCTAAATATACGCATAGCAGTGGGCAGCTGCTTCTCACTAGCCACATCTATTCCTTGCAAAATGCTGAGATGGTGCTTTTTTGCTTTAGCAATTGTTTTCCTCTAATTACGTTCAACTTAAATGGCTATAGAAGTTAAAAATATAGCCATAGAGAGGAGCTATAAGAGCATTTAGTAAAGGTCCTAAATAGATGCCTCCCTCAAAAATCACTTTGTAAATTGCCTTGATGCTCAATATAGAAAAATACGCAATAGGTTCTAAAGATATTGTTATAAAATGGATACCCAGACTGCTGGCAAACATGATCTATGGGACTTACAGTTAATCCAGTGGACTCATAGAATCATTGACTCATAGGTTTAAGGAAGCACAGAATCTTAGAACTTTAGAACTATAAAGTAAAACACATTTTTAAAAATATCAAAGTGATCTTAAAAATCCGTCTGCTTCAACTAGCCACTCTGTTTGAGCCTGGTATAATATCTGAGTCCCCAGGTGGTGCTAACATTCTATTTGAATGCATAGAGTGATGGGGATGTACTACATTTGTGGGCAGCCAGTTTTATATTTGGGCAACTCTGAATATTGGAAAGATTACCTAAGGGCAGAGATGAAATGTGACCCCTGGTTGTGCTTATACATTGGTCCTACTTCTATTACCACTGCTGTGAGTATTCAAGGAGAAAAAACATGGATAAACTCACTCACACGCTTTTGGATTGGTTTTATTTGCTTCATCCATGGACATAGCAACACTAGGATCCAATCGAGAACATCTGTGCGATATGTTAGGTGACCTGGGTCCTACTTCCCTTCTGATGCTTCCTAATCATTTTTCCGTATTAGAAATCCGAGCTAAACCTGATTCCTTCCTCTCCCTACTTCTTCAGATGATAGGAAACATTTATTATGTGCATTCTATGTGTTGTTCCCTGTTCTAAGGATGTTATAGGTGTAACTAACTTATTCCTCACAATAGTACTATGAGATATCCTTACTGTCTAGAGGACACAAGTGAGGAACAGAAAAAATATATATCATGTACCAGTTTCTCAATAGCGAGTAGTACAGCTGGTATTCAAACTCAGTATATATAGCTTCAAAGTTCATGCTCTTAACTCCTATGTTAGAACAGAATATGAAGACAACAACAACAACATTAAAAGCTCTTGTAAAAAGGAATGTTGAATTCCCCAGTTTGGAAAAGAAAAGGATTTACCCAACAATGGAAAAATGCCATCAAATGTACAATGTGGTCTTGGGCAAATTACTGTTTTCTCAGCAGTAAATGAAGGAAGCAAAGGCTTTGAGTGTCCTCCAAGGTCCCTTCTAATCTGAAACACAAAGACCTCTACCAATATTGGTTTGGGTCAGAGTTATCCTGAACTCCAAATGTGTCAAGCACTGAGCTTATTCCTTCCTAGGAATATATAATAAGACATAAATGAAGTCAAACAAATAGAAAGCAGTGTGATAGATGGAATAATAAGTGTGTTTATACACAGAAGAGTGGTCAACTTTATCTTGGGGTGTAGGTGGAAGCCAAGACTCTAGAGAAGAGTTGACACCTGATCAAGGTTTTGAAGGATGGAAAAGATTTCAGTAGGTGGATAAGTAGTAAAGAACCATCCAGGTAGAGGAGATGACATGTTGAGAAGGTAGAAAGTCATGTTCAGGACCTGAGAATCAGTTCACTATGACAGGAGGGTAAAATATAAGAGGAGAAGCAGTAGGGAATAAGACTGGAGAGACAGACAGGGGCTAGATGACAGGGCTGTGGTACCTAGCTAAGGGATTAGAATGGGGTTTTACAGACGAGTGACAGAGTAAAAAACACGAATTCGATTTTCTTTCTTTTTTTAATATAAGCGTGATCAGTTGTACAGACATTTTTTTTTACACTTCCGCAGCTATTCTTTATTTTTTTTTCTTTTTTAACATCTTTATTAGAGTGTAATTGCTTTACAATGTTCTGTTAGTTTCTGTCGTATAACAAAGTGAATCAGCTATACATATACATATATCCTCATATCTCCTCCCTCTTGAGTCTCCCTCCCACCCTCCCTATCCCTCCCCTCTAGGTGGACACAAAGCAACGAGCTGATCTCCCTGTGCTATGCGGCTGCTTCCCACTAGCTATTTATTTTACATTTGGTAGTGTATATATGTCCATGCCATTCTCTCACTTTGTCCCAGCTTACCCTTCCCCCTCCCCGTGTCCTCATGTCCATTCTCTACATCTGTCTATATTCCTGTCCTGCCCCTAGGTTCTTCAGAAATTTTTTTTTTTTTTTTTTAGATTCCATATATATGTGTTAGCATATGGTATTTGTTTTTCTCTTTCTGACTTACTTCACTCTGTATGACAGTCTCTAGGTTCATCCACCTCACTACAAATAACTCAATTTCGTTTCTTTTTATGGTGGAGTAATATTCCATTGAATATATGTGCCACATCTTCTTTATCCATTCATCTGTCGATGGACACTTAGGTTGCTTCCATATCCTGGCTATTGTAAACAGAGCTGCAATGAACATTGTGGTACATGACTCTTTTTGAATTATGGTTTTCTCAGGGTATATGCCCAGTAGTGGGATTGCTGGGTCTTATGGTAGTTCTATTTTTAGTTTTTTAAGGAACCTCCATACTGTTCTCCATAGTGGCTATATCAATTTACATTCCCACCAAGAGTGCAAGAGGGTTCCCTTTTCTCCACACCCTCTCCAGTATTTATTGTTTGTAGATTTTTTGATGATGGCCATTCTGACCAGTGTGAGATGATACCTCACTGCAGTTTTGATTTGCATTTCTCTAATGATGAGTGATGTTGAGCATCCTTTCATGTGTTTGTTGACGATCTGTATATCTTCTTTGGAGAAATGTCTATTGAGGTCTTCTATCCATTTTTGGATTGGGGTGTTTGTGTTTTTGATATTGAGCTGCATGTGCTGTTTGTAGGTTTTGGAGATTAATCCTTTGTCAGTTGCTTCATTTGCAAATATTTTCTCCCATTCTGAGGGTTGTCTTTTCATCTTGTTTACGGTTTCCTTTGCTGTGCAAAAGCTTTTAAGTTTCATTAGGTCCCATTTGTTTATTTGTGTTTTTATTTCCATTTCTCTAGGAGGTGGGTCAAAAAGGATCTTGCTGTGATTTATGTCATAGAGTGTTCTGCCTATGTTTTCCTCTAAAAGTTTTATAGTGTCTGGCCTTACATTTAGATCTTTAATCCATTTTGAGTTTATTTTTGTGTATGGTGTTAGGGAGTGCTCTAATTTCATTCTTTTACATGTAGCTGTCCAGTTTTCCCAGCACCACTTACTGAAGGGGCTGTCTTTTCTCGATGGTATATTCTTGCCTCCTTTTCAAAGATAAGGGGACTATATGTGCGTGGGTTTATCACTGGGCTTTCTATTCTGTTTCATTTGTCTATATTTCTGTTTTTGTGCCAGTACCATACTGTCTTGATTACTGTAGCTTTGTAGTATAGTCTGAAGTCAGGGAGCCTGATTCCTCCAGCTCCGTTTTTCTTTCTCAAGATTGCTTTAGCTATTTGGGGTCTTTTGTATTTCCATACAAATTGTGAAATCTTTTGTTCTAGGTCTGTGAAAAATGCCATTGGTAGTTTGATAGGGATTGCATTGAATCCATAGATTGCTTTGGGTAGTATACTCATTTTCACAATGTTGATTCTTCCAATCCAAGAACATGCTGTATCTCTCCACCTGTTTGTATTATCTTTAATTTCTGTCATCGGTGTCTTATAGTTTTCTGCATACAGGTCTTTTGTCTCCTTAGGTAGGTTTATGCCTAGGTATTTTACTCTTTTTGTTGCAATGGTAAATGGGAGTATTTTCTTAATTTCTCTTTCAGATTTTTCATCATTAGTGTATAGGAATACAAGAGATTTCTGTGCATTAGTTTTGTATCCTGCTACTTTACCAAATTCATTGATTAGCTCTAGTAGTTTTCTGGTAGCATCTTTAGGATTCTCTGTGTATAGTATCATGTCATCTGCAAACAGTAACAGTTTTACTTCTTCTTTTCTGATTTGGATTCCTTTTATTTCTTTTTCATCTCTAATTGCTGCGGCTAAAACTTCCAAAACTATGTTGAATAATAGTGGTGAGAGTGGGCAACCTTGTCTTGTTCCTGATGTTAGTGGAAATGGTTTCAGTTTTTCACCATTGAGAACAATGTTGGCTGTGAGTTTGTCATATATGGCCTTTATTATGTTGAGGTAATTTCCCTCTATGCCCACTTTCTGGAGTTTTTTTTAATCATAAATGGGTGTTGAATTTTGTCAAAAGCTTTTTCTGCATCTACTGAGATGATATGGTTTTTCTCCTTCAATTTGTTAATATGGTGTATCACATTGATCGATTTGCGTATATTGAAGAATCCTTGCATTCCTTGGATAAACCCCACTTGATCATGGTGTATAATCCTTTTAATGTGCTGTTGGATTCTGCTTGCTAGTATTTTGTTGAGGATTTTTGCTTCTATGTTCATCAGTGATATTGGCCTGTAGTTCTCTTTTTTTGTGCCATCTTTGACAGATGTTATTTTGTAATAAAGTTACTCATCAATAATTACATTCCTGAGACTGAAATTACTTTCAGTGTAGTAACAAATTTTAGCTATTTTTTTTTCTTATTCACATGGAAGCCCAGTACATTCTAATACTTTTTTAAAACTAAAATTCTGCTTATGTTGTCATCTAGATAAACTGTCCCAATTTGGGGTAAAAAATGGGGCACATAACAACCTCCTAGAGGGTTGAGGAGAAGAGGTTGAGAATGGTCTGTTTTTTTAGGCTCTGACATGATGGTGACTTCCAGGTTTATAGATATTCAAAGGGAAACAAGGACAAGGAGGTTCTAGGGGAGCTTTCTAGCATGTATAGAGATATTGGTAAGAGCTCATTTTTCAGAGTTAAGATTACTGTGTAACTCAACAAAGCAAAATTATAGGGAAAACTTATCCTAAGTTTCTTTCAAGTAAAGAAATAGTGGAAATGTAGGAAATTCAAGTTAATTTCATATATCAATTCATTCATTCATTTATTCATCAATCAGCAAGCAAACGTTAATTGAGAAAGCAAGTATATTAGAACCTAGGTTTTAGTCAAAGTTCAGCCATTTACTAGCTGTAAGTTCCTGGGCAAATTAATGTCTTGTGCCCCAGTTTCCTTTTATTATTTCAAGTACAATAAGAGGAATAATAATAATACCTATATTTTTAGGGGTAGAGAATAAGGGGATTGATTGAAGAGATATGTAGGGAGTAGAAGCAACCAGAGTCAAACTTGTTAACCATATAAATAGGTAATGAGGGAGAGGTGGAGTCTAGAAAGGTCCCCAGGGTTCTGATTGAGGACTAGTTATAGAACCAGAAAATATAGCGAAGATAGACTAAAGATGTATTATATTTATTAGGACTCTGTTATATTCAAGGCATGTCAGAAGAGAAGTAGATTCTCTCAGAGCTGAGGCAAGACTGTTCTACTAGGTCATTTAGGAGAAAGGTACAACAAGATGACAACTGGCAAAGTATTTCGGGAGGCTGTAGGAATTCACGAAAGAAAGAGCTCAGGAAGGTTGGAGCAATCATGGAAGGGTAGAGGATTAGGAGGTTGAAGATTAAGTCTAACCTCATGAAGTCTAACCTCTACCACAATTTTTTAAAAACCTCTTTATTGGAGTATGATTGCTTTACAACGTTGTGTTAGTTTCTGCTGTACAACAAAGTGAATCAGCTATATGTATACATATATCCCCATATCCCCTCCCTCTTGAGCCTCCCTCCCACCCTCCCTATCCCACCCCTCTAGGTTGTCACAAAGCATCAAGCTGATCTCCCTGTGTTATGCAGCAGCTTCTCACTAGCCATCCATTTTACATTTGGTAGTGTATATATGTCAATGCTACTCTCTCACTTCGTTCCAGCTTCCCCTTCCCCCACGTGTGTCCTCAAGTCTGTTCTCTACGTCTGCGTCTTTGTTTCTGCCCTGCCATTAGGTTCATCAGTACCGTTTTTTTAGGTTCCATATATGCGCGTTAGCATACGGTATATGTTTTTCTCTTTCTGACTTACTTCACTCTGTGTGACAGACTCTAGGTCCATCCACCTCACTACAAATAACTCAATTTCATTCTTTTTTATGGCTGAGTAATATTCCATTGTATATATGTGCCACATCTTCTTTATCCATTCATCTGTTCATGGACATTTAGGTTGCTTCCATGTCCTGGCTATTGTAAATAGTGCTGCAATGAACATTGTGGTATATTCTACCACCATTTTTAAGATGTGGGAAAGTATTTGTCAGAGTGGGAAAGTAATTTGCCCAAGGTCACACAATGAATTATAGGCAGTTTAGGACTAGAAATGTAGCTCTCTTTCTGCTGCACTGGATTCTGTGTAGGAAAGTTCTCTGGCACATTCCCGTCTATCCACTGCACAATAAGGCCTTGGCTAGTATGTTTTTTCTTACTTAAAAACAATAAAATCTCTTTGAGCCTCAGTTTTCTTATCTGACTATCATATCTCCTCTTGGAGACTCATAATGCACATTACGTTCTGAAAAGACTCGAAGTAAAAAATTGTTTAACAGCGTTTAACCTAACGTTTTCCAAATAGATCCTACTATCTTATAACACCTATCTATACTTCATGAAACACAATTTGAGACATGCAGAAACAATTCTGATAGAGAGAGGCCAAGCTCATAACCTGACCTAGGGGTGGAGGGTGAGAAAAATGGAGATGTTTTCTAATGCCTGAACTGTGTCTAGAACAGTGAGTAGGAGTTACTCAGAAGAAGGAGGTAGGACGTGGAGAAGGCCTTGTGGGAAGAGGGAACATAGAAATGTGCCACAACCTGGTATCGACAGTATTTCACTGTGGATGGTGTGCATGAGGGAGTAGAGGAAGTTGAGGATAAAGAGGTAACTAGAGTCTACATCTGGAGGGGCTTGTAATGCCATAGTAAAGAATTGGGAGGACTTCCACTTCTGGCTGAGATAGGATAATAGGGAATGAATTTACCCTCCACATGAAACAACTGAAAAATCAGATGAAATATATGAAAAAATGGTTTTTGAGACATTGGACACCAGGCAATGAGGAACAGTGATTGCTATGAGATAGGAAACTAATGCAGTGAGCTGTAGCATTGCTCCAGCTTACACCTTGAGAGTTTCCAGGACCTGACACAGGGAGTAAAACCCAAGAAAACTCTGGCAAACTCCCTGTGTTGAGGAGACAAAGCTGAAAGTCTGGAAAGACTAAAGTGGCTAGAGTTTACAGGTCACAGAACTGGAGAGGGAAGGCCTGAGGGAAAATATTCTCTGGAGATTTGTCACGGGTTCCCCTTGAGTATTCATCAGGATACTTTATCAGCACACAAATGTAAGAAAACTAAGGTTGGGGAAAACAAACAAACAACAACAACAACAAAAACATCTGAGAGGATTAGTGGGAACAGTGCCTGATACTCACAAGGGGCTATAAACAGGGCCTATCCACCAGCTAAACTGGAAAACCTCATAATTCACAGGCATTTGGCTAGAATACTCAGAAGGGACTTATCTGAGTAGTGTGGAGTAATTAACCCTAGACCAAATACTTCTCTGGTCCCACCTAGTGAATTCAAGAGCAAGACCTGAAAGGACAAACTGTATCCATGTAACTTAAACTGCATCCCAGAAGAAAGATTAAGGACATTTATAGGAATACAAAGATGTCCATAACCCAACAGGATAAAATTCTGCCATCTAATAAATGTCTTCCATCTAATTAAAAAATGCATGCAAAAAAGTAGAAAAATGCATCCCATGGTAAGAAAAAAATTGTCATATCAAAGTAGACCCAGAACTGGTACAAATGTTAGCATTAGCAGAAAAAGACATTTAAAAAGTTATTATAACTATATTCTATGTGTTCCAGAAGTTAGGAAGGGACAAAAAAAAAGATTAAAAAGGAATGAATTGAACTTTTATAGATAAAACCTACAATATCTGAGATTAAAAAATGCATTAGGTGGAAATAATGATATATTAGACCCTGGAGATGAAAAGATTGGTGAATTTGAAGACATAGCAATAAAAGCTATCCAAAGAAACACACAGAGGAAAAAGACCCCCTATCCACAATTAACAAAGCATCAGTGAGCTGTGGGTCAGTTTCAATAATCCTAATACGGAGAGAAAAAAAATCTAAAAAAATAATGAGTGAAATTTTTCCAAATTTGATGAAAACTATAAACCTGCTGAATTCAAGAGACTCAATGAACCCCCAAGTAAAAGAAACATTGGAAAAAAAAAAAAAAAACTACACCAAGGCACATCATAATCAAATTGTCCGAAATCAGTGACAAAGAAAAAATCTTGAAAGCAGCCAGAGGGGGGGGAAAAACACATGATGTATAGAGAAACAAAGGTAAACGTGAAAATAGTTTTCTCCTTGGAAACAATGCAAGTGAGAAGATGATGGATCCACCTCTTTGAAGTACAGAAAGGAAAAACTTTCAAGGTAGAATTTTTTTCTACCAAAAATATCTTTCAAAACTATGGCAAAATTATGGTTTTTCAGACATAGTAAGCTAAAATAATGCATTACTAGCAGACCCACAGCCTAAGAAATGTTAAAGGAAGTCCTTCAGGTAGAAGGAAAATGATACCATATGGAAATTTGGATGTACCACAAAGAAATTAAGAGCATCAGAAATGGTAGTCATATGGATAAATATTTAAGGATATCTCTTATTATTTAAATAACTTTAAAAGATAATTCACTGTTTAAACAAATTATAATATAGTGCGGGGTTTACAAGACATGTAAAAAAGTAAAATGAATGTCAACAATAGCACAAAGGCTAGAAGCAGAGAAATGGAAATATACTATTGTAAGTTTCTTATACTACATATGAAGTAGTACAATGTCACTTGAAGGTAGTCTGTGATAGTTAAAGACGTATACTATAATCCCTAAATCAACCACAAAAATAACACAGTAGAGTTACAGCTAATAAGTCAACAAAAAGGATAAAAGGTAAACCAAAAATATATATATTCAAAAAAATACTCCAAAATACTTCAAAAGAAGGCAGTGGAAGAGAAAAAAAAGAACAAAGAATAGATGGGACAAATAGAAAACAAAAAGCAAAATGATAGATTTAAACTTACCATATCAGTAATCATGTTAAATATAAGCAATATAAACACTGTAATTTAAAAAGCAGAGATTGCCAGATTGGATAACAAAGCAAAAATCCAAGTATATGTGACCTATAATAAATGCAGTTCAAACATAGAGACACAAAGAGATTAAAAGTAAAAGGATGGAAAAAGATATACCATTTAACACTAATACAGAAATAAAAGCTGGAGTGACTATATTAACATCAGACACAGTAGACTTCAGAGCAAAGAATATCACTGGGGAAAAAAAGGTAATTTCATAATGATAAAGGTGTCAGTTCATTAAGAGGACATAACAACACTAATTATTTATGCATCTAGTACCAGAGCTTCAAAAGTGCATGAAGCTAAAACTGATAGAATTGAACAAATCCACACAGTCATAGATTTCAATACTCCTCTCTCAATAATTGATAGGATACACAGAAAATCAGGAATGATATAGAAGACTTGAACAGCACTGTCAACCAACTTGACCTAATAGACATTTATTAAATACTCCACTCAACAATAGTGGAACATACGTTTTCTTAAGTGCGTGCAGAATATTTACCATGATAGAACATATTCTGGGCCATAAAGTAAGTATTATATATGTGAAAAACCTGAGAGAATATACAGAAGACAAGACTGTTTCATATGTCTGGGTTTTTCTCATGTTAAGCACTCTGTCTAGAATGTTCTTTGTTTCCCTTTCCACATGCTGTCTCCCCACCATGCCCTTAAGACAGCCTGGTAAAAAGCCTGTTTATTTTTCAAGATTTAACTCAAATATTACCCTCTCCATAAAGACTTTCCTGACGCACCCTCTCACTCCCCTGTCCCAAGAGATAAAATTTGTATATCCTCTGAATGCTGTATATAAACACTTAAAATAGAACCCATTCCTACCATTTTAAAGATGAGTCTATGAGCTACTTGAGGACAGGGACTTTTCTTATTCATTGCATACAGTTTAGTAGATAAATATCTTCTCCACTGTAATAACTAACAACTGATGCCTAACTATCTAGGTATGTTTCCACCCCCTTCACCAAAGTGGGGGGCTCCTTGTGGGTACACATTGTGTCTGACTTCTTTCTTATCCTCATTATCTAACACAATGCCTGGCACAGGAAAGACCCTTTATGTATATATGCTGATTAAATGCCTTGATGAACAGTGTGAGGAGGGTCTGAGGTCTCCCACTTCTGGAAGAGAATATTTCAAAGACCACAGGATAAGGTTGATAACAAATAGAAGCATGAAAGACAAAACAAGTCTCTCCTAAGACAGCAAGAAGACTGCCTTAAGCAATCTCCTTTAGAGGCAAATGTTCCACCTTTGCTACAAACCTGTTGGTCAATACTAAGTGCCCGTGGCTAGGACAAATGATGCTGTGCTATCTTTTCCCAGCCACGTTAAGAAATCTCTAGCATCTGGATAAAGTGTGAGATAAGAGAGAGGGGAATTCAATTTAGAACGCCTTCATAACTCTTCACTGAGGCACTCCCAGGCATAGGACTGGGCAGGTGAAGGGGAGGAGGCCTGCCAGCATAGATACCTCATTACTGCTGGCTCCACTGGCCTGAGAGGTCAGCATAGAAATGAGTGTCCCAGGGGAAATTTAGCTTGAAAGCAGCAATTCTGTCTTTCAATGTGTTGATAGACTAACTCTGTTCACTCCCTGACCAAAAAGATGGGGCTACTTACTTAGCCTAAGAAATTTCACAGGAGGGACTTTTTAGAGATCATCTGGTCCAACCTTCTCTTTGACAGATGAGGGTGTGGAGGCCCAGAGAGCAGCAACTCAGAAGCAGAGGCAGAGGCTCTGCCAGGGTAAGGTCCCAATCTCCTGATACTCTCCACTATTTTTCAACACAGATTCTGTAAATCCTTTAGATTTCAGTGGAGCCTACAGGGTAAAGTTTAAATGGACTGGCATGTCCTTCGAGGCCCTTCCGTCCTGATCCTAACAAAACTTTCCACTCTCATATCCGCCTCTTCCCCACCTGTCTTCCAGCCACAGTGTACTCAGAGTTCCTGGAACATCCCTTGTACTTTCACACTTTTACCTTTACATGTGACATTCCCACTGCTTAAGATGACATTTTCTTCTTTTGCTGTCTGGAAAATTCCTCCTCATTCTTCAAAACTAATTCAAATGCTGCTTCCTCTTCAAAAACTTCCTGGATATTCTAGGGCAGAACTATTCCCTCCCTGCACAATGCTTATTGCACTTTGACATGTATTTGTTATAGCATTATAAGGTAACATAAGTATTTGCTATGACCATATATCTTAATACATGCATGTCCACATGCAGGTTATGTTGTTTGGAAGAGTTATCTCCATTTAAAATTGCCAATGGTATATGAAAGGCAAATACCTTATTCATGCAGATATTTATGCAGACCCACATTTGGTCATGTAGTAAGTACCCAGAATAATATTAATGCCTCAAGAAACTGCATGTCTTTCCAAAGTCCATTACTCAGGTCATAACCACCTATTTATACTAGAAACACTAGGATATATGGCTTATTTATGATGATAAAACACTTTTTATGAACTCATAAATAAAATTTTATTTATAACATAAAATTTATATGTATTCATTAAGATACTAGACAATTATGTATTTACTACAGAAACTCTCAGTAGGTTAGTTCTGTAGTATAGGATAGATTTCATGTGCAAAATTAGGTGAGGTACATGTTATGTAATTCCAACATTTATATAATCCATGTTCTGTAATGTGACTGGGGGGGGAACCATGCAACTAAGGGATTGTCTTGATATAAAAAGTTTAAAAAAAATACAAATTTTCAAACATAATTTGAGCCACAAAAGACAGTCATGAGGCTTGTTCACTTGGCTCCCCATTTAAACTTAAATTTCAGTTCTGAGCCCACCACATTAGGTTCTTCCTAAACTAGCTATTGTGCAACTCTCCGCTCTCCATTACTCCAGCCCCGATGAGTCATGCACCACACATGCCTACTGTGCGTCCATATGTGCTCTTCTTCCTCCACTCTTCACCTGGCTAAATCCAACTTATCCTTCGAACTTTAGTTCCAGTTTCACCTCATCTAATGCCCCTGTTTTTTCCAGTGTTTCTTTTGGCCTCCCACAACTCCTGGGCTTCCCTCTGTCACAGCACAAGTCATACTGTGTGGTCACCAGTCACTCTCATTACACTGAAGGCCTTGAGAGCAGAGATCCAATTGGTCAGTCTACACATATTTATTAAGCATTTACTAAGTGCTGGGCATTATATTGGGTGCTGGGGATATACTAATGGACAAAACAAAGGCCCTGCTCCCAAGGAGTTTACATTCCAGCAGGAGAAAACAGTATTTAATGAGTAAACAAAAATTAAATGAGATAATTACAGCGACTGATATATCCCGTGAAGAAAATTAAATGGCATCATGTGATAGTGACGGGGTGGTGTATTTTCACTAGAATTATCAGGAAAATACTCTCTGTGGAGATGACCTTAACTAAGACCTGAATGATGAAAATTCCGCTATGGGAATAGTGCCAAGTCTTGGAGAGAGGAAGGAACTTTCCACGTTTGTGTAAGAAGGTCACAGAAGCTAGACCTTAGTGACTGAGTGGAGGAGGAAGAGGTGAGAGAAATAGGCAGATGTCAGGACCCGTAGGGCCTTACTGGCCACTGTGAGGACTTTAGATTTTATTCTAGTTAGAATGGAAGCCACTGAAAGGTTTTAAGCAGGAGTGACATGATCTACCTGCTGTGTGGAGAATGAATGCTAGAGGGCAAGAAACAGGGAGATCAGTCAATGGCTGTTTTAGTATTCCAAGCAAGACGTAATAGTGATTTGGACTAGGATTATGGCAGAGGAAACAGAGGAAAGTGACTGGATTGGGATGTATGTTAAAGATAGAGCTGGCAAGACTCCTAAAGGACTGGATGTGAGACCTGAGGGGAAGAGAAAAGGTTTTTACCTGAGGCCATTTACTATGATGGAGAAGACTTGAGTTTCTGTCTTGAATGTATTCATTTTGACATGCCTATTAGACATCAGGATATAGATGATTTGTAGGCAGTTAGATTACACTAGTCTAGAGCTTAGGAGAAGTTAAGGCTGAAAATATAGTTATAAAACTCATTAGTGTAGAGTTGACATTTAAAGCTATGGGAATGAATTGGAGTACCTGGAGAATGAGCATTGCTAGAGAAGAGAAACGAAGAGAAGAGAAGAAGGCAGAGTGGCCAGAGTACTTCAACATTCAAAGTATGGTAGGGAAGGAGCCGTCAAAAGATTCTAAGAGAGTGGCCACTAAAGAGGAGAATGAAGAAGAGAAGGAGGAGGACGACCAAGGGAGTGTGCTGTCTTATCCTAGAGAAGAAAGCATTTTAACAGGTTATGAGTTAATTGTGTGAAATGCTGCTGGGAGGTCTAGGCACATGAAAACAGAGAAATAATCATTAGAATTGGCAGGATGCTGGTCTAGGATGATCTTGATAAAGGCTACTTCGGAGGAACATTGGAGATGGAAGCTCAACCTGAATGGACTGAGAAGAGGGCTGCATGGTGAGGGAGTGGAAAGAATGAATGTAGTCATCCCTCAGTATCTGTGGGGGATTGTTCCAGGTCCCGCCCCTGCCTCCCCACCACAGATACCAAAACCCACAGATGGATTTTATATAAGTCCCTTATATAAAATGGTGTAGCATTTGCATGTAACCTACACACATCCTCCTATATACTTTAAATCATCTCTAGATAACATATAATACCTAATACAGTGTAAATGCTATGTAAATGTTATATAAATAGTTGCTGGTGCATGACAAATTCAAATTTTGCTTTTTGGAACTTTCTGAAATCTTTTTCAAGTATTTTTGATCTGAAGTTGGTTGAATTCACGGATGTGGTACACGCAGATACGGAGGGCCAACTGTATAGATAATTCATTGGAGAAGTTTATCTATACACTGGGCAGAGTAATAGGTTGTAGCCAGAGGGAAATGTTGAGGTCAGGGGAGGATCTCTCTCTCTCTCCCTTTCCCTCTATCTCTATCTCTATCTCTATCTATCTCTATCTATCTCTCTATCTCTATCTCTATCAACTAAAGAGAGGAAATACTATGGCTTATTTGTTTGACTATAGGCAAATCCAGAAAGTGATGAGTTTAAGACATAGATGAAAAAGGGATACCTGTAGGGACTAGATAGGGTCTAGAATATAGGAGGTTTGCTTTAGGTTAGCAAGAGTGTGTTTCCATTCTGAGAGAAGGAAAGGCGCGTGTGGACACACATGCAAGTAGGTTGGTAAATTTTTAGGTAGTTCTCATCGTATGGCTTCTATTTTCTCTTTTAAGAATGAGATGGGTCGGCAGGAAAGATGACCTATTGGACACCATCTTTCCAGTGTTTAGAACAGTGCCCACCATACAAGTACTCTGTAAATGTTTGCTGAGTGAGCCAATAATGAAACAAAACTGCACATGATCTGCCCCATGAATTGATGGATCTTCTTAACTCAAGAAAAAGAGTTCTTAGTCTTAAACTGAAATCCGGGGTCTGCCTTTTTGCCAGCTCTAAGATCCTGACCAGGGTACTTAAAGTCTCTGAGCTTGAGGTTTCTCACCCATAAAGTGGGGATGAAATGCCTACTTCACAGGAATGATACAAAAATCAATCAGGTGCTTTATAAAAAGCACTTGGCACAGAGGCTGGCACATAGTGAACTGCTTGATAAATGGATATTGCCACCAATGATGAATATTGCCATCACTGTTGCTACTCCTACTAATATTGGTCACCATCAAACTCTTCCATTTGTCTACACAAATAGATTGCAAACGGCTGTAAAGCAAAAGACTCTGTCTTAAGAGCCCTTGACAGTAGGTTTCTGTTTGAAATGGTAGTAGATAATCAACTGCTTTGGGTGATCCAAAGAAAGAAAAAACACTTTAGTTTGGGTAGTCAGAGAAAGGTTAAAGCCAATAGTTTGAAGATTGAAGCCAAACTATTTCATGTTTATCTGCATTTTTTAAAATATATTTGCATCAGTTATCTCTTCCTACCTTCATAAGAGCTCGTGGGATAGGAATTTTTCTCCCAGTTTCATAAATGAAGAAACAGAAACTTAGAGAAGTTAAATGACTGGTTCAAGAGCTCAGTTAATAAAAATGGCTCTGGGGTGTCTGCATTCAAATGCTCTGCACTCTCCACTACATTCATTTTTTTTGGAACAGGCCATAGGAAGAGCCAAAGAGAATGAAACTGGCAATAGAAATGAGGGGCCCATCCAAGCTACAACCTGCCCACCTGATCTCACAGAAGCCCCACATTTCTATAGTGGGGACTGGCAGAAGTCTGCCTAAATATCTTCTCCTCTTCTTCTTGAGCATATGGTTAGACCACATTTCCTATGGACATTTCCACTGCAGTGAAATCTAGCCATGTGACTAATTTCTGACCAGTGAAATGTAAATGAAAGTGATATGTGTCACTTCAGGCCTAAGCCTTAAGGCAGTGAGCTTTCTCTCTCTCTTCTCTTTCCTCTTTCCACCAGTTAAAACCTGAGGGGAGCTGAATTTGACTGTGCAGATAACAACAATGCCCTAGGTGAAGGTGGATCGGGGCATTGGTAGGAACATGGGTTCCTGAATAACTGTGGGGAGTAGAGCTGGCTGCCAACCTAGACTGCTCAGTTTAGAGCCAATCTGTGAATGAGAAATAAACTTCATTGTTCTTTAAGTCACTGTACTGTTGGGGTTTTTTTTGTTACAGTATCCTGTCCTTACCATTAATAATACATAAGGTCACATATTTGAGAAGACAGTTGCAGAAGAGGAGGCTCAGGGGAACACAGCAGCTGCCTCAAGATCTTTCTTCTGGGGCAGAGGAGGCAGATGAGCCCCACATATCCCAGAAGCAGAACCAGGACAGACACGTGGGACCCAGAGATGGAGTTCACTTCTGTAAAAGGAGGAGCTTCCTTTCATAGGTGCCCTATCATAGAGAGGTAATGAGTTCCCTGTCAGTTCAGGTGTGTGAGCAGGGACTGGATGACCTACTGATGAAAATGCTAGAGCCAGGGCTCAAGCTTTGTTGTGGACTTGTACTAGATGACCTTTAAGGTCCCTTCCATCCCTGACAGTCTAGACTACAGAGGAAAACAAATTTCATCCAATTAAGGGCCTCAGAAAAGCAAGCGATGACTCACCAATACAGAAGCTGGCTGTGCCTGGAGTTCAATTGCCCTAATAATCATCATCATCACAGAAGTTCTATTGGCTTTTTTCCCCTTTGATTGAAGTCCTCAGAAATACCTTCAGGCTTCCTTCCAAACAAATGGCCCATTACAGAAACTCAATTTTAATCTGATCTCTCCTTTGGTAATTACATCCTTGGTCAGGGGAACAGGACATTCACTTAATGAAGGGGATGCAGCTCAAAGGGGAAGCACTGCAAATGTCCAGAAGTGAAGAGAATGCATTTGGCATGACATGTCTCCATCAAAACACATTAGGAAAAATGCTGTGCAATGTGGAAAAAGCCCCAGCGTGGAAGGCAGGAAGCCTGGGTCCTATCTTGTCCTTGACCCTGACTCACATTCTCTCTCACTAGATTTCTGCACCTCATCCTACACCCACTGAATCCATATCCCACAAAGCAGCCTGAAAGACTATCCAAGACCCAAATATGATCAAGACTCTCTGTGCTTTAAATCTTTCCTTGAACCCACACTGTTTTTGGATAAACTCTAATATGATCTACAAGACCCTTAACCCCCTCGACCTCTTTTCAGCATTAACAGGGTTCGTTCCACTTGAGCCATGCTTGTCTTCTTTCACTTCCTAGAAATAGACTCTCTTTCCTCAGTCTGCACATAGTGTTCTCTGTCAGGAACACTCTTCTGCCTTCCTGTCTCTCTAGTTAATTTCTACTCACAATTTGGATCTCAGCTTCTTTTCAATTTTATTTTAAAATCCCTATACCACAGTTACCATGTGCCAAGTACTAAGTGATTTATAAATATTAAGTAATTTCATCTTCATCAGAGCTCTACAAGGTAGGTACTATTATTATTCCTATTTCAGATGGGGACACCAAGACCCAGAGAAGTTATGCAACTTGCCCAGGGTCACACAGCTAGTAAGTGGCGTGTTGAGTATTCCAACCTAGGAAGTCTGGCTCCAGAGTCCATGTTTTTAACCACCATACTATGTTGGAGCATCACTTCCTCAGGGAGACCTCCCTGACCAGGTGATCTCCTTTCTGGATATAGTCTATCATAGCACACGTCACTCCACCGTGATTAAGTATGTTATGCCATCTTCCCTGCTAGACTGAGAGCTATGGAAAACCAGAGATCCCATCTTTCTTATTCACTGCTGTAACTTCAGCCTCCAGCATACAGCGGAAACTCAGTAAATGGCTTTTGATTGAGTTAATAAAGATATTAATAAGACTCAGTTTTTGAATATGTCAAATGAGGAAGCTGATCTTTGTCTACATTTTTTTCTGCTGCTTTGTATAAGAAAGAGTCCGGCATTTAGATGCTGGCCTTGATACATGGTAGAAAAGTATCATAGTGCAAGTCATTTATTTAAACTATTTGAAACTTAGCTATTCCCTTTGTAAAGGAAATTTGGATTAGATGGCTTTAAAGACTCTTCTAGCTCAAGAATGTCTCAGGTACTTATAACCAATACACATTTTGGGAGGTTATTGAAAAATTTGGTTATATGTGCGTAGTTCAATGTTGCCTATTTGTGGCCTGGTGTAAAATCCTTACTGTAGATATCACAAAGAACAGAAAACAATTTTGAGGCTTGGAAGCACAATTAGTTTTTCAAGCTGGTGTGAAATGCAGGAAATTTAGGAGTAATAGAAGTCAGGTACAGTGAAGTGAAAAGAACACAAGGCTGAGAGACAAAAGCTCAGAGCTGAGTGCTGGGCTCTGTCACTTACCAACTGCATCATCTAGAACAAGTCAGTTGATTGATAAGTTTAGATTCTAAATTGGATTAAGTATATTCCTTAAAAATATTGCTTTCTCTTTCAAGCATAACACACATCTGCTTTCTTCAAGGAGGCTTCAGTGGCCTATGATTCCCAGTTTTTGTATTCTCCTCCCCTTTCCCGTCAACCCCCGGAGAGTCCAAGGAGGAACCAAAGTGTCAGAAGTTACAACATGAATCATCAAATCATGGCATCTCAAAGTGGCTAATATCAACTTGAAACCCTCAATTGAAAAGTAGTTATTTAGCCCTTATTATAGGTCAGAAGAAGCTGGAGAGGCCCCCTAACTATTGTTCTTTAGTATTCTCACCTATAAAATGGGAATATTTGAATGCAACTGCAGGAAACTATAAACAATCAGGGACTGGGCAAGAAGATTCTAACGTTCTATCTGATCTGGTTCTTTGGTAGGAAGGTCCTCTCAGTGACCATCTTTGTGTTGAGCTATGCTTCCCATCATGGTGGCATCACAATTTACCCAGGCTCCCAAACCAGAGATCACTTCTCCTTGACTCCAACCCTAATCCTCTTTCCATAACCCACTGGTTACCAAGCCCTCCTAATTCTAACTCCTGAATATCTCTTTTTAATAACTCAACCCTCATTGTTGTGGTAATTCCCTCATCTCTAGCCAAAATTACTGTAGTAGACTTCTCATTTGTATTCCCATACCATCCTCTTCTGCTAGAGAGTTCTTAAATTTAAGTTTGACCATATCACTCTCTTGCTTAAACCATCAATGATACCCCACTGCCCTCAGGATAAATTCAAACCTCTGGTGTGTGGTATGTCAGAATCCCCACAACATGGCCTCCACAGACCCAGATTAGAAGTTTGACTCTACCACTATTCTACCTGGGGCGTGTTGTCTGGCCTCCTTAATTCTCTGTTTCTTCATCTATAAAATGAGATAATCATCTCTACCCTATAGAGCTGTGGTAAAGATTACATTAAACACTGTGTTTAAGGTGCTTAGTAAAATATCTGGAACATAGAGTACAATCAATGTATTTCTTCTTATTAACAAGTAACTCACATCTTGTGTATAATCGAGAAAGGGAAAGACAGACATGGTAACAATCATGGAAACACCAGGAAAAATAGATGTGTAAATAGCTTTCTATGCAAGTTCTGAGGCAAGAGTCAAAACCACTGACTGAGAAGTGACAGGAGCCTTCTTAGGGGAGGTAGTACCTGATCTAGGCCTTGGCCACCTGGGGTAATACCTTAGGCAGAGTTTGTTGACCTACTTTGATGGTTTTCACTGTCCCTTTCTGGGGCTTTGCCTACTGAAACTTGAAATAACTAGCATGGAGTTTCTGTTCTCCAGGCTATGGTGATGCACTTGTTCCACCCATAAAACTAAGGGCTTATTTTCCAATATAATTGATCCCTTAACCTTCAGGAACTCAAACATTCTCTCTACCTTCAAAATAATAGAAAATTAAAAGAACAATTTCTCTTTACCTTCTAAATCTTGGCAACCTAAAATAGAAGAGCGAGAGAGAGAACATTAAGGTCTCACTGGTTTCAATTCTTGACAATGTAATGTGTAATTTTTCTAGTTGGAATTTCAAGAACTCTTATTATTTAATCTGTTATTTATTCTGTTAAAGTACAGTCTTCCTTAAGAGCAAAAGGATTAATGGTTTCAAATTCCAGCACGTTGACCTTTATTCTACATTAAAATGCTTATTTGAAACCACTCTGCCCGGGCTCCCATAAGCCATTTGGTATTGAACATCAAAGGAAATATAAAGTTTAACTCCCACTCTAGTCAGGAAACGAATTTTAGAAATAAAAATAGGCTTCTGTAATGTTTATGCATAGATGCATGGAAGACGCTTTGTTGAGTTTGTTCACAGACCAGGTAAACAGAGGCTTGGTTGGATTAAGACCTGCTTCCTCTCCCATTCAGTCTTGGCCTAGGTCTAGCATGGTCTGAAGTTAGACCACTTCCTGCTTATTTCCCTATCACAAAAGCACAGTCTTTGCCCTACAGCAGGGAAGTGGGGGGATAAAAACACAGATAATGAATTAATGAAGCATTAAAAATAAAGTTGAAGATTTAATATGGGAAGAAAAACAAAAGAAGAGAATGCATGTTTGTTGACCACCTACTGTGCATTTAGTACCATGTTAGGAGCTTTTTACATACTGAGGAATTTTGTCTGCAAACAACCCTTTGGCTCAGTAGGAGTTACTCTCCTCCCCTCCCTGAACTGCAACAGCACCAAACCAATGACTCACAGCACGGCCATTCTCATCTTTCATCATAGTTACCCATGTGTGAGCCTTGCCTCCCACACTCAACTGGAGGCTTTCTTTGAAGGTAGACACAACTGATGTCAACTATGTTTCTCCTTCCCCTGAGAGCCAGGTTCATATCTAGTGCCTAGTACTATTGAATTCTGTTGAAATAATCACTGGGAGTCACCTCAGTCCTCTCTGTTCAAAACTTGCCCATCAGTCCCATTAGTAATACAGCCTAAATAAGATCCATCACCTGGTTCCCTACAGAGTTCTTGGAGCCAGATATGGGCAGACACCCATCTTTCTAGCTTCCCCCTGGGACTCTGGCTTTTCACCAAGTCTGATGAAATTCCAGAGTCTCTGAATAGTCTAATGAGTCCCTTTTGCCAGCATTTAAAATGTGTGCTACTTTGCACCAACTTAAGAGACTAACATCTCATTTCCACAGTGTCTCAGGGGCTGGATCTCCTTTTAGTATATCTCCCTCACTCAGCATGACACCCACACCCTTATGTGGGAACCTCCATATGAAATGATAGTTTTCTTGGCAGAACTCTTATTGTCCAGTGTCTGGTGTTTTCTCCACTCTCAACATGAACTAAACAAATCCAACTGGCAGGAGACTCCTATTGTTGGACAAACGCAGTCCCATAAATAGAGTCAGAAAACAGATGCTCTACAGACAAAGTACTGACTGAGGGTTTCCTGTGGCACTACAGGTATGACGGGCATATAAGGGGGACAATGCATTGAAGAGAGCATCAGACTGAGTGGACTGAATGAAATGAAATGCCATATAAAAACTATCTCTCCTAAAGCTGACCCAGAGCAGGTACTCAATGAATGAGCCATAGTTCCTAATATGTCTTCCCATAAACTTATAGGAAATAGCTCACCTATGCCAGGCCCTAGGCTGGGCACTGGGGATACAGTGATGAATTAGACCCAGCCTTTGCCCACAATTAGTTCATAATCTAATAGGAAGAGAGTGGGGCAAGGATGATAGCGGGCATAAAATGCTAGATGAGAGGAAAGCACAAAGCACTGAGGGAAGTAAAGAGGAAAGAGGGCCCAACTAACTATGCTCAAGCAGTCAGTGAAGGCTTCAAGTGACAGGGACATTTGATCTAGATCATTAAGTATAAGTAGGAATTCTTAGAGTGGCTGACCTGAGAAAAAAGGCAAATGGACCACTTATACAAAGGCCCACAATTATACATGTGAAGTTTACATTGTCCTTTGAGCACAGTTAGAGGTTTGGGATGGATGGACATAAGCAACCCTGGTGGGAATGGAGAGAAATAAGACTGGAAAGAGTTTGAAGCGAGAAGTTTGATGAGCACTGCTTTCTATCTTGCAGTCCAAATAAACTGTTATGGGAATATTTGGAGAGATGGGAATGGGTATGGGCAGAGCCAAGACTTGAACCCAGGTTAAGAATCAGAGACAGAGAGAGAGAAGAAAGGGGGAGATGAAGACCAAAAGACACAACTATGAGAAGGTTGTGAGGGAGTGCTGTAAGGGAGAAAATAAACATCTGCTAAGAGTCTCCTATATACCAGGCACTGTGCTAGGTACTTAACAGCATGTAGTTCTTTTTCTTATTCGGAAGAAAAATATGGGGGGGGGGTTCAACTTACTCTTAAAGGATAATCTGAACCCATAGCTCTAGAAAACAGACCTATTTCCAGAGGCCTATACTCAAAACTATTGTGGTTGCTGGTGCCATTGAGGAAGTGCCATGTTATCCATAAGCAGGAAGTATTCCTGACTTGAGCTCAAAATTCCATTATTCCATTTGCTCTTTCAGTTTAAGCATGTGTCTCCAGTTCTAATGTAACTCCCAGAGTGAAGGAACCAGGAGCCCCTTTGGTTGAGTTAGAGAAAGTGAGTAAGACAGCACAGAAAACAAACAGATAAATATTTGGAGATGACATGCCTGTGGTGATACGACTTGTTGTGGTATCTTGGGGGTGTCCAGGAAACCTCCACAGAATGTGACTGCAGGAAGCTCAGTCTCTTCATTACTCATCATGGGTTCATCACAGTGCACTTAGCAACACTGAGAAATGTCCAGGAATTCTAATGAGAAGCTGGTTGTGGCAGAGGCAGAAGCTTTTCTAAAGGGCACTGAGAGTCTTGATGATCCAGAAAATAATGACAGAACAGACACGCTTTGAGGAACCCTTCATTTTACAGAGTTGAAAGGGAGGCGGCTTCACAGTATCAAGGCAACCCTCCAGTTTAAGAAGGTTTAGGCTCCATCTCTGCCACAGAAGAAGATGCTCTCCGAGTCTCCTCACTTCACTGTCCATACTATATTCTACACCTGTCCCAACCTCTTCTGCATTCCCTTTGCTGCTCCCCAACTCCAACCCCTCTGGGAAGTTCTTGCCCCTTCTATCTACTCAGCGATATGCTAATTGCTTACATTGGGAGGCAGCACAGGACATTAAAGCTGGGAGCTAGGCCCCTCGGACCAGCCACTTGACAGCTGGGTGAATCTCTTCTGTTTCTGAGGTTCAGTTTCCCAGCTTGGAAGTATATAACTCCTATATAACCCTTATAACTTAAAAATTAATTATTCTATCATCATTTGAGATCTAATTTATGCCCTACATTCTCGAGCAAGCCATCTCAGATTACCTGGTCAACTCCCATCTTGTCTTCTTTTACATTATATTGTTCTTATTGTTGGGCCCACACATTTGGACAATATTAAAAGTGTTAAAAGTCTTGTCTCTAATGCAATAAAAGATGCTTGAGGAAGGGTCTTCCTTACTCTGTGCCATCCCATCCTTCCTCCCTATCCTCATGTGCCCAGCCCAGGGCTGAACTGAGTTGAGTAAATTTTTTATTTAATGGAATGGGAGGGAATCCTGTCAAATAAGGAAGCTCTCATTCTGGTGACTAACTGAAAATGGTTCCCTGAACCCTAGATTAGCAGTTTTCTGAGCAGACTGGTGGTAGAGGGCATTGCAGGCGGAAGGAATAGCATGGAGTACAAGACAAATGCTTTAGACCAAGAGGCAGTATAATGTTATGGTTAAGAGCACAAGTTTTGGAGCCAAAACTTCTTTGGCTTCCAATCTTACTTTGCCACTTAGTATCTTTTCCTCTTGTGCCTCATTTTCCCCTTATGTAAAATGTTGGGGCTGCTCATAGTACCTACCTCATAGAGTTGTTAAGATTAAGAGAGTTAGTATACATAAAATAATTGGAACAGTGCCTGGAACATTGTAAATGTTCAATAAATGTAAGCCATTATTATTCCTGGATCACAAATTCAGAGGTCAAGATTAAGAAAACTGAAGCTAGAGTGTACTGGCAGGGGCAAGATCATGAAGGACTTTGCATAATCTGTAAAGGAGTTTAGCTTTTTATCCACCAAGAAAAATGGAGAATTGAGAATTGCATGGAAAACTGAAGACCAGGTTTGGGTTTTATAAGATCCCTCTGGGGCTTGTGGAAAATAAGTTGGAGAGAAGAGAGGGCGGAAGTGGAGAGACAAGTTAAAAGGTTGTTAAAATAATCTATGAGGGATGTCTGGTATCCTGGAACAGAGCTTCACATTTCCTCTCAGTACTAAACGCCTCCAAATGTCATCTCCAAACCTGCCCTCCACTGGAGCACGGCTGGCAGGCCAGACTCTCACAGAGTGACCACTGTACACTTTCTCTCCCATGTGCCCTCCCCACGCTGGGCAGCCTCCTCATATTTTTCATTCCTACATGTTGTCTACTAACAAAATGCCCACTCATCCAAGCCTTCTAAATCTCTAGCTTCCCTGCCAGCCTACACACAGCCCCATCCTACAGGGAACCTCTCTGATTGCTCTGTCATCCTCTCTTTTGGAGCTAAATAATCATATACGACCAATATGTCAGCTGGTCATCAAACTAATCACCTAAGTCAGGACACTTTTTTGAGTGTAAGAGAACAGTACTAATAATTATGTTGAGTTGACAGGCATACTAAGTGAGATATATATGGTCACTCTACCCAGTGGTGTGGAGACACCTTACTTCTCACAGGCTTGGTTTCTAACATTTCCCTTCATCTGTACTATACTTTCCAGTTTACAAAAACTTCCATCTCATTGTTTTATTGATCCCAGCACCAGCCGTGGGAGTCTAGGAGGGCAGGAATTCACCGAAGTAGCCTTCCTTAGGTCATCAAATTGGCCAGCGGCTGAAATAGGACAGAACCCTCTGCCCCAGTCCAGGGCCTACTTTAGCTCTTCATTGTGGTGGGGTTTTCTGGGAATTGATTTCACCCCCTCAGGTTGGCAGTGGAGGAAAGGGGCATGACACACTTCTCTTCCCTCATTTCTCCCCTATCTAACACTGGGGGAATGGTAGGGCATTGAGAAAGTTGTATTACGTGACTAATAAAGAAACTATTGGAATGTGGCAAAATATCAATAAATAAATACAGCCATCATTCAAGAGATAATTATGAATAGTTATCTAGATGGTAGGATTTCAAGTGATTTCTACTTTCTTCCTTATCCTTTCCTGTGTTAGCATGTACTAGTTATATAATTTTATTAAATGTTATTTTTTCTTTTTAAAAAAAGAAACAACTGAGAGTCCTCAGTGAAAGGGCCAACCTCAATGGGGCAGAAAAAAAGAAAAAAGAAAGAAAGAAAGAAAAACAGGCTTTTGAGCTAGACCTGGTTGCAATCTTAATTCCGCTCTGTGACCTTGAGCAAGTCACGTATGCCCCTGAGCCTCAGTTTCCTAACTGATAGAACAGAAAGACCACCACCCACCTCACAGGACTGTTGTGAATATTCCATAAGATTCAACAAGTAAGAAGCCCAAGTAAGGGCCTGGTGTGTGGCAAACTCTCAATAAACGTTCATTCCCTTCACGGGGGTGTTATTGATGCAGCCTCCCAAGGCTTCTGACAAGCCCTGCCGCCTCCTCTGCTTGCTGCCTTGGAGCCATCGGGGATGCTTGTGACAGCTGTGCCCTCCGTGTGTAGGCGGGGCTGTCCAGAGACACTGGCTGCCTAATGTGGGGAAGCAGTGTTGTCAGAATCGCTGGGGGTTAGTCATCCTGCCTCCAGGGTTTCTGACAGGATGTTTTGATAAAATATATCTATTTTAAGTGACTGTGATGAAATACTAACCAGTTTCTGAAGGGCTTTTAAGATGTTTTTAAGAAGTTTCAGATCAAAGGCCCCAGGAAGGCTGACTTTGTGCATTAAATATTTAGTACTGATTCAGTCACTTGAGAACTCAGGCATTTTGACATTGCAAAAGGAAGAAAGCACATTCCAGCTGGGGCCATAGTCACGTTAAAGACACAGGTGACAGACTCAGCACCAACGGGCCTATCTCCTGGCTCCTATTGGGTGGAAGGTTGGAGGAGGTGACCTAAAAGGCTGTCCACCTAAGGATTCAGGGTCTGATAGAATTATTCATGCCCTACAGGGACTGGGCAAACAGGCCTCTCAGTGAGCCCTGACAGCAGGGATCTGCCTTCCCTGCTGCCACCGTCGGTCTCAGCGCCTGTCACTCTGCACACTGCCACTTGGGGTCTGCCAAGTGCCCGACGCCTGCAACGTGCCTTGCAGTCCAGCTGGGAGACACTGTCTTCAGGACCACATGTGGCTCACAGTGTCCTGACAGGCAAGCCTCACTGTGAAGAAGAGACTTGCAAAAGGCCCGCTGCAAGTCAGCGGCATGGCTGGGGCTGGTGTCAAGAACTCCTATATGGCAGTTCCAAGGTCTTTAAGACATATTACACTGTCTCTTCAATGACAAACAGCCACGTGCAGGTGGACATAAGAGGAAGAGGAAGAAGCTTAGAATGGGATAGGTAGCAGTTCTTGATGTATACAGGGTCATAGCCACCTTTGGAAATCTGGTGGAAATTACAAATCCTCTACATACATATGCAACACTCGGCATCTAGCGTTGCGGAATTTGAGCATCCCTTAAAAACCATCCTTGAACCTCAGGTCGCATAACCTTAGTTTAGAGCCATGGTAGATCAGTCAGCCCAGAGCATATAACTTGGACTTTCTTGGATGACTTGTAGAAGAGTGGTGTGATGCAGTGGAAGCATCACAGGGTTTAGTGTCAGGTCAGCCTGAGTTACATCAGTGCTCAGTAGCAATGTAATATTAAGAAATTAGTATTACTCTGATGCTCCGCTTCCTATTTTTAACATAGGGTAATATTACCTCATGGAGTTATTGGGAGTTTAAGTGGAATAATACATGTAAATCGTTTAGAGCACCTGGCTTACATTAGGCTTTCAATGGATGCAAAGTCCCTATCCATTTTTAACCTACCTCTCTCTGCCTCCAGAAAAACCCTTACGGATCCCTCCGGCATCCAGTCATCCACTCTGGCCGTCCACCATACAACTAACTTTAGACTCTAGGAGGGCAGAGACCATGTCTGTTTTACTCACAACTGCTACCTCTGTATCATGTATATAGAGTAGTGATTGACATATGATAGGAGCTCAATACATATTGAGTTAAAGAATTTAAAGAACAAATGAATGGACAAAATGGATACACAGCAACTTCCAGAGAGGGTTCAGGGCAGTGAATAGAGCGATTATCCTGTGGAAACTACAAATAATGCTTTTGGCCACAGGCTACAAGTGTTTCAGGGACCCCCAAAAGTATGGATTTAGGAACTGGGGATTCTGAGAAGACAATGTAGAGGCAGTTCTGCCTATTTAGCTCTACTCATTCTTTCATCCCTCCACCAGTATCACAGGCCTTGTCTTTTCCCACACGGCAAGCTGAGGAGCTGCAGTTACACCAAAGCACACCAAGTAAGCAGCAAATCTAGGATGAAGTTACCAAGTGGGATAGCAGAAAGAGGCAAAAGTTATTAGCCCCTGCCTCACCCAGTCTCCACTATGATTCTGCAGGCACTGCTGTTTCCACCTGGAAGGTTAGCTGTGCTCAGTTCCCGGGCCAGTCCTGACAAGGCAGGGAGTACAGAAGCAGGCTTAGTCTTCCCTACAGTTGGGATCTCGTTGTTTTAGGCTAGAGCACACACCTGAAGTGAGGCCCTGATCCTTACACGCCAATGGAGTCAGAGTTGGTCACAGTGCCCTTCTTGAAATACAAGGTCAGTCTCCACCTAAACCTGGAAAGCCCCACCTCAGAGCCTTACCATCTCTTCTCCTAGAGACTGGAGCATGCTTGCAGGCCCCAGAGAGTGGTGAGGGACTGAGGGGAGAAGCTATAGGTCATCACCCACCTGATTCCAATACCAACTGTTGCTCGGAAGTTCTTTCTGACACGACTGAACCTCTTAGAAATACATGTGAGCTTGCTACACGTTTCTGGATACTGAATGTTCTGGCTGAACCTAACACATTCCCCAGAATCGCCTTCTTCCCCATTTTGGTGGCTCTGCCATTCACCAGCTCAAAGAAGCCAGACACGTAGACGTAATGCTTGATTTCTCTCTTCCCTAACCTATAATATTCAGTTAACCACAGGTTCTGTGAATTTTAACTCCAAGATTGTTTGTGAATTTATCACTTTTTCATTTTTCTTACTGCTGTCTTACTTGTTAGAGAACTCCCTAACAGTGTTCTCCGCCACCCTCCACGCAGCAGCCCAAGTGTACATCATATAAAATTAGTTTGACTTCGTCACTCACTGGCCCGTACATTGACAATTGCACCACAACCAGAAACAAAACAGAACAAAACCCTAGGCTCTTCCTTCCATTCTAGTTTCTCTGTGTGCCTTTCAGGCCCCTTGACTGTATCTTTAAAACTCCACCAATGACTCCTTCCCTGGCTCCACAGAAGGAGAACAGGAGACATGAGCTGTGTGAGGTGGGAACAGCTGCTGTGGGGAGTAGGGAGCTCCCCATGCCTTAATGCATGTCTGTAGAGCCTGGATAGTCACCCACTGGGATGTTGTGGAAAAGCTCTGCTCTTGGACGAGAGACTAGTTATATGCCATATGAGGGTAAATTCTGTCCTGAGGAGACTTCTAGGGGTTTCAGAATAGCACATAACTTGGGGACAATAACATATCCCCTTTCTCTCCCCCGACACACATACTGACATCTGCATGAGGAGGCCCCACCTCAAGGAAAGCTGCTTCTCCTCTGAGACCAGCCTGACCCACAGCCAGCTGAAGTGGAAGGCTGTGCTGGCATTTTTTCCTGTGGTCAATGTAATCAGTACAGACATTCCAAGTGAATAATTTAGGCTTCCTAAAATAAACCAACTGGAGCCAAGATTATCAAATGTGGCTGTCTACTTTGATGGTAGTAAGCACATAAATACCAAATCTCACTCCCTTCTCTTGTAAACACAGCTTTTTAGGCACTGTTTACTAAGTGATGAGACAAAGCCTTAAAGATAACAAAAACAAACACTTTGCATTTGTGTAGTTCTTTAGAAATTCAATATACTGTTAAGTTACAGTTACCAATTGAGAAACTAATGTGTATCAGGCAATATGGCAACTGCTTTATAGACCTGATCTTTTTTTAATCACAGACTTTTGAAACAAATTATTTATGCTTACATCCCAAGTCCCAGCTCCACCTCTTACTAGCCACTGTGATCTTAGGCAAGTTAATTAATCTCTCTGTACATCAGTTTCTCAATCTACAGAAGGGACAGAGTAACAGAATATGTCTCAAAAGGTTGTTGTGAGAATTATACAAGATATTTACATACCAAGAGCTTAGCTTTCACTTCGTGTGACACATATAAGCACTCAATAAATTTTAACTTTGTTTTACATTACTCCTGACAAATGCCATGAAAATTAAAGGTTTATTTTTCCAAAATGTGCAGGTGAAGAAACAGGCTGAATAATGTGAAGTAAGTTGCTTAATTTGGTAATGAATTAGTGGTGAAGCTGGGATTCAAATGCTGATCTGACTCCAAAACCTCCACATTCTGTTTCCATTTGAGAGAGAGGCATGGTGGTTGTTACTACTGTGACCGTTGTCGTCACTACTGTCACCACTAACAGCATTTAATCATAATGCCTCCTCGCATGGGCATGGTACTGTCAAGCCTTCAAAGAAAGTGTAGATCCGTTATCACAAAATTACAAACCCTTAGGCCTGTAAGTGACTCCATGGAACCTCAGCCACACTCCTCATCCCAGGATAGGAGTCCCCTCCCCATCTCTGTGGCACCCTCGACAGGTGATCGTCTGTCCAAGTTGGACCTAATCAGTTCTGAGAGGAAATAACCAAAGAGGCTCATTCCTGGGCAGAGCAGGGCTGGAGAGGGCAGAGACCCAGTTACGTGTGGGAGGCTCCAGTACTGAGGAAGATCTCAGAGATGGAAACACACCTATCATTCCTCCTGACCATATTCAGGCCCTCAGATGGCACAGAGGGAGGTTCCTGGAGGAGGAGGCCTTCCTAGATGTAAGGAAGGGTGGACCTAAGGGAACGGCAGCCAGATGAGCTCCACACACTCAGAGATCACTAAGGAGGAACAGGAGCCCAGAGCAAGAACGAACACCAAGAGAATCTAGAGCCTTGCCTCATCGTTGTTTGTACCTTCATCTGCTACCTTGTTCCCCAAGTCTGTACCTGCAGGGTGTAACAGAAAACCCAAAATAGAAGAGGGCCTATGGCCTTGTTTTGGGGGGGGCAAAGATGTGGAGAAGCTAGAAGGACTGAATCGGCCTCCTCAAGTAAGTTAAAGGCAGGAAGCCCAGGAGAACAAGGGTAGGATCACGGTCACAGAGAAGAGGAAGGCAGGCTGGGTCATGAGGCAAGCCAGGAAGGAGGCAAAATAGAGCCCCAAGAGGCAGCTTTGCCCTGAGAAGGAACCCTGGAGACTCCAGAGAGTAAAGGCCTCCTCACCTCCGAGTGAGTGCTTCCACAGTCCTATCAGATCCCCACAGTAACACAGAGTAGTCAGTAAAAGGATCCATGCAGAATACAGAGCCTACATTTTGAAGTCAGACAAACCTGGGTACAAAACCCTGGTTCTACCACATGCTAGTTATGTGAGCTCAGGCAAGTAAGTTAATCTGAGCCCTGGTTTCTTCATCTGTGTAGGGGAATACTGGTAGTCCTAAAGATGAAATGATTATATGAGATAAGGTGAAAACAGAGCCTGACACATAGTGTATGGGGAGAAAATGGTAGATAACATGACTAAAAGCGTTCTTCTTTGTCGAAATGCAAAGAACATAAGATTCCCAATCAGGAAATCAAGATCATACTCTCGTAGACTACATACCTCTTCTGTTCTTAGGCCTCAGCTTCCTCAGCTGGGAGAAGAAGGTGTTAGAAAACTAATCTTTCAGGGTCTTTCTAGGTCTACACTTGTATGACTTCAGCCACTTGCAGTACAGGCATCATGAATGAGAGAAAGAGATGAAAACTCCCCGCCATGTATCTTCCCCCAACTCCTGTAAAACGTCAGCTTGGACAAACAATATCAAGCTTGGGTAATACTCTGCTGACCTAGATAGACAAAGTTAGGAAACTTTTAAATATGTATGAATATTATTGAATGAAAAAGAGAAGGCTAATTCAAATGGCTGCAGTACATAATAATATCTTATTATTATCCACTTTAAATGTAGGAAATACACTAGAAACTACCTTTCCTATAAAATAGAATATGAAGAAGACAATACCTCTATTCTCTTTTTAGCAAATAACTGTCTTTTATTGACAAAGTTTGGTAAATAAGCCAGAGAAATCAAATTATATTGGGGGATGAAGTTAAATAATTTAGAAAAAAGTCCAACATTTAATAAATTAATCCAATCCAAGGCACAGTAAAGAAAACAGGTGGGATTTTTATGTTTCCTTTTCTGAAATGATATCTCTTTGGGAAGGCAAAGAAGGAATCTGAACATTTTCAGCAGTTTCTCCTTTAAAGAGAGATGTGAATTAATATATCTATTCAACAAAAAATTCTTGAGAACTTACCGTGAACCCAGCAACTGAACAATCACAAAGAGGAATAAAATCCATGTTACAGCGTGTATCAGTACTTTACTCCTTTTTATGGCTGAATAATAATCCATTGTACGGATATACAATACACTTATCCATTCATCAGCTGATGGGCATTTGGTTGTTTCTACTCTTTGGCTATTATGAATAATGCTGCCATAAATGTTCATGTACAAGTCGTTGTGTGAACATAAGCTTTCAGTTCTCTTGAATATATACCTAGGTGTGGAACTGCTGGGTAATGGAGTAACTCTATGTTTAACATTTTGAGGAACTACCAAATGTTTTCCAAAGCAGCTACACCATTTTATATTCCTACCAGCAATGTATGAGGGTTTCCATTTCTCCTCATTCTCCCCAACACTTGTTATTATCTGTCTTCTTTTGTTATAGACAGTGTAGAAGCTGGGATGTGATATCTCACTGTGGTCTTGATTTGCATTTCCCTGATGGCTAATGATGTTGAGTATTCCCTTATGTCCTTATGGGCCATTTATCTTCTTTGGAGAAATGTTTATTTAGATCCATTGCCCATACTTAAATTGGGCTTTTCGTACTTGAACTTATTTTCTCCCATTCTGTAGCTTGTCTTTTCACTTTCTTGACGTATCATTTGCGGCACAAGTTTTTAATTTTAATAAAATCCAATTTGCCTTTTGCTACTTGTGCTTTTGGTGTCATATCTAAGAAACCATTGCCTCACCTAAGATCACAAAGATATACTCCTATGTTTTCTTCTAAGAATTTGATAGTTTTACTTCTTACAGATAAATGCACATTTAAATAATATTTTTGGCCAATAAAAAAGAGAACAGGGAAACAGGAAAGGGAGAAAGCAGCGGTCAGCAGTGTTAAAGGCAACCGCAGCAGCAGCCTCATTGGGAGAATGTCCAATCACCGGGAGGCCCTGGCAGGTAGCTCATGACCCATTTCCCTCCCACCCCTCCTCTCCTACCTCTGGTAACAATCCTACAGAGACAAGCAGAGCCCTGGGAGAGGGTTAGTGCAACCTCAGCCGTGCCAGCTAAAGGACTCCCTGGGAAGTTCAACAGCTTGCTCTGAGAAGGAGCACAGATTCTAGCCTGGGGCTGGCCATCAGTCAAATCTCACCTGTATTTTCCAATTTCAACTGCAATGGTGTGGGGTGACTCATACCCCTCCTTTGCCAGGCCTGTGCTTTGTCCTTGCTATGGACTGTAAACAACATGTCCCATCATATTGTTCCCAAGCCATCACTGGTTGCTGGCACAGTCACCAAAAGGAATACAAAGTGAACTTCTTGAAAGTAAGACTGCAGAGTCTGAATCAAAATCATTTTGCAAGTTGCTTTGAAATCCTACCTTTATGAGACCTTCTTTAAGCCAATAAATTAAAAAAGGCCAAAAGTTGTAGTCAGTGATTTGGTTTTTTTTTAACACCAGAACAATATTTCTGAATGCTAGGAAATAGGATTCTAGGAAAATGTCGAGTTCATTTATCAAGTCTCCCTGCACCAGGACATTTTTGTTAGGAAATGGGTAATAATGATCTGCAACTGATTCTGTTTTCTTTTCCCTAAGAGCCTTTAAGAAGTCACCCACCGTGACCACTCTTCTGAGTTTCCAACCACTGTCATTGTAACACTTTTGTCTTTTAGGAATGCCAAGAGATAATGTCAGAACTAGTTGATGATGATTTTGATTCCTTTTTTCCCCCTTCTCTTTTCCTTTTTATATTGATGGATGGTGATTTATTCTAGGCAGGGATGATCCCCAAGGGAGCTCTAAGCAGTGGCATTAGCACTGGGGACTTATCCTGCGACCCACCACCAGCCACAGCTTTCCCCAAACTGTTTCCTTTGACAGACCCAGGCCTTTCCTCTCTGCACTCCCAAACCTCCTTCTCCACAACATTCAGCCAATCTTGAGCATGACCTTCTAGATATCTTTCCAATTCGTACTCTCTACCACATCACCAAAGTCCTTCTCACCCATTAAGTGTCTTGAAAGAGACCTTAAATAGTACCTCACCTATACAGTTCTTTCTGATTCCCCAGTTTGAGTTAGGAGACTCTTCCATGTTCCTACAAGTTCTTTTCCCACTCCTCACCAATCACCTACACCTCGGTTTCTTCCATACAGGTATTACCACTTATGAGTAGCATGCCTCAGTTTCCTCATCTGCAAAACGGGGATAATAGTTGTACCTGCTTCATAAGGTCGTTGAGCTGATTAAGTGAGATAATAAAGTACCTAGAATATGCTTAGTATGTAGTAAGTACTCTAAATGTTACCTGTTCTCATTTTAATATGACAAATTGTATACCTTCAGGGAGCTTAGAGTCTGGTAAGAGAAATATGGTATTACAAATGCATTGTATCCAAGTAATAACAAACAACTCAGGAGGCACTTTCACATCTGTTATCTAACATCTACTAGAAGCCTCTTGCCGTGACCATAACCCTGAAGCTAAATCACAATGCCTAGTTTGCAGATGAGGCTTACAGAAGTTGACATATGAAAGATTTAAGGGGCAGAGCAAAATTCAAATCCTACTATGGCTCTAGGCCTCATGACCTTTTTACTTAAATTATGACGGAAAAATGGGTTTCTCTGGATATCTACTGAAAGGAGGACTAATGTATGAGGAAACAGAGGCCCAGAGGTTACACAGTTTGTGAATGGCAGAGTCAGGGTTCTAACCCATGCAGCTCACACTACTGATTAAGGCATCTAATTTCCTTCTCATTGCCTTGTAGGTGCTCAGTTAATGTCTGCAGAAAGAGTAGACAAATAAGCAAACCTTGCAGATGGGTCTGGAAGTGAGAAGCAGTGGGCTGCAGTGGACAACCTATGCGTCAGCAGCTGGGCTTCTAGCTAGAGCTGTCCCACTAACTCACTGGGTGACTCAGGAAAGTTACTTCCCCTCTCTGGGCCCCAATGTCTCCAGCTGTAGAAAGAGGGATAAGTTTGCAAACATTGCTAGCAGCTGAGTCCTCTCTTCAAACTGTCTAAGGGGAAGGCCAGTAAGTAGGGGCTGCACTGTTATGCATGGCAAGGGAGGGCAAGAGAGGCCAGTGCCCTGACTTCTTAGAAGCCCCTCTTTCCCCCCACTCCTCAGTGACCCCTAAGGTACTGTTCAGAGCCCAGATCTTTCCTTAGAGATACAGGGAGCATGGTTTTAAAACCCCAGAACTAGAGACACGCAAGATTCTTCTTGGCTTTCACATTCTATGACTCACGTAAAAGAAATGACCTTGTGCCCTAATGTTATACACCTTCTGATTCAACATTTCCATTCAACAAAATGGAAATGTGCTTCAGAGGACGTAACAAAATATGACCACACAGTGAGGTACCAAGAAGGAATTTTGGCTGCAACAGCACAAATTCTCCACCTGCCCCTAGTCCTATTCATACCTTAAATACAAAAATATTCCCTAAATCTATGACCAGAAGAAGACAGATATTGAATGAACAACCAGAAGAGTGATAAGCATTTTAAAAGGAAACAGTATATTATAGATGCATGAAACAGGCTCTCAAACTAGTCTGGGGAACAGTGCATCAGGGAAAAGTTCCATGAGGAAGTGATGTTCAAGTTGGATAGTGAAAGCAGAATAGGAAGTAGTTAGGCAAAGGACCATAGAGAAATGACATTTCAGGTAGAGGGCCAGTGTGTATGCAAGTGAGGGAGAGAATCCATGGCTCACAGAAAAAAAACTGTAGGAAGGCCAGTGTGGTTAGGGCATGAACAGCAAAGTAAGAGGGTATGAGAGAAGCTGAAGAAGCAGGCAGAGGCCAGATTATGCAGGATCTTGCAGACCATGATAGAATTTGTTATCTTAGCTTAAACAGAGGCCAGGTGTTCAATGGGTCGTTTTCACAGATACTGAAATCACTCAACATGGTGGCAGCAATGTAGTGAAAAAGATAATTATGAACCACAGTCCTCCATGTTTGAGGGAAGTGTCCAAGAAGTGAGCAGATGACAGCAATAAGAAGTGGTAGTGGATTATATAGACTGATGGCATAAAGTTCAAAATATGTCTTTTTATATGATGTCTTTTTTAAAAGGAGGGGAAAGAATGATCTAAAAATAGCAATCTGTTAGCAAGAAGGATGCCATCTGGCAACCTAGCTGGGAGGTTATTCTGTCTCTTGGTCAGGTACCAGCGAATCAGTGAGGAAGTGAGGGGAAACACAAGGTTAGGAGGAGGTCTGGGACTTTCTGGCAGCCATGTAATGCTGACATAGCTGTGTGAGTAGAATAGAGAGAGAGAGAGAGAGAGAGAGAGGCTGGAAGCTATTCACCTCACATCTTGTGCTCTTACGCTAAAGAAGCTGTTGTAACTTCCTGAGAGACCCGGATAGTTTGAACTAGGGCACTCACAGCAGAGATAAGGAAGACATAGATTCTAAGGATATTGAGTTGTAGCGTTGATCATACCTGGTGACAGATAGTATGTGGTGAGTGAATAAAAAGATGTTAAATAGGACAGGTTTCTGACATGGGCAACAGGCAGGATGGTGATGCATTCACTGCACTGGAGAAACCCAGGTTTGGAACAGGCATGTGGTAGTCGGGGTCGGCCTCTGCAGCTTGAGGTATAGCAGACACGTGTCTACTTGTTCTAGCAGAGGGAGAACCCAGCTAGATTCCCCACATCTCCTCTTCAGGCCCATGTTTGCCCAGAGCTGAGGTTTAGAGTGGAAGGACCACCTACATCAGTAGGGTAGGTTGGAAGCCCCTCAGCCGGATGCTGAGAGGATGTATCTGCCTTCAATTAATTTGGACTCTTTTTGGAGGGAATAGTAAAAACTATGCCAAGAGAGTGGTGACTTGTGAAGTGGCCTGCTGGAAGGGAGCCAAAACCACTAAGCTTGTTTAATTTAGAGTGTCTGATCAGAACAAGGTTTGGTGCAGATGGGGGTCCATGGAACTCTCCTGAGAGGTAGATTAGGGACTGATAATTGAGATTACTGACTTCCAACAATTACTCAATTTAAAACTCAGCCAAATGTAATTATTTTTCATACATTTGTTTGGTCATGTTGCCAGCTGCAACTCCATGATGTTTTACTTCAAAGGGGAAGAAAGAACAAAAGGAGAAGGAAGAGAAAGAACGGAAGGGGACTACCTTATTTTGAAGATACCATGCTGATCAGAACTGTGCTGGCCTCTCTAGCCTCTTTTCTGTGGTATTACCTTCTGTTTCTTGTTTCCTGCCCACAAGGTCATCGGTTACCTCTAGCTCCTTTCTGAGATCCTGGCCTTTCCACACAAGTCCACACAAGGATTGTAATGGAAGCTGCCAAGCTCTATATCTTAAATGCTTCCAGAATTCCTTATACTTATCCACTGTGCTCCTCTTCATCCTTACCTAGCTTTCTGGCTTTCTCTGATTATACTATGTTCTCTATCTTCTTCACTTCAGCTTTATGATTTTGCATTTTTTGGGGGGGAGGGTCTGACTCCCAGATTCTTAGTTTGGCTTAGATTTTGAAAATCTTTCAAGATACGGCTTTCAGAATGTTCCCTTTGCCACCAGACCATTCTCACTGTGACTTTGCTGATCTGGGAGCCAGTCTCACAAGAAGGGGTTGGAGTCCTGGTGGGAGTTCCTATTGCCCAGGGTCCCCATTGTAGAGCCCCACCTAGCCAGACCCTTCCCCAGAGACTGCTCCTTTTTCTAAATTTTGTCCTTTGCCATATGGTTCTCCCTCACTCATCATGGATTTGAACTAGCCATTTCATAAAACTTTACATATGATCCTTATGGACAAGATGGAGAAATGGGGGAAGGGACTACATTTTGTTTATCTCTAGATCTATCATGGCACATGGTACATAAGAGATTCTAAATTAAATTGAACTAAATTGAATTTAATTGAGTTGACTTGGAGACAAGTAAAGTCTTGTTCACTTAGGTGACTTATGCTACTGGGGTTAGTAGCAAAATCAAATTCAGGGATTGAAATAAAAATGTCAAACTAGGCATTCCACGGGAGTATCTGGTAATATACATGGATCTCTGTTCTTAGTCTCAGGTCTTATCCTGTTACAAACACTTGTATCCTTGCCTTAAACTAACTCTTAAAAAATATATTCTTTAAAAATTCTGAGTGATGTCACTAATGTTGCAGATAAGAGTATCCAAGAATCAAAATGATCACAGCAGCCTAGAACAAAGGACTAAAACCAATAAGTTTAAACTTAGGATAAGTGTAAGAGGTCACAATTATACTTGTAAAATCTATTAGTATAGGCCAATGTGGTATCCTGGATCAGTTCCTGAGACCAAAATAGGATATTAGTGGAAAAACTGAAAAATCTGAATATAGTTCTGTAGTTTAGTTAATAGTAATGTACCAATGTTAATTTATTAGTTTTGACAAATGTTTCATGGTTATATACGATCTTTTAACTTTCTTTTTTTTTAATTAGTTTTTATTGGAGTATAGTTGTTTTACAATGTTGTGTTAGTTTCTACTGTACAGCAAAATGAATCAGCTATACATATACATATATCCCCTCTTTTTTGGATTTCCTTCCCATTTAGGTCACCACAGAGCACTGAGTAGAGTTCCCTATGCTACACAGCAGCATTCCCCAACCCTTCTGGCACCAGGGACCGGTTTTATGGAAGACAATTTTTCCACGGACGGGGGTTGGCGGGGGGTTGGGTGGAGGATGGTTCAGGCGGTAATGTGAGCGATGGGGAGCAATGGGGAGTGGCAGACGAAGCTTTGCTCGCTCGCCTGCCGCTCACGTCCTGCTGTGCGGCCCGGTTCCTAACAGGCGGCAGACCGGTACTGGTCCATGGCCCGGGGGTTGGGGACCCCTGCTATACAGTATGTTCTCATTAGTTATCTATTTTATACATAGTATCAATAGTGTATATATGTCAATCCCAAACTCCCAATTCATCCCACCCCCTCCTTTCCCCCCTGGTATCCATACATTTGTTCTCTACGTCTGTGTCTCTATTTCTGCTTTGCAAATAAGATCATCTATACCATTTTTCTAGATTCCACATACATGCGTTAATATACAGTATTTGTTTTTCTCTTTCTGACTAACTTCACTCTGTATGACACTCTCTAGGTCCATCCACGTCTCTACAAATGGCCCAATTTCATTCCTTTTTATGGCTAATATTCCATTGTATATATGTACCACATCTTCTTTATCCACTCGTCTGTTGATGGACATTTAGGTTGCTTCCATGTCCTGGCTATTGTAAATAGCACTGCAGTGAACATTGGGGTGCATGTGTCTTTTTGAATTATGGTTTTCTCAGGGTATATGTCCAGTAGTGGGATTGCTGGGTCACATGGTAGTTCTATTTTTAGTTTTTTAAGGAACCTCCATACTGTTCTCCATAGTGGCTGTATCAATGAACATTCTCACCAACAGTATTAGAGGGTTCCCTTTCCTCCACACCCTCTCCAGCACTGTTTGTAGATTTTTTGATGATGACCATTCTAACTGGGGTGGGGTGATATTTCACTGTAGTTTTGATTTGCATTTCTCTGATAATTAGTGATGTCGAGTATCTTTTCATGTGTTTGTTGGCCATCTGTATATCTTCTTTGGAGAAATGTCTATTTAGGTCTTCTGCCCATTTTTTGATTGGGTTGTTTGTTTTTTGATATTGAGCTGCTAACAGTAGAGAAAACTGGGTGAAGTATATGTTGAAACTCTCTATACATATTATCTTTCCAACTTTTCTACAAATTTAAAGTTATTCCAAAATAAAAATTTATTTTAAAAAAGACTATCCAAGAAATAAAAAATAAGTTTTATTTAAAGAACAATAACAAAAATTTACTACATGAAGGCCTCATTGTTAAAAGAAGCGAACGTAAATTCTGGCTACATTTCTAGCGATCTAGGATCCAGAGCAAGAGAGGCAATGGTTCTATTCTGCTGTGGCATGCTTAGATCACCTGCAGAGTTTTACATTCAGTTCTGGTATTTTAAGAAGGAAATTAACAACCTAGATCATGTCTAGAGGACAACAAAGAAGGTACAGAGTTTAGAAACGATGGAGTATGAAGAAATGTAGAATTACGAGGGAGGAGAGGAGGAAGAAAGGGATTAGGTTGGAGAAGGGAAGATTCATGAGGGGGCTGTGGCCACTGTCTTGCTATCTTTGCAGGCCTGTCCAGGGGCTAGAGGAGTAAGTACATGCAGGGTGGGCCCAGAGGGTGGTGGTAGAACCAAAGAGAGGAGGTTACAGGGAGGCAGCTCCTTCTGGGGATGGTATGACTTATTTGTCATTGGGATAGAGCTCAGGCTGCCTCAAGAGGTATGCGAACAGTGGTTGAAAAGTCATATTTCTCGAATGTTGAGGAGATGCCGTTCTATACAGTTTAGGTCCTTGCCCATAGTAAATGCCTAATATATTTGTTAAATTTGAGTGTGACCCCTATAGTCTTTGCCAACTCTGAAATTGTGTGAAATGTTAAGATCAAAGAGACAAGCTTTTCTGGGTATTTCTATGACATTATCATTACTATACGTGTGTCTTGGTAGTAAAGTTTTCCTCCTAGTGCTCTTGTCCTGTGAAATATCTCTGCCTGAGAAAAGGAAAGCCAACTGGACAGACAGGCAGGAGTTAACCTGACTTCTAGATCAGCTGCCATCAGCAGAGGCAGCCTGGAGATGGAAGGGTTAAGTGCCACAGTGATCAGATTCCCTCCTGCCTGGCTCCTCACTGCCCTCAGGATAGAGTCCAAATTCTTTAGTTTGGCATTCAAAGCCCTCCTGACCCAGCCTCCACCTACCTCTCATTCTTTCCCAATCACCATTCCTCTTGTTCTTCTTCAGCTGACCCTGTGCTCTTGTCATTTGGAACCACACTAAATAGTCAGGACTCACCAGGCGTCTCAGCCTCTGTATCCATGTTTTGATTCTCAATTCAAGATGCCTCTTTCCTTAATGCTTCATTTCCTCCCTTGTGCCTCTCCTCTGCCTCCTACTTCTATTACATCAAGTTTCTTACCATCATTGCCATTATTAGCCTTTATGTCTGTGACACCCAGTACATGGAGTATTTCTTAGGGGCAGGGTGTGTTTTGTACTCATCTTTCTGTCTCCGGCACCCAATATAGAGCCTGACAGGTAGAAGGTGTTTACTAGATATTTGTAGTATTGAGGAATGGCTTTGGAAGAATTTAGTAAATAACTGTATATGTGAACAGAATACTTCCTTATCCAGGATTGGTTTAGAGTCCATTCTTTGGGGTCCACAAAGGCGTGGCTTCAAATCCCAGCTACATGATATAGACAAATTATTTAATCTCATTGTATCTCAGCTTTTAAAAATGCAAATGGGAGAAGATAATACTTATAGCCCAGAGCTTAAATGCTTCCTTCTAAGTGAAGACTTCTCCCCAAAATGTATTTCCTTTCCTGATTTAATTTCTCCAATACTGTCTGTCTCTTTCTACTAGAATGTAAGCTCCATGAAGGCTTGTATTTATGCCTGTTTTTACTGCTGTATCCCCAGAGCTTAGACAAGCTGGTTACATGTTAGGCATTCAATTACAGTACTAACCATATAACAGGGGTGTTGTGAGGACTGAGTGAAAGGATGCATATAAAAGTCATAGCATTGGGTCTGGCACATGCTAAGCACTCAATAACTACCACTGTTATAAAATAAAGGGCAGATTGAGAGGCAACATTACAACAAGCTAATGAGTGACTTAGAACATACAGAAAGATGTCATCAACATTTGAACCATAATTTACATTGAAGTTGGAAGGGATGTTTGAAATAATCTGGTCTGACTTTCTAAGGCCCATAGAGAAATGTTTTTCCCAAGGTCATAGAGCTAGCCAGTGGTACAGCCTAGACAATATTATTTTCATATACATGATTTTCTAGTGATTCCCTAAAATACACTATCAGACTATTTTCTTTGTTAGACACTTCCTTTTGGCAAGTGTCCCTAAGTATGGGAATCACTCTCTCCATCTAATACTTTCAAAACACACACACACGAGTTATGGGTTCCTCTAGTCCAATGGCATTTGAAAATAATGCCATATTTCACCATGTCTGACAGTACAAGGGCTATATGATTTAAAAACTCATGTGAGTCAGTTAAAATCTAATTCTGGCTATGTTGGAATGAGAATATTGATAAATGCTATCCCCAAAAAACAAATATAAAGCTGGACAAAATTGAAACAAACAACCATTTCAGTGCTTTGGAAACCGACCAAATTGACAACAATCTCAAAACTATTATGTTCTAAAAACTGCTGAACTTCAGGGAATAAGAATGGGAATATATGATGTTCTGTCCTGGATTGGTTCCATCTTCCCCCAGGCTTGGTGAATGCTAGGACAGGCCAGGCAGTGAGGATTGGCAGCTTCTCTGTCATGGTCGAAGGGACTCAGTTAATTTGGAGAAGTAGGCAGTGCCCAGACCCAGCAGCATTGTCTGTGGGCAAGTGAGGAGGGCCCACAGTTGCATAGCTGGGACAAGAATACGCTGGTTGAGACTGGGTGCAGACTCATCAGAGACCTGAGAAGAAGCCTAAAGCAGCAGCGCACACATGAACAACCTTGAGGCTGCACATATGCACACAGGGAACACAGCACAAAAGGGAAAGTAAAAGCCAGGGCAGACTTGAAAACTGCCCAAACTTTGTGCTCCCCATACCCACACACAAATCCACTGTCAGAGGATGGAAGCCTTACAGACTCAGAGTGGATGAGCACAATCTCAGTCCAATCATAGTTGACCTACACAGACACAGAGTTGACTCCCTGACAATTTAGCCTTGAAAACAGGAAAGAAAAAAGAAAAACTGAGTAGAGGCATTGGAGAAAGGTGCCAAGATAGTTCATGGGTAAAAGGTTAGTCTTTTCAACAAATGGTGCTGCAACAATTGGATATCTATATGCAAAAAAAAGTGAACTTAAGGCCCTTACCTCATGCCATATATAAAAAATTAATTCAAAATGGATCATGGATTTAAATGTCAGTGGAAATTATAAAAATTTTAGAAGAAAACATAGGAGAAAATCTTTGTGGCCTTCAGATGGGCAGCTTTTAGATAAGATTCCAAAAGCATGATCCGTAAGAGAAAAAACTGCTAAGTTGGACTTCAAAATTAAAAACTTCTATTCTTCAAAAGACATGGTTAAGAGAATGAAAAGGTATAGATTAAGGTATAGGTATAAGGTATAGATTAAAGGTATACATTAGGGGGGGATTTTGCAAAGCATGAATCTGACAAAGGACTTGCATTCAGAATAAAGAACTCTCAAAACTCGTTATAAGAACACAACTCAATTTTTAAAAAATGGATAAAAGGTTTAAACTAACACTTCAGCAGAGAAGATATATGAATGGCAAATAAGCACATTATAAGATAATCAACATAACTAGTTACTAGGGCAGCACAAAGTAAAACCACAGTGAGATTTCACTACATACTCACTAAAATAGCTGTAATGAAAAATATAGGTAATTCCAAGTGTTAGCAAGCACATGGAGAAACTACAACCCTCTCTCCTACATTGTTGGTAGGAATGCAAAATGGCACTACTAACTTGGAATGCAGCTTGGCACATTTTTTGTTTTTTGTTTTTTTTTTTAAGTTGAATGTGAACTTATATGAGCCAATGATTACATTCCTAGAAATCTACCCAAGAGAAATGTGATCACATATCCACTCAAAGATATGCACATGAATGTTCATAACAGCATTATTCATAATAGCCCCAAACTGGAAACAATCCAAATGTCCATCAACTGGAGAACAGAAAAAGAAAGTGTGGTATATATTTTCAATAGAATACTATTCAGCACTAAAACTGAATGGACTACGGACGGATGTTACAACATGAATGAACCTCAAAAACGTAATGCTATGTGAAAGGTGCTAAATGTAAAAGACGACTAAATAGTGCATGATTCCATTTACAGGAAATGTTCAGGAATGGCAAATTTACAGTGTCAGAGAACAGATGAACAGTTGCCTAGGGCTGGGAGTGGAAGTGGGGATTTACAAGGGAACTTTTTGGGATGATGAAATGTTCTAAAATTAGATTGTGGTGATAGTTGTAAAACTCTATACACTTACTAAAAATCACAGAATTTTACCCTTACAATGGGTTAATGTTACAGTATGTAAATTATACCTCAATAAAGGTGTGAAAACAACAAGAAAATAAAGATCTTTCCTATGATGTATTTAACTTAAATGTCAGATTGTGGCTTTGATGTATGCACAAAGGGATTTTGTTTGCTGGTGTTAGAAAGGGCCACTGGTAAGTAACAAAATAAAATGCCATTTTGGATGATATAATTAGTAGCAATAGCAGCTATGCCCATGGTGATTAATAGTTCCAGCACTAGAAATTCAAAATCTTGCTTCCTGCCTGCTCTCTCTAAGAATTGTCTGTTGACATGTTTAGCCTTCCTACTTGTAATTATCCTCCCTCCAAATTGGAGTAGGGATTAACTAATTATAGTGGTGGCTTCAGACACAAGCCATATCAAACGCCCTGGTAACCGAGAACTGTCCTGTCTGCAAGAGTATGCCAGAAGGCCTTAACGACTCTGGTATCTGCTTCGAGACCCAGATCAGGGGAATGGAGCCAACCCACAGAGCTCCCCTAATCTAGTTTAGCCAGCAGAGGTACACCCTGCACTTCCCTAACTTTACTTTCTTAAGATGTAGCTTTGGATAAGGTATAATCCCTTTCTCAAAATCTACTATCTATTTTAGTAGGCCCAATGTGGAAAGGAGCAATGAGTCCATCAAAGTGCCAGGGCACAGCATTAGAAGCCATGGGTTTAAATATTGGCCTAGTCATGAACTAGCCATGTAGCTTTAGCCAAGTAACTTATTAGCCTTAGATTATTTATCCCCAAACTGGGATAATTCTGCCTACCCCACAAAACTGTTGTGAGAAACAAGTAAGATAGTACATATAAAGTGTCTGACCTAGTGTCTGTGTGTTGAATCTGAATAAAGGATACAGCCATAATTCTTTAATATGACAATCAAGGTTTTTCAGAGTTTGGTCCTTATCTTCCTGTCTATCCTTATCTTCCAGTAGGAAGGTTCCCTATTCCAATCAAACCAGACTTCCGACCAACTATCATCATGCAATGACTCAGGCTGTTTCTTGCTCTCTGGGCTACCTTCTCGCCAACTCTGTATTCAGTAATCCTACCCATCTTTCAAGACTCAGCGTAAAGCCCATCTTCTCCATGATGTTTAGTCTGACCATAAATTCTTTAAACAACTCATGGGATCCTTAATTATATACTTTAAAAAACATTATATATATTTTTTAAATGTCTTCTTTCCTCTGGTATGGAATACATTTCTGGAAGTACACCATGACTTGTATACTCCATTATATATCCCTACAGCACCCCTCACAGTGTCTGAAGTAGGACAGGGGTCTCGAATTATTTTATTCTAACTGAGGAACTCCTCAAAGAATAATTTTAAAACCCTTATCAACTTCAACTTTCTCATTTTATAGATGAAAAACTTGTCCCCAGAAAAGGGAAGTAACATTCAAGGTCATATGAGTAGTTTGGTATTAGAGCTGGACACATAATTCAAGCTTCTTATGGCAGAGACTTCAGGATGTCCTTCAATATTAATTCACCTCCATATCTATAGGACTACTAATTTTTAGCTAGAAACATGGTCACCCAGAATGAAGACTTCATTTCTCATCCTTCCTTTAGCTAAGTGTGAATATGAGTTCTATCAAATGGGATAAATGTGAAAGTGCCACAGTACTGTATCTTCTCCCTTCTTCCCCTACTTTCTTTATCTTGCTGCCTGGAACATGGATGTGACAGAATTCCACATTTGACATTGAGTTTGAGAGCCACATCCCAGGGATGGCAGGGCAGAAAGCTGAAAGAACTTGACTCCCTAAGAGTTTCGAGGAGCAGAGCCACACTATCAGCTCTGGATTGCCTACATCTAGACTTGTATATGGAAGAGAAATAAACTTCTATCTCATTTAATGAGCTGTTATTTTAGGTATGTATTTTGTATATTAGTTATTGGAAGCTTCACTTATCCTATTATTCCTCCTATCAGCTTTCTGATGTTCTTAGCTCTTCACATTGTCTCTAGATATATCTTAATTCATTCTTTCATTCATTCAATAATTTACTCCATAGCCATTCAATGTACACCTACATTCTGCCTGGCATAAATCTAAGATAGGGCTGGAGTGGGCACAAGAATGAAACGAACAGATCTCACCCTTAAAAAGTCACAAGTATTGAACGAAACTCTTTCTCTCTTAATTTATATCATAAGTCATATGTCTGGCAAACATTCGTCTCAGGATTTCTCCAACAGTCCCATCTGAAATAACCTCACTGTTTGCAGTTATACATTGTTGATCAGACCATGTGTGACTAATATGTTCTATTTGGCTCTCTACAACCACTCTCTGCTCTTTTCCATCATTTTCTTTGTTCAGGGAAACTTATCTGTATGGATTACTTCAGTGGGCTCTCTTGCCCTCTGATTTCCAGTTGCGTTGGCCAGTAGGGACCCCTAGCAGTAGATCAGCGGGAAGTAAGAGAATGAGCTCTATGTACTTATTTTTCTCAGCTCCCTCCCTGTGGGATCATCTCAGGCTAACTTTTTTCCTCAACTGAAGGTCACTGTTCCACTCAAGATGGCCCACTGCATGACTCTCTACTATTGGGTTCTGTTAACCATTTCATCCCTTCACACCCTTTGAGCTGTTACTAGCCCCAGGGAACTGCACTATACCCCGTGGTTTCTGTACACAGTGCCCTCACCTTGTAAACAGCCCATTTATTAAGCTCTCTTCAAATTATCCTAATGTGAGGCTGCCATCTGTTTCCTACTAGCATGCTGACTCATACACCATGTGTCCCAATTCTCAGTTCAAAAGATACAGGCACCAGATATACATGGCACCCATCAGAAGCACTGTTAGGGAGAGGATTAGAGTAGAGGGAAGATATTCTTTACTAGCAACTGAAGTATTTCTGACCGCAGAGAACAAAACCTATGGATCCAATGTGAAGGACACTTTCAGATCCTGGGATGGGCAGGGAGAAAAAGAGGAAAAGAGAGTAGGAAAGTGTGGTAGGCAGAACAATGCACTCCCTCTCCCAAAATGTCCAAGTCCTAATCGTTGGAACCTGTGAATATATTACCTCACATGAGAAAAGGGACTTTACAGATGTGATTTAGTTAAAGATCTTGAGATGGATATATTATCCTGGATTATCTGGGTGAGCCCAACATAATCACAAGTGTTCTTATAAGTGAAAGAGGAGGGCAGGAGAGTCAGCATCAGAGGGGTGCAGCATGAGAAAGACTTGATAAGTTAATGTTGACTTTGAAGACTGAAAGGGAACCACAAGCCAAGGAATGCAAGCAGCCTCTAGAAACTGGGAGAGATAGTGGAATGAATTCTCCCCTAGAGCCTCCAGAAGGAATACCGACCTGTTGATATCTAGATTTTAGCCCAAAGAGGCCAATTTCAGACTTTCCTGAACTGTAAGATAATAAATTTGTGTTGTTTCAAGCCACCAAGTTCATGGCAATTTGTTATGTCAGCAATAGGAAACATATAGAATGTAAGACTGAAATCTCCAGACCCAGAAAACTAAACCTGGGGAAGGAAGAAGGGTTGGGGAACTAATAGATGGCAGAGATAGAACACATTGTGGACAGCACAACCATACTGCACACCACTTGCTAACCTACACTGCAGTCAAGTTAAACTCACTAAAAAGCAAATTTATTCTTCATCTCATAAGCTTAGACTCATAAAATGCTTTCACACCTTTTGTAACACCCAGTAGAGCCTTCTTTTTATCTCACAGTTCTGGGGATTCACCAGAACTTTTGTATTTTGTTAGAGAGCTTTATCAGCTTCATTCAGAAGGACACGCATCTGCCTTATCCTATTCTTTGACATCCTGGTGGCAATAGTAGCAAAATATTACACAAAAAAACTATGATTTTTAAAATTTCCAGAGCATATAGTCTACAAAGCACCAATATCTATTATTTGCATTCTATAAAAACCATTGCTAAGCTCCTCCCCCAGCTTTCCCATTTCTGAATGGGTCTTACCACACTCTGACCCAGCTTCTCCCGGAAGAAGTAATCCATGTTTCTCTTTTGCAGGCTGTCAAGGTAATGCTGAAAGCGAGTGTACGTATATGGGTAGCAGTAAGCAAACTGGTAAATATCTTCTTCTCGGTCAAAACAAAATGCAAAGGACATCACGTAATTCTTCCTATGGTCTGGGCAGCGGTAGTAGTAAACATTTTTAGGTGGCAGTCTTTGCCTGAAAAATACAAAGAAATTTGGGCATATCAGACAGTTGTTCAAGCTTCAAAATGTAATCAGTGGGAATAAATGCCCAAGATTGAAACTGTAACATCAAGAAACCTAGGTGGTGGCTAGGGACAACAACATATACCAATCTATGATCAAAAAGCGATTGGAGACTCCCTCTTCCAAGAGCACTGGAATCACAATGAACTGCTGAAAAATCAATGAAAGGAAGACACTGGAACTCACCAAAAAAGATACCCTACATCCAAAGACAAAGGAGAAGCCACAATGAGACGGTAGGAGGGGCGCAATCACAACAAAATCAAATCCCATAACTGCTGGGTGGGTGACTCACAGACTGGAGAGCACTTATACCACAGAAGTCCACCCACTGGAGTGAAGGTTCTGAGCGCCACGTCAGGCTTCCCAACCTGGGGGTCTGGCAATGGGAGGAAGAATTCCTAGAGAATCAGACTTTGAAGCTAGCGGGATTTGATTGCAGGATTTCGACAGGACTGGGGGAAACAGGAACTCCACTCTTGGAGGGCACACCACAAAGTAGTGTGCACATCAGGACCCAGGGGAAGGAGCAGTGACCTCATAGGAGACTGAACCAGACCTACCTGCTAGTGTTGGAGGGTCTCCTACAGAGGCAGGAATGGCTGTGGCACAATGAGAGGACAAGGACACTGGCAGCAGAAGTTCTGGGAAGTAATCTTTAGCGTGAGCCCTCCCAGAGTCCGCCATTAGCCCCACCAAAGAGCCTGTAGGCTCCAGTGTTGGGTCACCTCAGGGCAAACAACCAACAGGGAGGGAACCCAGCCCCACCCATCAGCAGACAAGCGGATTAAAGTTTTACTGAGCTCTGCCCACCAGAGCAACAGCCAGCTCTACCCACACCAGTCCCTCCCATCAGGAAATTTGCACAAGCCTCTTAGACAGCCTCATCCACCAGAGGGCGGAGAGCAGAAGCAAGAAGAACTACAATCCTGCAGCCTATGAAACAAAAAACACATTCACAGAAAGATAGACAAGATGAAAAGGCACAGGGCTATGTACCAGATGAAGGAACAAGACAAAACCCCAGAAAAACAACTAAATGAAGTGGAGATAGGCAACCTTCCAGAAAAAGAATTCAGAATAATCATAGTGAAGATGCTCCAGGACCTCAGAAAAAGAATGGAGGCAAAGATCGAGAAGATGCAAGAAATGTTTAACAAAGACCTAGAAGAATTAAAGAACAAACACCTAGAAGAATTAAAGAACAAACAGAGATGAACAATACAATAACTGAAATGAAAACTACACTAGAAGGAATCAATAGCAGAATAACTGAGGCAGAAGAACATATAAGTGACCTGGAAGACAGAATGGTGGAATTCACTGCTGCAGAACAGAATAAAGAAAAAAAGAATGAAAAGAAATGAAGACAGCCTAAGAGACCTCTGGTACAACATTAAGTGTAACAACATTTGCATCATAGGGTCCCAGAAGGAGAAGAGAGAGAGAAAGGACCTGAGAAAATATTTGAAGAGATTATAGTCGAAAACTTCCCTAACATACGAAAGGAAATAGCCACCCAAGTCCAGGAACCATAGAGAGTCCCATACAGGAGAAACCCAAGGAGAAACACATTGAGACACATAGTAATCAAACTGGCAAAAATTAAAGACAGAGAAAAATTACTGAAACCAGCAAGGGAAAAATGACAAATAACATACAAGGGAACTCCCATAAGGTTAACAGCTGATTTCTCAGCAGAAATTCTACAAGCCAGAAGGGAGTGGCATGATATATTTAAAGTGATGAAAAGGAAGAACCTACAACCAACATTACTCTACCCAGCAAGGATCTCATTCAGATCTGATGGAGAAATCAAAAGCTTTACAGACAAGCAAAAGCTAAGAGAATTCAGCACCACCAAACCAGCCCTACAACAAATGCTAAAGGAACTTCTCTAAGTGGGAAACACAAGAGAAGAAAAGTTCCTACAAAAACAAACCCATATCAATTAAGAAAATGGTAATAGGAACATACAGAGCGATAATTACCTTAAACGTGAATGGATTAAATGTTCCAACTAAAAGACACAGGCTCACTGAATGGATACAAAAACAGGACCCATATATATGCTGTCTACAAGAGACCCACTTCAGACTTAGGGACACATACAGACTGAAAGTGAGGAGGTGGAAAAAGATATTCCATGCAAATAGAAATCAAAAGGAAGCTGGAGTAGCAATACTCATTTCAGATAAAATAGACTTTAAAATAAAGAATGTTACAAGAGACAAGGAAGGAAACTACATAATGATCAAAGGATCAATCCAAGAAGAAGATATAACAATTATAAATATATATGCACCCAACATAGGAGCACCTCAACACATAAGGCAACTGCTAACAGCTATAAAAGAGGAAATCGACAGTAACACAAAAATAGTGGGGGACTTTAACACCTCACTTACACCAATGGACAGATCATCCAAACAGAAAATTAATAAGGAAACACAAGCTTTAAATGACACAATAGAACAGACAGATTTAATTGATATTTATAGGACATTCCATCCAAAAACAGCAGATTACACTTTCTTCCCAAGTGCACACAGAACATTCTCCAGGATAGATCACATCTTGGGTCACAAATCAAGCCTCAGTAAATTGAAGAACATTCAAATCATATCAAGCATATTTTCTGACCACAATGCTACGAGATTAGAAATGAATTACAGGGCAGAAAACATAAAAAACACAAACACATGGAGTCTAAACAATATGTTATTAAATAACCAAGAGATCACTAAAGAAAACAAAGAGGAAATCAAAAAATACCTACAGACAAATTACAACGAAAAGATGATGATCCAAAACCTATGGGATGCAGCAAAAGCAGTTCTAAGAGGGAAGTTTATAGCAATACAAGCCTCCCTCAGGAAACAAGAAAAATCTCAAATAAACAATCTAACCTTACACCTAAAGGAACTAGAGAAAGAAGAACAAACAAAACCCAAACTTAGTAGAAGGAAAGAAATCATAAAGATCAGATCAGAAATAAATGAAAAAGAAATGAAGGAAACAATAGCAAAGATCAATAAAACTAAAAGCTGGTTCTTTGAGACGATAAACAAAATTGATAAACCATTAGCCAGACTCATCAAGAAAAAAAGGGAGAAGACTCAAATCAGTAGAATTAGAAATGAAAAAGGAGAAGTTACAACAGACACTGCAGAAATACAAAACATCCTAAGAGACTACTAGAAGTAACTCTTTGCTAATAAAATGGACAACCTGGAAGAAATGGACAAATTCTTAGAAAGGTATAACGTTGCAAGACTGAACCAGGAAGAAACAGAAAATATGAACAGACCAATCACAAGTAATGAAATTGAAACTGTGATTAAAAATCTTCCAACAAACAAAGTTCCAGGACCAGATGGCTTCACAGGTGAATTCTATCAAACATTTAGGGAAGAGTTAACACCCATCCTTCTCAAACTCTTCCAAAAAATTGCAAAGGAAGGAACACTCCCAAACTCATTCTATGAGGCCACCATCACCCTGATACCAAAACCAGACAAAGATACTATAAAAAAAGAAAATTACAGACCAATATCACTGATGAATATAGATGAAAAAATCCTCAACAAAATACTAGCAAACAGAATCCAATAACACATTAAAAGGATCATACACCATGATCAAGTGGGATTTAGCCCAGGGATGATGCAAGGATTCTTCAATATATGCAAATCAATCAGTGTGATAGACCATATTAACAAATTGAAGAAGAAATACCATATGATCATCTCAATAGATGCAGAAAAAGATTTTGACAAAATTCAACACTCATTTACGATAAAAACTCTCCAGAAAGTGGGCATAGAGGGAACCTACCTCAACATAATAAAGGCCATATATGACAAACCCACAGCCAACATCATTCCTAATGGTGAAAAACTGAAAGCATTTCCTCTAAGATCAGGAACAAGACAAGGATGTCCACTCTCACCACTATTATTCAACATAGTTTTGGAAATCCTAGCCACAGCAATCAGAGAAGAAAAAGAAATAAAAGGAATCCAAATCGGAAAAGAAGAAGTAAAACTGTCACTGTTTGCAGATGACATGATACTATACACAGAGAATCCTAAAGATGCCACCAGAAAACTACTAGAGCTAATCAATGAATTTGGTAAAGTTGCAGGGTACAAAATTAATGCCCAGAAATCTCTTGCATTCCTATACACTAATGATGAAAAATCTGAAAGAGAAATTAAGGAAACACTCCCATTTACCACTGCAACAAAGAGAATAAAATACCTAGGAATAAACCTACTCAGGGAGACAAAAGACCTGTATGCAGAAAACTATAAGACACTGATGAAAGAAATTAAAGATGTTACAAACAGGTGGAGAGACATACCATGTTCTTGGATAGGAATAATCAATATTGTGAAAATGACTATACTATCCAGATCAATCTACAGATTCATTGCAATCCCTATCCAATTACCCGTGGCATTTTTTACAGAACTAGAACAAAAAATCTTAACATTTGTATGGACACCCAAAAGACCCCGAATAGCCAAAGCAGTCTTGAGGGAAAAAAACGGAACTGGAGGAATCAGCCTCCCTGACTTCAGACTATACTGTAAAGTTACAGTAATCAAGACAGTATCGTACTGGCACAAAAACAGAAATATAGATCAATGGAACAGGATAGAAAGCCCAGAGATAAACCCACACACCTATGGTCAACTAATCTATGAAAAAGGAGGCAAGGATATACAATGGAAAAAGACAGTCTCTTCAGTAAGTGGTGCTGGGAAAACTGGTCAGCTATATGTAAAAGAATGAAATTAGAACACTCCCTAACACCATAGAGAAAAATACCCTCAAAATGGATTAGAGACCTAAATATAAGACTGGACACTATAAAACTCTTAGAGGAAAACATAGGAAGAACACTCTTTGACATAAATCACAGCAAGATCTTTTTTGATCCACCTCCTAGAGTAATGGAAATAAAAACAAAAATAAACAAATGGGACCCAATGAAACTTAAAAGCCTTTGCAAAGCAAAGGAAACTACAAACAAGACAAAAAGACAACCCTCAGAATGGGAGGAAATATTTGCAAACGAATCAACGGACAAAGGATTAATCTCCAAAATATATAAACAGCTCATGCAGCTCAATATTAAAAAAACAAACAACCCATCAAAAAGTGGGCAGAAGACCTAAATAGACATTTCTCCAAAGAAGACATACAGATGGCCAAGAAGCACATGAAAAGCTGCTCAACATCACTAATTATTAGAGAAATGTAAATCAAAACTACAATGAGGTATCACCTCACACCAGTTAGAATGGGCATCATCAGAAAATCTACAAACAACAAATGCTGGAGAGGGTGTGGAGAAAAGGGAACCCTCTTGCACTGTTGGTGGGCATGTAAATTGATACAGCCACTATGGAGAACAGTATGGAGGTTCCTCAAAAAACTAAAAATAGAACTACCATATGACCCAGCAATCCCACTACTGGGCATATACCCAGAGAAAACCATTATTCAAAAAGACACAAACACCCCCAATGTTCATTGCAGCAGTATTTACAATAGCCAGGACATGGAAGCAACCTAAACGCCCATCAACAGACGAACGGATAAAGAAGATGTGGTACATATATACAATGGAATATTACTCAGCCATAAAAACGAACGAAATTGGATCATTTGTAGAGACGTGATTGTATCTAGAGACTGTCATACAGAGTGAAGTAAGGCAGAAAGAGAAAAACAAATATCGTTTATTAACGCATATATGTGGAACCTAGAAAAATGGTACAGGTGAACCGGTTTGCAGGGCAGAATTAGAGACACAGATGTAGAGAACAAACGTATGGACACCAAGGGGGGAAAGTGACGGGGGAGGGGGGTGTGATGAATTGGGAGATTGGGATTGACATGTATATACTGATGTGTATAAAATGGATAACTAATAAGAACCTGCTGTATAAAAAAATAAATTAAATTAAATTAAAAACTTTAAAAAAAAGAGAGACTGGAATCTGGCAGTACTTTGTTCAAATTCCAGCCCTATCCTTTATCAACTGTTTAAACAACGCAAAGTTAAAAATGAACAAGTTTTATTCATCATTTGTTCTTATTTTGGGCACATATTATACACCCAGGCATTGTGCTAGATTACTGATGTAAAATGGTAAATAAGATAGGCCAGATATTTGTCCTCATGGAGTATATATCCTGGTAGGGAAGCAGTCAATAAAATATTTTAAATAAATATACAATATAGTTACAGACTCAAAAGTGTCTTGAGGGGAAAGAGTGTGATGCTATAGTGACATAAATAGGGGAGGATTACTTTCCCCAAGGAAGTCAGGCTTTAGTATTATAACACTAATTCAGATCCTTTAAAATAAGTTCATGCACGTTGTGAATATTCAAGGGAGAGAAAAAGAATATTCAACATTTCTTTAAATTATTACTATTATTTTTCTATAGAGCATTCCATGAAACTAATTTTACACAGAAGCACTTTGGGAAATACTGCTTTAAAATATGCTGTGTAGGCAATTCTGCCAAGCTAACATGCTCATTCTCCAATAAGCAACACTGAAACACATACATGAGAAAAGGCAAAATGGTCCAGTCATAATTCCCATAACATCTTTACATTAACCCACTTCACAGGCTCACTGCACCTCCTCATTTGTATAATATCCAAACTATTCACGATTTCCCTGCAGAGAATGCCTCTCATTTGTGTCTCTTAAAATCCTATTAATCCTACAAAACCTGTCTCAACTATGCCTTTTCCATGATTGTCCACTGATAATACCAGGCCTGTTTGGCTCCTACATTTTGTAGCAAGTCTTGCTTTTTTTATTGGCTTCTTCCTAAGTGTCATCCACTAGGATCTGTTTGGAAGCTCCTTAAGGGCAAATATGTTTTGGGGGGTGGGTTCTGGCATAGTGGGTGGAGGATGTAAGGCTCACATGTGGTGGCTTGTCATGCAACTGGGAAGCCAAGGGGCAAAGGGGCATATGGAGGAAAGTGTGAGGAGGAGGGTGTCAGAGCTGAGGTTGAAAAAAACAATAATGGTGCTGGCTCCAGGTAGGGCAGCCTGGAGAAAACTGTTAAGAGCTCCAAAGCATTGTAACATTCCAGCAGTTGATTGCAGAATCTTGTTTCTACCTTGGTGTCTTTCTGAGGCTGCCTCAGTGGCCAGGGTGGGAGGTAAGGCTATGGGCTTCCTGTGGAAGAGCCAATGTTACATGGCACTGATGCTGTACATATTTGGGCTTGTACTGCTTGCCTGTAGCTCTGGCTGTCATGAATCTCACCCTAACATTAAGTGGAAAACAGGTAATGGGAACATCAAAAGATTATTGCTAATTAAAGAAAAAAACCAGACATCTCGAGTTAATGAATTTAGCACTTTTCTATGTATGGGAAGACAAGAGTCTGGGCTCACTGAAATCATTCCTTTGATATGCACTTTAACCTCATGGGGCCAGTATCCTGTTGTTTTCCATCCTGAATCCCTCAGGGTGCACAGTCGGGGGTGACTGCAATGGCTGATGACTTGATGGCTTTACACCCTTTGTTTACTGAGATGGCAGGCTTCATCCACACTATTGTTATCCCACTTAGCAGAGGTGGCCATGGAGGTTCATAAAAGGTAAGGAGCTTACCCATGCTCTCAAGCTAGTAAATGACAAAGCTGGGATTCAAATCTGTTTCTGTCTGATTCTAAATCAGTACTTATAACACTTTTCCAGGATCCCCCTTGATAAATTATGGGATTCTGGCATAGGCCAGGTGGCAAGAAGGAACAAGTAAAATGTTGGAACTGCAAGGAATTCATCATGGCTGAAGCACAAAGAATGAGAAGGGAAATCATGAGAAATGTGTTTGAAGAGGAAGGCAGAAGTCAGATTAGAAAGGGACTACGGTTGTCCCTCCACATCTATGGGTTCTGCATCTGCAGGTGTGAAGGGACGACTTTACACGATGGGACACGTTAAAGAATTTAAACATTATCCTGAGGTCATAGGATACTTTTAAGTCAGTGAAAGAAGTAAAGTACCATGATTGTGCAAGTCCAAGGGATAGATGAGAGTGATCCGAAGAAGGACAGGGTAGTGGCTGCACAGGTAGAGAAAATTAGATAGATTTGACTATTAGATAAAGGTGGCTGATGTGATGGGCCATGGAGTCTAAGATGGGTGGGAACCCAAAAATGATGAGGACGGGACATAGAGAGAACAGCTTAAGCAATAAAGGAACGGGGCTTTTCACATAAAAGTCCACGGTAGTATCAAAGGCTGTCTAGAGGTGTGCTTAGGCCCACAAATAAAGGCCATTTTGCTCCTACACCCAAAGCCAGGAGGAATAAACATGCAAGTAAAAACAATCTTCTTGTGACACAAATATAGCTTTAAAGCAAACCCCCTAGGCACTCCTCCCTTCTAACCCAATTGCTACCTTAAACCCTCCTATATTGAAATTTTGGAGCTACCAGTGATGAAATAGACACGGAATGGCCTGGAAGGAAAATGGGGAGCGAAGAGTCTCCTCCTGATCCTTCTGCGCATGGAATGTAGGAGAATGAGCAGTTCCTGAGAAGGCAAAGGGGGAAGGATGGTCTCCAGGATAGTCAGGCCTTAGGTCATTGTTTTATTCAGCAAATATTTGTTAAGTATCACATACCACAGAATGAGGTAAAGGAAGACAAGAGGTAAAGGAAGCAGTGGATTAAAACACTGGGGGTCCAAGGGGGATTATTAACCTGGGAGTTGAGTTTCATAGGAAAAAGTAAAAAGTAGAAGGTTTTGGATAGAGGAGGAATCAGTGGAAAACCAAGATTAGAGGGAGAACAGACCAGCGCAGGGATAAGGGTATAAAAAAAAAACAGATGATGGTCTACATTTGTGATGTGACTGAACATGCAGAAATGTTAGGCTGGTAGAAATAAATGAGCCTCAGGGTCTCCAGCCAATGGTCTGTGACAGTTGCTTCAGGCCCTGACTCAGAGGTCTGAGTCTGAGTCTCCTGGAGCACAAGGTGAGTGTGTCTTCATACACAAGCGATTCCTACAGTCACGAGCCCCTCAGGTTATGACACTGATGTTTTCAAGTCTTTCTGTACTAGTATATTCAATTAAGATCCATGCTTTAAATTCACTCACCTCAGTTTTCTCCTATTCTAGCCAAGTTTAGCAACTTGACTCTGAGAGCCTGCCATCTCCACCAAATTTGATCATGTGCTACCAGGAGAATTCATCTAATGCCTGCAGCTGTCCCAGCTCCTCTCCTCCGCAGGATGGATGCCTAACCTGATTTGAAGGCAGAGTGAAGGTTATGGACACTGCGGTGATCGTGCAACAAAGCTGAGATGTTGCTCAGGGATTAATGTTCCAGACAGACTCTGCTAAGGATACTAACGAAAATCTGTTTGAGAAGAATTCAGCAGGCCAAATGCATGAGGATGCAAAGTAACACAAAGAATAAAGGAAAAGAGGAATGGGGCTGTGTAGGAGAAATGTGTCTCTCATTTGGAATGCGCTTATGGTTTTTCTTGTATTTTGCTCATTACGTTTCACTATGTCTCAGGCATGGTGTTAAATTTTTTATACGCATTATCACTGAATCCTCACAATACCCTATGAGCTAGGGGCTGTTAACATCCCCTTTACACAGCTAAGAAAATGGAAGCTCAGAGAGGTAAAAAAAATTTCCCAAGGTTGCAAGCTTGGTAAGCAGCAGAGCCTGTATTAGACGCAAGCTAACGTGATTCCAAAGTCTGTGCTCATCGTCCCTATGGTAACTTGCCACCTGCCTTTCTCCCCTTGACACCAGTTCATAGCCTTACCTTCTGCTTCCAGAGAAATCTTGTCTCACGGTATTCTCACCAGTACTCTCCTGTTAAAAACTCTTCAAACAACTTCCTATCCTCAAAAGGCTCCCCGAGATCTCCCTGTGATTCCAGCATCATCAGTCATTTCTCCCTCCTTGAACCCTATGTTTTATTCATACTGAACTACTCACAACTCCCTAAAAATGTTGTGCCATACCTCCAGTACCTCTGTGTCTTTGTGTTTGATCTTTTCTCCACTTGTACTGCCTCCCCTGCCAGATATCTTACTTACTTGGTAAACTCTTACTCATAGAGGTGGCATATTGTAGATTGTCAATAAAGCTTTAAATATTTTTTTAAACGAACTAAATAATTAATGAACAAAAGCATGTATAAATAAATGCCTATATCCTTTAACATATCTCCTCTCTGAAGTCTTCTCTGATTATTCATCCATCATTAATTTTTCTCTACTTTGACATTTGATATTAAAACAGTTTCATCACCGGTTTGTCCCTTAACAATAAGCAACAAAAGTTAAGTGGAGATTTCTTCAAAGAGAAGGTAGGCTTCTTGAAGACAGGAACAGTGTTAACTTTCCTTCTCTTTCTCACTAGAAATGGTACAGAGAAGTTTCAAATAGTACTTGCTTATTTTAAAAGCACTTGTGAAAGGAAAAGAAGACTCCTCTCCACAGATAAATGGTAGGCATCATAGGGAGGTAGATCTTAGCTCAGTATAAAGTAGAGACTCTTTAACGTTCAGCTGAAGGGAAAGTAGAAAGGTCTATGTTACAGGGGAGTACATGGCAAGCTTTAAGGGATCTCATAAAAAGGTTCCTGTACTTGATATTAAGTTAAACAAGGCAACTTTCTGATTCCATTTAGCACAGAGAGTCTGAGATATCAATGGAAACAATATACCAATTGTTTAGGCCATTCTAAGTACTTCATCATATATTAACTCCTTTAATCTTCACAACAGTCCTCTGAAGTTATTCCTTTATCCTAAATGATATGATAAAAATGAAGGTAGGGTCAAGAATACTTCTTAAGAGAAACAGATTGTCCATGACTCCCTAGAAGACTCCAGAAAGGAAAGAATCGAACATCTGATCCTGCCAGAGATGCAGGTTGATTCCAAGACTGTGGTGTGCGCTCTCAGGACTCAGAGACTAAAGGGTGATCCAGCTCTTGAAACAAGTCATCATCCTGGGTCCATCCTGATGACTAAAGAAGCCCTCCACATGTGTGAGGGAGGCGGTAACAAACATCCTCAGACTCAGTCATGCATTCATATGTGGCTGAGTGCACACACACACACACACACACACTCACACACAGGCTGCATGCATGTACATACTGAACACGTTCACAATCATACTATGTATACTTCTCTGCTATAGCCTCTTTTTCATTATATCGACTTGAATACATGCCTTTCTCCACCACTGGATTGAGTTCTCCTTGAGGGCAGGAACCATATATTGGTCCTCTGGTTCTGGAGGATCCATACAAAGCCTTAAATAGAGGAGGGACTCCAAAATGCTCATGAATTGGATAAGTGAGTATACCTGTGAGTGAACTCTAAGATATCAACATATTAGAGTAAATAACTGCAGCCACACCAAGGTTTGTATATTACGCTCTCTCCATGTGAAGCTGTGAGTCATGCCCTGAATACATTATGTTTCAGAAACTTCAATGCCATTTTAAATGCTGTTCTATCTGCAATTGCCTTTCCCATACTTTTCTACATAGTGCATTCCTATGTAGAGAAGTGAGGCCCAGCTCAAATGACACTTCCTCTTTGAAGTCTTTGTCAACAGTTCCAGGAATAACTAATTGCTCTAAATACTAATTACAGAAACTCCTGTGTTTCTGATTCATCTCAAAATCCATAGCACTTAGCACAGTGCTTGACCCTGAAGAGGAGCTCAAAGCATGTTTGCTGAATGAATGAGTAGGTGAATTTTTGGTTTAATGAATGAATGGATGGATGATTCCTTCCCATTTTCCATCCTCTCTGCCTCTGTCCAAACCATCAGCCAAGTTCCCAATGCATCATTTTGGAGGTTACCAGAGCACAGAGGAAGAGGAGAAAGCTCAGGACCTGAAGGCGTACATAAGACTCATTCCCTACCCCTCCTCACGACCCCTGAAAGACAGGAGCCCTAATTTCCTTTCTGATTAAGCAGAAAATATGGATGTTAGATGAGTTCCAACCCCAGGATGTTCTTTGACAGTAGACACAAACTTTTTTCTTCAAATTAGCAGAGAGGGAAAAAATAAAGAATCTGTTTTTTAAGGCGGTACATCCCAAAGGAGGTATACAAAACGAAGTCATTCAGACACCTCCAAAGGGAGTAACATATACTAAACACCTCCTATATGCCAACAATGTGCTACCTGTTTGATGTACACTATTGTCTGACTGATAAACACATATTCTTTCCACCATACCAAGCCTGTGAAATTCACCCAACAATTTGGGTGAAATCTGAAATTCACCCAGCAATTGCAGAAACAGTCTCTTAGTTCCCCTTCTTCGTCTACCCAGAGGCAGGGAGCAAACTGGCATCCTGTTTCCCAGGTATATTTGAAACTGAAGAAAGATTTCATCCCTCTTCCCTTCATGAGGGCAGCTGAATCTCTGGTTTGGCATCCATGACAACAGATGGCCTTTAGTCTACGTTTGGCTGGAACAACCCAGACCATCTCCTGGCCTGAGCCAGTGGGCCCCTCCTTTTCTTCTCGGGCGTCTGGCACAGCCAGGTACCAGCATGGCTGCCCACATTATAAATCTACCCTCCCTAGGCGAAGAGGACCTGCTCCTAATTCCAATTCTATCTTCCCCCAAATAATTATAATAGTGCTCCTGTCACCAGCATATCTATTCTTATCTTTCTCCGCACTTTGTCACAGCTAATCTCTTGGTGAGTCACAGGGAGGGGGAGAAAGAGAGAGTGAGGGAGTGCTCAGCTACAGGCAACACATTTATACACCCAGTGTCTAATCAGATTACCATCTTGTCAGGGGTTGATGGGCACTAGTGGTGGGAGGAGAGAGACAGAGCTACATATTGCTAGCCGAGTTTTTGATAAAAGACACTGCTCGATTCTTGAATTAACCTTTTTGTCCTACACACTCTGTTGTTTATTTTTCAGAGTTTATTTTATGTGTAGGATTTTTTTTTCTTTATTTTTTTTGTCTGTGCCTTCTGGAGAAGGACACCCACACACTGTGTCAGCAGCTGCTTCTATTAATTCCAAGCCATTAAAAAAATTAAAATTAAACCCAATTACTTTGGCTAGTTTAGAGCCAGGGAATAGCTGAGACTGATTATCCCCCATGGTCATGGACAGCAACAATATTCCTACCTACATGTGGCTGCTGGCAGAATGCTAATGAAGTCAGAAACTCCAAGGAGAGGCTCCTCTGGCAAAGAGAGGCTCTAAGTCATGTACTCATCTTCTCCAATCCAGATTCCTGAGAGGAGGCAAGAAGAGGACGCTGGACAAAGAACTAGGAGTTGGGTGCTAGTCTAAGCTGCAGTCCTTGGGCAGGACTCTACCTTTCTTGGTGCCTCTGTGTAAAAAGTGGTTACTAAAATGTGTCCTGAATCCCTCTTAGGGTTGTTATGACTCTTAGGTGAAAATGACTATGTTTTCAAAACTATCGTTTGCTGGGATATAAGATGGGGTATGAGGCAGTATCAGAATGCTGGGTGCTTTGGGATGGGGTGGCCAGCTGTAGCTGCAACTTGTTCAGGTTTGCCCTCAAGTTTTATATCCAAGTTATTTTGTTGCTCCATCATAGGTGGAATAATAATAAGGGTTCTGGATATGAAGTCACTAGACTGGAATCTCCTTATAGTCCCCCTGCACAGAGCCTATTATACAGATGGCACTCAATAAATATTCTTGAATGTATGAATAAATGAGTCAGGCAGAGCTGGCTTAGAACGAATAGACAGAGCTGTGTTCAATTCCAGCTTCTGATGCCTTTTAGAAATGTAGTCATTGTACAGTAGAAAGAACATGGGCCTGGGCTCTAATCTACTTCCATGACTTATCAGTCATGTAGCCCTGAGCCTGGATTTCCACATCTATAAAATGAAAACAATATCTAGCTCACAGATCTGTTTTGACGATCAGAGATGAGATTGGTACCCGGCACATAACAAGTGCTCACAATGGTAACTGTGATTATCACCATGCTCTGTGTGACGGATAGCTGGCATCACACTCTTGATTCAGAACAATGCATTCCAAGCTCATACTAAGTGTGCTTAGGGTACGAAATGGACAAAGCAGGTAGGACAGGGGACCAAAGAAAAGGTGACAAGGGATGAGGAACCATTTAAACACAGAGTTAGGAAAGAAAATAGTGATAATCCTGCTTCCTGTTCCTGATCCTTCCCATACCCAATGTAACCAATACCTCTCTTTCAAGGAGATGCGCTCTCTAATAAAATTAAGTGTGTCTGTCAAGATACAGGAAGGCGGTTAACTCCTTCAGGTCCCAAATGGTGGTGGGAGATGTATTCAAAGGTGTTTTCACTACTGGTAACTGGCTATGCCAGACAATCATGCCGTGGCCCATGCAGCAACCTGCCAGATGAATGGAGTCTCAAGGTCACTAGTTGGTGGGATAGATCAGAAATATGGAAAATTATAGGTTAGGCAAATGTGAAATATGTTTGGGAAATAGAGACTGACCAGTCCTGCTTATAGAGAATAGTCTGCTCTAAGCATATGGTGCAAATCTAAAATTATTTATTCTGTTTTTTGGTTACTCCTAAACAATTTGTGCAATAAACATTTCACCAGCAATGAGCTCAAAAATACAAAAGTGCATATTTTAGGAAAGTTGAGTACTAACTTTTCATTCCTCATGAAATTCAGAGATAAACATTGACACATGCATAAAATGTTTGTAAGTATTTATGATCCACTGTAGGGGGTGTACTGATAACATGGCCACATTAAAACCAGAAGACACAATGCTGCTGAAGAAACACCAGCATCTATTTGGTTTAACAGTTATTTTAAGAAAACTTGTGTCCAAAGACTATAATTTACATATATAAAAGCAGAACCATAGAATAAAAATGATTGAAATTATTTTAGAGCAATGTACTTTAAATGAAAAGCCATACTTCAGAGTGATGTGTGGTATCACTTTTACTTAGAGTGCATGACTGCCCTTCTAAAATCATTTCAATCAGTTTTAATTCCAAGTTTTCTTGTATATAAAGTGGTAGCTGTTAATGTCTTTTCTCTGTTAGCATAAGAACTAAAATCAGTAACGTTATATCAGTGTCATCAGGTGTTTCAAATAGAAAATAATTTAACTTAATTTCAATGTAATTCAGTTATTTTCATCCAATTCATGGAATCAAAGTAAAGCTTTTGGAAATTCATTCTGTTGAAGGTCAAATACTGTCTTAGTGGGAATGATACTGTTAATTCAGTAAAATAAAGTTCAACATTAAAGATAAAATTACTTATTTTTTTGTTATGATAATATGAACACAAATTTTGGTAAAAGCAATGTACTTGTTAAATCAACAAACTTATGGAGTAGAGATTTATTTTGAGTTGGTTGGAGGTGTCCATATAAATCAAAATTGCATCCAAAACAAGCTTCTATTTTCTACCCTCAAAACAGAAACCACAGTTCTCAAAATTTACACAAAGTAAGTAAACTATATAATTTTTTATGAAGCTAATGCTAAACCACAAACAAAATTTTTTTTAAGCTTCAGGAAGGCAGACCATGTTTACTTTGTTTACTGTCTGCCATCAGTGGGATCTTAGAGATTTCGAGCTTTTTAATAAGCCACTTCATTAATCAACGTTGATTTTGCTGTGTGTTTTTTTGTTTGCTTTTTGTTTTTGCTGTTAATGAGACCCCTAAATTTTGTTAATGGGATCTTTAAAAGAGGACAGAATATTGGTTGCATTTTGTTCAAAATCAATTGGAAATCTTTAATCAAGTATTCAACAAATGAAGCACCAAAGTATTTTAATTTTTAAAGCTTTTATCAAATTGCAATTATTGAAAACAAAGCTTTCAAACAGGAAGACATGACATTTATCTCTACAAAAGCAAGGGAGGAATTGCACAAATTAAATGATGAAAGCACAACTGAAATACAAGACTTAATTCTGAAATTCAATGATTATACTTTGGGATGCCTCAGTTTAGGAGGATAATTTTTTGATGAAGCTCCTATTTTTAATTAGATATTTATATATTGTACCAGAGTGGAATGAAATTGAGAAGGCCTACAATTTTGTAGCACCTGCATTTGGTGAAAATTTAAAAGAATCAAGAAAAAGCACTTTGTTTGACAAAAGTTGTTTTATAAAAAAAATTTATCTAAGAAAATTTCTTGGAAAGGAGTAAACAAGATAGTAACTATGAAAATATTTGGACTGAAACGTTTATATATTTCAATACTAAAAAGCTTGTAACTGAGAATGTCCTCAGTTTGGGAGAATTTGCTGAACTCTACCAGGTACCTCAGTACCTAGAGAGATAATGCCTTTTATTTAAGAATATTATGATCTATAAAGGAGAATCAATTGAATGCGTCAAGAATTTCAAACTTATTAACCATAAAAATTCAATTCTAAAGAAGACTTGAAGGCAATGACATCAAAAACTAAAAATAATAAAACCATATTAGAAAAAATATTTTTCATAAAAATACCAATGACATAGTATTAGATACACATGTAACTAAAAAACTGATTAAAGTGTGTAAATGTATGCCAAAAATAACAGTGCTATTTTAAGAAAATAAATGTAAGTTTAAAAAAAATTTTGCTTTAATATACATAGATGTATATTAATTTTACTTTTAGAATGAATTTTGATTTTTAAAATAATTGTTTTGTAAATCCAACATAAGAAAACAATTGGTGGTCAATACATGAAATATTTCAAAAATACATAAAATTTTATTTTTAGTTTCCCTGTTCACTTGCAGTTGGGATGATGATAAATTATGTGGTCATCCTATCCATCTGCCAACCTAACTGCTCCTCTTGAATGTCTCGAAATTACCTCAATTTCAACCTGAATATAATGAATCTCCTGACCTCCCCTAAACCTGGCCCTCTGAAAATGCTCCCAACTCAGTAAGTAGCTCCACCATCCCCATCTGTCCAATTGTACAAGTCAGATACCTCAGAATCAACCTTGATGTTGTCCTTCCTTTCACCCTTTCCTTCCTTTTTGACTCAATGAGTATTGCCTGAGAGCTTCCCATGTTGTCACTCTTCTAGATGTTGGGGAAGCAGAGGTAAAAAAGCAATTCCACGCTTTCATGGAACTTTTAAATTGTGAGACGGACAGATAAACAAACAAATAAATCAATGTATTACATAATACAGTGTAAAGTAATGATGAGTGTAATGAATACAAATAAAGCAAGGTAAGGGGAGAGAGGGTAATGGAGGGGGCAATTTTAATTAGGGTGGTCACAGAGACAACCATTTAGTAGAAACTGGATGATGTGAGGAAATAATCCACATGTATATGGATTATTATATTATCTTATAGTCAATATTATATTCAATATTTATTCAATATTATATTATATTATACATATCCTCAAGAAAATAGTGGCCCAGAGGGAACAACAAGCACAAAGGTCCAAGCTTGGTGTATCTCTAGGAACTGCAGGAAGGTCAGTGTGATTAAACAGGAATAAGTGAGGAGGTGATTGGTAGAAAATAAGGTAGAAAGGGAGAGAGGAGACCATTTTATAGGGGCTTGCAGCCCTTAGTAAGAGTTTTGTGTGAGAAGCCACGTAGGGTAGAGATATTGAGAGTAATGAAATAATTTGAGCTACATTTTAAAAGGAGCTCCTGACATAACTGGTTGAAATGCTGATTCATAGGAATCAGCTCTGACATTTTGGTCTTCATCACATGCAAGACAGTGTTTAAGTCCATTTCTCAGTACCCATCATCTGTCGGTGAATGGTATAGATTCCTTTCTACACAATGGATCTTCACAGTTAAAAATTTATGTGAAAGAGCTTTCATACTTCAGTGGACTTATTAATCTTAGAAGCTCTAAATTCCTGTGTTTCACAACCTCCCACTTTTCAGGGTTATTATGTTAATTAAAATAATAAAGTGGACTCAATAAAGAGCTTTTGGTAACTGAAATGAGTAAATGAACTTCACAAGTCACCTATCAGCCTCCTGAAATTTGGGAACCAGAAGTATAGGAGATACGGAACTTTTTATTTTCTTCCAATAAGAAATACATAATTGTTTTTTGAAAGATTTTCTTTGTAATCTATCTGGGAGGTCTATAAACTCTTTATACTGACACAACTATACACTTTCATAGAGAGATGGGACTTTTGGGATCATCTAGTCCAGTGTCTTTCAAACAATTTTTAGTTTCTTCAAAAGTGCTTTCTTCAAAAGAAAACTAGCAGAGAGGCACAATATGCAAAAACCAAACAAACAGATAAACAGAATTCAGATGGCAAGAAACAAGGCAAATGGGAGTGGGTGGGTTTGGGCCTTTCATTTTATAACTGAAGTCTAGAGAGATCAGTGACTGGGCAAGGCCACACTGGACGTTAGAGGCAAAGCTGAGAACCGCTCTTCCAATTGTATGTTTTGTTCATTGATCAAACAATTATTTATCAAGCACAGTTCTCAATGCTGAGGATAAATTACTATATAAAACAAAGTCTCTGTTTTTATGAGAGAGAAAAAATATATATATATGGTATATTAACATATATATTTAGATATTATTTATATATTTATATACGTATTTATCAGGAGGTAATAAGTGCTATGAAGAAAAAAAAAGGCAACATAAGGATAAGGGAATAGAAAGTAATGGAAGGGGGTGATGTTAGTTATACCGGGTTGTCATGGAAGGCCTTTCTGATGAAGTAACATCTAAATAAAGTGAAGACCAGTGGATTTCTTGGGGGAAGCAAGTGCCAGTAATGTTTCCCTGCTGCTCCTGCTCCTCCAGGACAGAGTACCTACTAGGTGCCAGGAATTGCATTAGCCTCTTTACGTGCATGAAGTCTTGGAGCAATAGGAAGAACATAGATTTTAGATCTGGTTTTGAATCCAGGTTTTGGCAAGCGGTTGATTTATTCTCTTTTACCTTCAGTTTTCTGATTTTTAAAATGGGAATGATATTATTTTTCTTTCAGATTTGTTCAAAGGATCTAATAAGAAAATACATGTAATGTCCCTGACATACACCAGAGCTTTACAGTTGGGAGCTATTGGTATTATCTACCTCACTTCCTTTGAATGAAGGATTCTTACTGTAGTTGGCATTAGTAAATATCGGCTGCTTGGCATATATTTCCTCTTCCTAACAAAAGGAAGCAAAGTATAGAAAACTATTTCCTATACTTAAATGACTCCTTCTTCATTTGTACAGTTTGTTGGAGTCACAGGGAAAAAGGCCTTGCCATCCCATGCCGAAGCACATACCCCTGTCTAGGCTAATCAGATATGACTTCCATGGAATCTGTACCTTGAAGAGAGAGAAAATAATGAAAGACTTGGTGATCCTTCATTTCCCGACCAGACTGTTCCACTCAAAGGCCACTTTTTTTGTGGTTTCCTCTCCCTGGTGCTAAAGCTCTTCACTTCTTGTTCACCCTCAAGTCCAGGTCTCTCTCCACTTCCCACTGATTCTGTAGGTCCCTAATATCCTTCAAATGCATTTCCTTTTGCCTAAGTTAAAAAGAATACATTTCTATTCTTAGTAACTAAAGAAACTATCTTATACACTTATACATAACCAATTGAGACAAAAAACAAGACAAACATAAGACATATTTGCCTTCTAGATAATTAAAATTATGTTGTTGATGAATAATGCTGATATAGAAATTTTGAATTACATATATGGTCATTGCCAACTTATTTACCTCTCTGAAAAGCAATTTATCAAACTACAAAACAGGAAGATTAAAAACAAAACAAAACAAGATTAAACTAACTGAGGCTCAAAGGATCTTCACAGAATTGACATTCTAGGATTCTAAAGTCTATGAGGTTATGATTCAAAGAATTTCATTATAATGAAATTTCATAAGATATCTTCAAAGCTTTAATCAAAGGCCAGTAAAGGAAAATTTTCATATCACATGATAGTCTCAAATCATACTATGTAAGCAGCTGCCTGTTTCACCTCTTTGTAGGAGTAGCTCAGACATTCAGCTGCTTCTTGGATTGAATAAGAAGTGTACAGTGGGGGAGATGTGGAGTGTCCACATAAGATGTCATTTAAGATCACACAGCTAGTCAGTGGCAGTTAGTCAGGGCTTCAACTCCACAGCTAACAAACAGAACACTACCTTACTAAGTAATGGGGACCTTCATAGGAGAGACAGGTGAGGTAATCACAGAAGGATTCCTGAAGAGGAAGTCAAATGGGAGGAAAGATTTCTCAGACAGAGGGAGTGTATATGAAAAGGACAAGAGATGAGAATGCATGAAATGCATTCAAGGTAACTACACCATGAAGCTAAAGCATAGGTTTTATGTGGGAATCATTGGTGAGGCGTCTGAAGAGGAGCTTGAATTCAATTGTAGGGAACAGGGTGGGGTTTGAATACAAGACTAAGGAATATCGTCAGTCAAATGTATTATACATTTGCTCTACTTTCTCCAAATGACCTTTCCTGCTTTACATCTGCATCCTCTGCTTTGCCTATGATGGCACCAAGGGCGGGAGAAGATCCAGGTAACGTTACCAGAGATCACATAGTGGACTTTGGAGAAATGTTAGCTAAAATAGAAGAAACAGGTAGGTTCTTTTTCCAGGTAGGACTATTGAAAAGCAACCAGCTTCCTATCAAAAGCCCTCACAACTGGCCTAATCCTTTCTGGGAGAGTTCTAGGGGGAATCTTGAGGTAGGTCTGAAATTTGGGGAAGGTGTTGGAAAGTGGTGTTAAGTGTGGAAACAGGAGGCCTGTTAGAGTAGAGAGATCAGGGAGACTACACCTTTCTCCCCAAGCTGGTCTTCCATTTTGAAGCATAAGCCTAAGAAAGTGTTCTGCAAACTGACAAATTATTGCAATAAGGGAAAAAAGATGAGAAGAAAATAAATCCTGTGGAGTGAAGACAAAGGTGATGGGATCAAGAGGCAAATGAAAGGAGAGAGGTCTTAATGGAAGATTTATTAGACAGCATGGTTTGCATCAGTCCCAGAGGCAGGAATGACTTGGAAAATGAATTCAGCAATGGTTCTTGTCCTTCTGGGCTGAGACCTTACAGAAGGTGGTGTTTCTCAAAAATGAGTTGCCGTCCAGCTCAAGGCTTGCAGCTTGCTGAAGCTAGATTCCCAGCATTGTAAATGTGTATTTGGGAGGATAAGAGTAAAAGGGGTGGCAACTTTGCTCTTTCTGGATTAGTTTTGGTGGAAAACTGCATCTCTATTTACCTGTAAATCAGTCAGAATATAGCTGTATCAGTGTCCATGTCACTGGGAGGAGCAAAGCCTCAGCTGATCAAAAGTGCTTCTGAATGCCAAGCAGCCCACAGATGCAGGCTACAGAAAAGAGAACTGAAGCCCTGCCTATGAGGTTAGTAGGCCCCACCTGGCTACCTCCAATTATAAAACGTGGTTAAGGGACTTCCCTGGAGGTCCAGTGGTTAGGACATGGTGCTTTCAGTGCCGTGGGCCCAGGTTCGATCCCTGGTTGGGGAAATAAGCCAAGCGGCACAGCCAAAAACACAAAAAGCAAAAAAACTTGGTTAATTCTCAGTTACCTGAGTCAGTCAAAGCAGCTCTATATGGATAATGCAAAACTCAAGCACACATTCAGCACCTTCTCTGTGGGAGCATTTTTCTAAGTACGGGAAATTTAAAGATTAATAAGACACAGTCCTGTCGTCACGTCCTGAGAAATTCAGTCTTGCAAGAGATACAGGCATCCTAACCATGATAAGAAGTGTTCTGAGTTCTGTGATAGAGATGTGTGCACATGTAATGGGGGCACAGAGAAATCATATGTCACATGGGAGATCATTCAGACCATTTTGAGCTGGGCCTTGATGGATGGGTGGTTAAGAGCTCACCAAGGAATAAAAGAAAGATGAAGGAATTTCTCAGCAGAGCAAAAAGCACGGGAAGACGGATTTTGCATACTGTTTAAGGGAACAGGTTTTTAAAGTTAATATCAGATCTTTTCATATACCTGCTTAAAAACTTCTATGCTTTCCCATGCAGATGAAAAAAAAGGCTAAACTCACAACTATGATGTGACCTCCACCAATTTTATCTTGCACTGCTGTCTTTCTTTCCTCCTCTGTTCTGCCCACATGCTTGCTTTCTATTCTTCAAATACATCAAGTTCATTCCTATCCCAAGGCCTTTTTATTTGCTGCTTCGTCTCCTCCTCTCTCTTGGATGCTTTTCTCTCAACTCCTTATCATTTTTCAGATATCTTCCAGATGTCACCCCACAAGGAGTTTTTCCTGACCACTTAATTTAAATTAGACCCCTAACTACAGTCACTCTCTTTCATTCCCTTATTTTCTTCATGGCATTTATCACTATCTGACATTTTGTTTCCCTCCACTAGAGTATAAGCTCCTTGATGGCAGACACTCTATGTCTATATTTACGTTTTCAACATCTAGAAGTTTCTGGCACAATAATTGAGTTGAATAGATGAACTCAATGGTGATAAACACCTTGCATGGGTATGCAGGACACCCAACAATGGCAGGGAATAGATATAAAGGTGGATAAGACTAGTAGCAGTGGTCATTATAGTAATAATACCCACCAATTAATGGGCATTTTCTGTGTGTCAGGCCCATGCTAAGCCCATTACCTTGTTCAAACTTCACAGTAATCTTGGGATATAAGAATTATTATCCCCTTTTTAAAGATAAAGTATTTGAGAGAGAGAGAGGAGTTTAGTAATATGTCAATGTCTTACTGCTCCTGAATAGAAGAACTAGATTTTGAACCCAATCTATCTGACTCCCAAAACCAATATTTAATAATTCAATAGAGATGGGTAACTGGACTACAATCTCCCTCAAAATACCTCAGAACCTTGCCATTTGAGGGCTCTCCTACACATGTATGATTATACACAAGTATCATTCTAGGAAAAGGAATGTCTTCTAGGACAAATTGTGGGGAGAGGGCAAATCAAACCTAATAGTGGGTCTCAAATCTTGTCCTCAGGTAGCCAGAGATTCTCTCTCTACTTAAACTCAGTGCACACTCACTTTTGATGAAAAAAACAAAAAAAAAAACAAAAAAAATCAATGAAACAACAAAAAACAGAAACAAACCAAAAACCAAAACAAACTGAGCCAATATATCTTTTACAAGAAAAATCTAGAAATATCAGGGAAAAAAATCTATTTGCTTTATATCAAACACATGAAGAAAGGGACCAAGTCAGTTAATTTCCTGGACCTTTGACCTCATGATGACCAAAAATGTCATTGTGTGTCTGTGTCTGTGTATGTGTGTGCTTGCAGTTCTAGGTCCAAAATAAATTTGAGGTGACTTATAGAAATGTACATAAGAGAAATACAAATAATAAACAAAACAGGAAATGAAGACAAGATATCATGGGGAGGAAAATGAAACAAAGTTTGAAGTGAAGTTATCACAAACAGATGCATACCATAAAGTTATGTGTACTCATCAGAAGTAGGTTTTAAACTTGAGTTTCCTAGTAGCCAAAGCAAAGAAGGAATTATGAAAAATCATATGTTCTTAACAGTTAATAAAATACAAAATAACCTAGCTGCTTGGGGCAAAAATAAGCCAACTACTTATAATTTTTCCTGGTAATGAAATCTGACAAATTTTTCTCATGCTTTCAGAACTTTTTTCTTACCATCTGTAGAGTAAATTCCCTGAGAAAATTCATAATATTATTTTTATGTAGTCCCTCAATGCAGGCCAAAGGCAATATGTCAAAGGGCAATTCTACAAAAGCAACTCTATGAAGCACAAAGGTAATGCAGTCCAGCAATGCAGCTCTCAGGTTATCTAGTGTGGTCCAAGGACAGAAGAACTAATGAACTGTATATCTTCAAGAAGACTTTCATTAATGCTGTTTCTTGCAACTAGGCTTTTATTTAGAATAAGTCAGCAAAGAACTTGAGGTTCCACTTTGTGTCAAATTCTTGGAATACAAATAGTCTACTCAGGTAGTTAAAAGCATAATCTTATACTCTTACAGTCAACTAACTGGAGGATATGATATGCTCTTTTGAAAATTAAGAAATAAACAAATCTGTGTGCCTGGATAGATGGTCAAGGATCTAATCTAATGCACTGACAGTTGGCATAAAATTGTAGAGTTTTCAGCTTTTGATTTTAATTAAGACAATACGTTTTCTCTTTTAATTACAATTGAATTTTCACTGAAATTGTTGGCTACTGTGTTGAGCTGGCCAAGGACTGACTGTCTTACACTTCAAGGAGACAAAATCTTGGGAGTAACTATACATTCACTAGGGAGTGCATTCAGTCTGCACTCTAAAATGCCACTTTGAGAAAAGGGAGTCTGGAAAAGTTCCCTATTCAGTGATTGTGTTTTAATAAATAAAAAGGCAGCTGTTATGGAGAGAAAGCAGCATATGGGACAAAAACCCTACAAGCAAATTGTCTGCAGAACGTTGCAGTAATCCCCACGGCATGTGCTTCCTAGAGAATGATGGGACATTTGTCAACACACGTAGAGGAAACGATAGGAAAAGACTCCAATGTATAATTCATCTCTCTATCAAGTTAAGTACACAAATACCTCAACTGTAGGTTGGCACAGTCTAAATATTTTAAAGCTTCCCACAGTGCTCCAGGTCCTCATTGTTGCCATTCCAGACAACACCAGGAAACAAGCATTTCCCTCATTCAGAGTCACTGACAAGCATCTCTCTTCTCTTGGTCAACAAACACCATCACTTTATGCTGGCTGTCAGTGCTCTCCTTGGCTGGAAGCAATTACAGAGAGACTTCAAGCTAGAGGGAATACCCCCAATTATACTCATAGGTAGGCCTTATTTTTTAATTAGTTAAGGTAGGATTCTACTGTTCCCTATTCCCTGAAGAGATTTTTACCATAACATCTACAGTTCAGTGAACTCATGTTTGAGTGTGTGAGTGTGTGTGTATGTGTGTTTTTGTTTGCTCCCTCTCCTAGATAGAAACTACTTGAGAATAGTGAGCTTTCCTTATTGTCTTGGTACACCCAGCACCTCTTACATAGGCAGTGCTTAAAAACTGACTATGAATCAATAAGTGACTACAAAAAGATTTTTCCCCACCATAAAAATCTTTGATTTTTGAGCGCTTACACCATCACCATCACCTCCCTGATCCTCCTTAACGTGTCTGATTCAAATCATCAAAGGTATATCAAGAGCACTCCATACAATAGATCCTATGTGAGATTTCTGCATATAAATTCTCATTTGAAATCCAATTCTATTTACAAAACTGTACTTCAAATGAACAGTCTTTGAAATTATAGTTACTGTATAAACCCGTCTTCAGACTAAAACTGTGTTGAGTCCTCCCAAGCAGATTTGAGAAACAAGGGTAAAAATTAGCCAAGCACATAAATGATGGCTTCTTACTAAATAATTAGTTAAAAGTCACTCATTCTTTGCCCAAGCACTGTTTGTCCAGGTCATTTTTTTTCTTTAAAAAGAAGACTTTAAGATATTAAATACAATGAAGACATAATCTATGTAAATAAACAGTACATAGATGTAAAAACAGATTTGTTCTCTGCATCAAATGAGATATTATAAGAGCTGAAAAAGCAATAATTTTGCTCCCAAATTCATTCATGCCCAAAGAGGACCAAGAAGAGGAAAGAAGAGGAGAGGAGGAAGGGGGAAAGCACTGGGTTCATAACATTAATAAGTATGATCCTCTAGAAATTAACAGTTAACATTGATTAAGGGCTTATTATGTATCAGACCCTGTTACATTCCATTCATTATTATTAACATGTCCCTTTCAAAAATGAGAAAACAGGTTTGAAGAGGTTAAGTTTCCCCAAGGCCACATGGCTGACTGGTGGTGGAGCTAGAATCAGAATCCTGATGTATATAACTCCAAGCCTGAGAAGGTAACCCAGATCCAGATGGCCCTGTCTCACCAGGACCTCACAGAATAGCAGAGGAGAGAAACAGGGCCTGCACGCTCCCAGGGCCAGAATGCATTCTGCCCTTGTTCTACACTCTGATCCAATCCTGGAGCTTTAAAATCCAGTTAGATACTGCTAACTCTTGAATATTTATCTCATGCCCTACCTTTCCCCTGAGTTTCAGACATATATTTAATTACCTTCTAGACATCTTTACTTGGATGTTTAGCGGGCATCTCAAATCTAACATGTCTGAAATTGAATTCCTGATTTTCTTCCTTCAACTGCACTAACCAGTCACTGAGGCCAAACACCTAGCCTTTATCCTTGGCTTCACTCTTTTTCTAACATCTCACATTATATCCACAAGCATGTTCTTTTGACCCTATATGAGTGATATGTCCTGAATCCAATCACTTTTCAGCATTTCACCTCTAGTACCCAAGCCCCACCCGCTCTCCCCTGGACCACTGCAGTTGCCTCCTTATTAGTCTCCCTCAAACCACCATTTCCTTTCCACTGGGCCACTGCAGCAGCCTCCCTGCCTGCGGCCCTCCTCATCTTTCTCCTGGACTACTACAACAACCTCTCTACTCACCTCCCTGCATTCACTCTTGCTCTTTCCCCTTCACTGGTCCCTTTAGTCTATTCTCTAGCCAGCAGCCAAGTGATGTTTTAAATTATGAATTAGATTCATATCACTTCCCTTGTTCAAAGGCTTCTAGTGCCTCCCCATTAAAAATTTAGGGCAAGATCCAAAGTCTTCACCATGGCCTACTAAGTTCTACATCTGATCCAACTCCTGGCTATTTCTCAGATCTCATTCTTACCACTTGCTCACTGTACTCAGTTACACTGGCCTTCTTGCTTGTTCTCACCTCTGGGCCTCAACTCCATGCTGTTCCCTTTGCCTGGACTGCTCTCCTCTAGATCTTCAGATGGCTCACTCCCTTATTTCATTCAGATTTTTGCCCAGATGTCCCACACTATCTGAAATAACCCTCCTTCTATAACTCCCTATTTCTTCTTACTGTTTTACTTTTCTTCATGTCACTTACCAGTAGCTGATATCATAGTATATATTGTTTTATTGTGTGTCTCACCCTCTAGAATGAAAGTTTCATGAGTAAAAAGACTTCGTTTTGTTCAAGTTGTATCCCCAGGACCTAGAACAGAATCTAGCACACAGTAAGTGATCAGTAAATATCTATTGACTGAATGCTGTTGTTTCTCCAGAGTCAAACACATATTTAGTGCAAAAAATTTATTAAATGAAAATAGATACGGATACAAAGGGTGTGTGGTACATGAGTGAGATATGTTTTGAGCCAGCCAGACTCAAGACTGCAAGGTTACTTTTTTTCCAGCTTTACTGAGGTATAATTGACAAAATTACAATATATTTAAAATGTACAACATGATGATTTGATATACGTACACACTGTAAAAGGATTCCTACTATTGAGTTAACTAACACTTTCATCACCTCACATATGTACATTTTTTTTCTAGTGAGAACACAAGTTCTATTCTCTTAGCAAACTGCAATTATACAATACAGTATTATCAGTTAGAGTCAACATGTTACTCATTAGATTCTCAGACCCTATTCATCTTATAATTGAAAGTTTGTACTCTTTTACCAACTTTTCCCTTTTCCCCCCAACACTAACCCCTGGCAACCACTTTTTGAATCTCTGTTTCTATGAGTTCAACTTTTTTTTTTTTTTTTTTTTTAGGATTTCACAAGTGATATCATACAGTATTTGTCTTCCTCTATCTGGTTTATTTTATTTAGCATGCCACTTTTATTAAAGTCCTATTCAAGGGATGGCAGAGAGTCCAGGTGAGGATAGGTGAGTAGACCAAGGAACAGGCTCACTTTGAAATCCTATCCCTTGCAGTGTGGGCATTATTAGAGAATCCTACCCAGGTAATTGATTCGTTCTTTAAAAATCGTGGAGTTGGGTCTTGCATGATGGAGGAGGGGATGAAATCTCCATTCATCAGATTGCCTTTTCATTTTAGTTCTCAGAATTAGCATTCCTGCCAAATGGCACCCAGGCTGGGCTTAAACATCTCCAGTGCCTAAAAAGTCACTGTCACATTTACTAAAGTGTTGCCTGCTCCATCAATTCCCCAAAATCATATATTCTCCTTTGACAAATACAAGTGTTAAGCAATTTAAAAAAGGAAAGAAAAGGAAGCCAGTATTTTCAGAGCATCTACTATATGCCAATAATTGTGCTAAATACTTTACTCAACTTTCTATATTTAATCCTCATAACAACCTGAGATGTAGAAATCATTATCCCCAACTTAGAGATGATATAATTAAAGTCTAGAGAGATGATGGGACTTGCCTAAAATTTAGTACTTGAACTGAGACAATTTCATGCTTTTGTGAAAAAACCAAAACCAAAACTAAGATGAACAAGTAAACAAAACACCACATAGAGGTTAATACTTAGGGTCCCAGCAAGAAACTGGGTGGCATACTCAAACTAGCTAATACAGAAGCAGTTTAAAGCAGGACTATTTTCAAAGGTGGAAGCAGAGTGTGAGAAAACCCAGTAAGGATAGTACTGTAGCCAGAGTTGAGATACCACCTAGAGGCAGGAAATGAAAAGGAGAGGGAGAGGGAGTGGTTACCAGACCCTGGAAGTTGAGGGGCTGTGTTGAAAGGACCACTTTACAGCAACTACAACTTCAATCAAGGGACATAGCCAGCTAGTATGTCCCCCTCACATACTGGAGAAATAAATACCACATTACTGTTTTTCCCCCCTCTCTCATCTTTTGGTGGTAGCCCTGATTGGCTGAACAGAAACAGAAACCATATGTCAAGGAAGTCTCTTGATGTGATCCATACAGGTCAGCCTGGGGGCGAAGTGGAAGATAGAGCAAAAGGGTAAAGAGAGGAGCAGGTGGGACAAATGGGATATATGCAACATACCCCCAGGAAGAAGGTCATGCAAGCCTTTAAATAAACCTGAATTTGGATTACACTTCACTGTCTAGATTGCCACATTGTATGCTTTAACCTGCCAACTCTTGTTCTGTTCACTATAATGCTCAAAACAAAAGATTCTCCTTAAACGACTGTGATTTTGCAATTACAGCCCAATTTAATGAAAATTATGTGCTTTTTTTCATATCAGCTTCTCTGAAAATTCCTCTTTGGTACTTCATGAATATCCCATAGTTCTTTCAGAGCATTTATATATAGACTTTTTTAATTGTTTCTGTAAAACAATGAGAATTTCATTATTATATTTGAAATTTTAATATAGCCATTATAATGTCAAAGGAAACTTCTCTGAGACACATTCATATTTTCATATTAATGGAAGTGCTGTTATAATGTTAATAGAAAAATGGGTTTAATCAATTATTTAATTCATTCATCAACTACATACTACCCCAAAACTCAAGGGAATGTAAAACAAACAACTCATTTAAAACAACAAAACGGATTGCGCTTTAGAAAATTTCAAGATATAGTCAATAATTTTAAATCATTTTAATATGGAGTGACTAATCCCAGAGGAATAGAAAGAGAATGTCATGTGAAAAGGACATAGCCCTTTGAGTTAGAGGGTCCTGGAGTAAAGTCTCAGCTCTACAGTGTATTAGCTGTGATTTTGTGGTGTCTTAAAGTCTCTGAGCCTATGTTTCTTTGTCTACAAAATGGGTGAAACAATATGTAACTCATAGGGTTGTTTGAGGATTGTGGTAAATAAAATATGCAAAGATTTTATGACAGTGCTTGGCACCTTGAAGATGTTCAGGAAATAGGAGGTATTATCTGTTAGCTTTTATTCTTGACTAGGGCTTCTTTCTGATATCCTTGCCTCCCTTCTCACTTAAGGACCTCTTTGCCTTCACCTCTCACACCCAGAGCCTGAAACCAGCCCTAAGCAAGGAGTCCTTTGCTTTCTCCCCGATGGGCCCTGTCCTATCATTCTTTATTCCCCAGGACCAAGCCACTAGACCCCCATCCTACAAATGCACCTCTTTAAGTCTTAGCACAGAAAAGGAAAAGATAATCAAAGTTTTTTTATGCCTCCAATAGAAGAGAAACCATTCCCCAATTCTGCTGCATCTAAAACCAAGGCAGGGGCAGAGAAGCTGGAGATAGGAAACCTGAAACTTCAATCCAGGAAGGATAATGACCTTTTCCATTGGACCCACATGGCTGGCACAGTCTTTCCCTAGGGAAGTTGGCAGCAAATGAGGTTGGATTGAGAAGCAACATAGGTATTATCATTATTCCAATTTTAGAAGGTAAGAAACAAGGTAAAATTCAAACCAGATTTTGATTAGGGGAAGGACATAGGGGCAGCTGCCAATCATGCTAATCTCTAAGATCCATTGAGCATAACTGAAAGTATAATGAGATGATGGTAACCACTGCATGTAACAGAGCTATCTGCTGTGTGGTTGGAAATAAGACCTTGACAAGATGTTGGGGTAGAGATGTGTGTAGGAGAGAAGACTCCCATGCCTGCACTACAACAGATTTTTACTAATAGGTTAGAGAGGTAAGGTAAGTCCTTAGCTTCAGATTTTCATTTTGCTGAGAAGGTTTGCAAATTTGAAGTCAATGCTGAAATTTTCCAGATAAGAACAGAAGCTATGTCCTGTAACTAGGGGTCTTCCTTCTGTCCTCTTCCCCCATGCAGCACAAAGACTCTTCCCTAAACTGTTAAACAAATATTTAAACAATATCAGATTAGAGGGTTTCCAAGTCATTGGCTAGCTTGAGAAAGCCACACATCTTGTTGTCAGCTATTAAATGATTGGGTTTGAGGCCATCATTTTGTCCCTTCTGACTCAAAATCCAAGTTCTTTTCACCTACCAACTTTGTATATCAAGAAGATTCAGAATCTTAAGATAAAGGATAATGTTCTAAGGGTGGAAACTCAGGAAATAGAGAAAAATAGACTTAGGAGGCAAGTTCAGAACTGATTTGTTGGGCTAATTTTCTTAGGTTCACCTTGAAGTTTTGGCCAATAACAGATCCATCTCTTTATCTAAGCATTCTGTTTGTCCTAAGCACAGAGAACCTTACTGTCTCCCTCACTTCAGTAACCTCAACAAACTTGCCTCCATCTTTCCAGTTAGTTCCTTGAGCCCCATTTTCCTCATCTAAAAAAAAGGGAATTATTACATTTTACAGTTATTACAGAGATTAGATTAAATGGATGTAAAGCATCTAGACTATTACCTGAGCAATAAATGGTAGCTGTCATTATCAATTTTGTTTCTCTTTCAAGCAGTATCATCAGACTACCTTACAATTGTCTATTTTCATATCTGTCTTTCCCACCAGACTGTGAGCAACTCAAGGGCACTGGGGCCCACATCTGCTCACCTCTGTATTCTCAGCACGTGGCACAGAGAAAACGCTCAAATATTTGTCAAAGGAATGAAAGAGTAAATGACTCTCTCCTTCTCCGTACACTCCTCTGACCGCCCAAATGCTTGCAGTCACCTGAATGGCACTTGAAGTTTACTCTGCAGAGGATAGCGGGAAAAGAGGCCCTTTGTAGAGATGACTGTTAAGTTTTGGCCCCCTTTAGGCCCCTTTTCCTTCTTTTGCTCTTATTTCACAGGAAGAGAGATGGGAGGAGACATCAAGGGAAAGGACATCAAATCCGGAAGAGCTTAGATGCAATTTGCGCTTCTACAGATTGCCCTGAGGACCTTAAATTGCATCTAATTATCACCAGTAATTAGGGCTGCTCTTCAGAGAGGCAAAAAACAGTGTCCTGTAGAGAGCACCCCCTGTTCCTCAAGGACAAATTCAGACGGGACAGATGTCACTCCCCTGCCAGCATCTTCCTCCTGATGAGGAGGCTCCAGTCTGCTTCAGTTACTACCCCAGACACTTACTGCCTGGATCGACAAGATACTAATGACAAGAACAAAACAATGCATCCTGAAAGTGCTCTGAAATTTAAAAAGAGCTTTTATTGCCAATATCTTACTAGGTTCTCAGACCAGTCCTGTAACAGAAATAAGATTCATTCATTCATTGTACAATACCATGTGCAACTTATTCTGCTAAGCACTGAAAATACAGTAATAAACACACACATAAAATACCTGCCTTTACAGAATTTGAAGACCCACGTAAGAAGCAGTAAATACACATGCCATTATAGTCCAGTGTGATCAGGGCTATAATAAAAGTATAGGTAACTATGTTTAAAAAATATATATCCCCATATTACAGAAATGGTTATGTGACCAGGTATCTTGGAGGAGGCAGCATTTGACAATCACTGCAAATGCATGAAAATTAGTAATATTTCCATTGTGAAAATAAGGAAACTGAAGTTCACAGAAGCTAAATAACTTGCTCATGGTTATACAGTAAGTAGTGAAGCCAAAACCTAGGTCCTTCAACTTCAAATTGCTGGCTTGTTCTAAGAGAGCACCTCTATTCAATATAGAATTTGCCTCTACAGCCTTCCTACAAATGTTTATCTAGCTTCTGCTTAAATACATTTAGTGACAAAATGTGTATCACCTCGTTAGGTATGCCATTTTATTGTAAGATAGAGCTCATTTTTTTAAATGTTCTTGCTTAACAGATATAGCAATGGGGGGACTTCCCTGGTGGCGCAGTGGTCAAGAATCTGCCTGCCAATGCAGGCGACACGGGTTCGATCCCTGGTCCGGGAAGATCCCACATGCCGTGGAGCAACAAAGCCCGTGTGCCACAACTATTGAGCCTGCGCTCTAGAGCCTGCGAGCCACAACTACTGAGCCCATGTGCCACAACTACTAAGCCCATGTGCCACAACTACTGAAGCCCGCACGCCTAGAGCCCATGCTCCACAACGAAGAGTAGTCCCTGCTCGCCACAAATAGAGAAAGCCCACGCACAGCAAACAAGAACCAATGCAGCCAAAAAAATAATTAATTAATTAATTAAATAAAAAAAAAAAAAGAAATAGCAATGGGGAGGAGATACCATGTTTAGAGAGAGAAAGGGCTTGGACATAGTTGTGGATACAGAACGTTTGACTTTCTGGAGTTTTGTGAGCTAGACAGGAAATAAGTGAAAAGAATGGAATAGACCAAGAGTTGATGAGGATGCAGAACCACCAGAATTCTCATACATTGCTGGTAGGGGTATCACTTGGTAGTATTGGCAGTATTTATAAGGTAGAACATATGTGTAGTATGCTGAATGAGGTCCCTCCCCAAGAATGCCCCGAACCTAATCCCTGGAACCTGCAAATGTTACATGATATGGCAAAAAGGACTTTGCAGATATGATTAAGTTGGGGATCTTGAGATGGGGAGCTGATCTTGGATTGTCTGGATGGGCCTGATGTGATCACAAGAGTTCTTATAAGAGAGAGGGCAATGTAAAAACAGGAGCAAAGAGAGACTTGAAGATGCTATGCTGCTTTGATGATGGAGGACGGAGTCATGAGCTAAAAAACACAAAGAATATAGCTCTAGAAGCTGGGAAAGTCATGAAAACAGATTTCCCCTGGAGCCTCCAGGAGGAACCAACATTGCCAACACCTTGACTTTAACCCCATAAGACTCATTTTGGACTTCTTCAGAACTGTAAGAGAATACATTTTTTGTTGTTTTGAGCCACTAAGTTTGTGGTAATTTGTTATAGCGGCAACAGGAAACTAATACAATATGCATAGTCAATGACTGAACACTTCCCCTCTTATATACCCAACAGAAGTACATACATATGTGCACCAGAAGATATATACAATAATTTTCTTAGAATACCATTTGTGACACACAAAGCTAGAAAGCACTACATGCCATCAAAAGTATAATGGATAAATAAATTGTGTAAGTCAGGACAGTAATTATCCTTGGGGGTGGGGAGCATATATGGCTTTTGAGATGCTGGTAATGTTGTTTCTAGATCTGGGTGCTGGTTACATAGGAGTGTTCAGACAGGGAAAATCTATCAAGCTGTACATTTATGATATATGTACTCTTATGTTTGTATATTAAACTTTAATAAAAAGCTTAAAAACAAACCAAAGTTCTGACTCACTGATGCATCTGGACCCTCTGGAGGTCACCTATGAAAGCAAGGCCAATGGGCATTTGCCTAAGGTCCAGTGTTTGAAAACTAGAAAGTCTTGGCTCCTAGCAATTATTTAACAAGGTCTGCTGCTTTCTGGCTTGCAGGAAACTCTTTCATGCCTGTTACTTAGGCATATTCCTATTGTGGACCTCCTGACTCCATGGACATATTATTCCACCTGATTGAAAAATTCAGCATGTTATGTGCCATAATGGAGTTACGTAAGTGCTTCTGCAAGGAAGAGCTTTCTTGTGGCGGAGCAAGCATGGGTCCGGGAGGCAGGAGATGTGGGCTTGGATTCTGGCTCCGTCACTGACCTGCTACAGTATGACAAGTCACTTCACTCTAAGATCCTCTGTAAAATGCGTGGCTATAGGATTACAGTCTGTAAGAATTAAACGTGATACATTACTCCCAGCCCGCTCCATGCCTGGCCCTTAAAGAAGATCAGCATAAATGTGCTGTATCTGAACAAGGAAGATTTCACTTAGGAAGGTATAGGGGAGAGAGGAAGTGGAGTTATGTCTAAGCATTCGCCGTCTGGTCAAACTGGACAAGGAAGACACAAGACAGCACTGGGAAAGGTCTCAAAGGCTGAGCTGCTTTAAGGCAGAGCTGTACCAGCCTGAGATGTGAGAATAGATATGAGCTGAGACAGAAAAATGCCAGAAAAGTAACACCAATTATCATCACTAAAGGGAAAAGGTGTGGTATAGTCACAGCAATAGGTCAGAAAGCAGAGATTCCAAGACGCATGTAAGGAATGGAAGTTAGGACAGACCAAGGTGAAAGTTTCAGGCTGTGAACAGCCTCCAGCACTAGAAGTTCACTCCAACCTGGCTAACAGGAGGGTGATCAGAGACTTTAAAGGGGCACTGCCAGACTGGAGAAGCTGGACCTTGAAGGGTTTAAGCAGAGAGACTTCTCTTTAGCTAAACCCTTCCGAGGTGAGGCTGGGGCTTGGGGCAAACTACCTCTCTCCCACGGATGGCTTTAGGCATTTGCAGACTGAAGAAAAGTTCAAAAATCTATTTTGACACTTGGCAATATGCTACCCAATGGTTTTCTGTTGTGTTCTATGACCTTTCTGCTGTGTGTCTGTTTTGCTATTGATTTTAATTACGGAATATAATTTCCGGTGTGAGTACTCAGGCAGCTCCAGCAGGCCAAGCTCCTGCCAGAGCCTCCCAGAGGAAGGCAAATGGAAAAGCAGTATAGCTTAGAGCTTCGTGACACTCCTTACAAAGGACACAATGGGTTCTTTTCATGTAAATGTCACTGCTGCGGTCTGATGCTTCTTTGCCAACCCACTAAGCTCAAGGGGGAATGGGATGTGGAAACAGAAATACTCGCCAGTTGCTGGGCTCATTTCAACAAAGAACAAAGGAACTTGCAAAGCACAGCCTCAAACCAGGTATATGGTGTGCCTAAACTGTGAGAGAGGCAGCCAACTTTCCAAAAGTTCAGGTCCGAAAACAATACCAGTAGATGGGTCAAACACATTTTACGCTCTTGAGGCAAAGTGTATAGTGCAAAGAGTCATGGAGTGTGAATCTAGAGACTTGAGTTCTAGTCCCAGCTTTATTGTGAACTACCTACAGGACCTTAAGCAAGGCACTCAATGTCTCAGGCACTAATCTCCTAACCTGCAAAATCAGATGATTTGATTCAATAACTGTCTCTCCTGTGCTAGACACTGTGCTATGTGGCTTCATTTAATCAGCAGAACAACTCTGCCAGGAAAATGTTATCCAAGTTCCCTGGGGCAGGAAGTGTCTCTTTTATTGCACTTATCTCTCCTTTCTATAATTTATTTATGTAATGCCTGCCTCTCACCCTAGAGTGTGACACCTTCACTGCAAAACTGGGCTGATTTAACCTTGTGTCCCTAGTGTCCAGGACCTGTCAGAGTAAGGCACAGGCAAGAACAACAGGGGTTGTTTGAGATTAAAGTCCAACTGACTTTTGCCTTCACTAAACACAACCCAGCAGTAGAAAGTTGTGTGAAGGTTTCCCTGTGCTTTTGGCTTTTTTGATAACAGAGCAGCAAGACCTGTCTCTTTCACACACACACATACACACACAGTCATTCTAGAGTGTGAGCAGGAACAGTCCAGGGTCTGTTGGACAAGGTCAGGACTGATAGTGTTGGGAACTGTGTGCAATTTGAGGGGACCTTGTTCATGGACCCATGAAGCAGAAACTGAAATAGAGATTAGCACACAGGATGTTTAAGGAGTGCCGCTGGGATCAACACCTGTAGAAGGGAGAGGATGGAAGGAGGAGTAAGTGGAGGGAAAAGTGAGCTGTGATGCAAGCCCAAGGGTGGCCTCAGCTACATCTCTGGGAGGCTCTGGAGCTACAGTGGCCTTTCAGAGTTGTCCCAAGTTGGGCCTGCACAATCAGTCTCTGGGTGTGGAATCCGCAAGCAGAAGCATGACTTTGGGCTGGGCATCTCTCTGTAGCTGAGGTCATCCCTGAAGGGGCTTACAGCTGATAACTGCCTGCGTGAGCATTCCCAGGAGCTAGGGCAGTAAGTCTTCCTTGAAGGGGAATCTGGGTGGTGCATTAGTGTTTACAATAGACCTCAAGGCCATCAAGGTTGACTGGCAAAGGGTCAAGAGGCATAAAGTTCTGGCAAGACTGGACAGCTGGTGGAGAGGGATAAGAGAACATATGCCAGGGTAGAAGTCAGGTCAAGCACCCTGGGGTCCTGGAGGTGGCATGACAGGGCCAGGGAACAGAAATCCAAGCTGGCGTTGGCTCAAATCCAGGGAGTCAGGCAATGTTCACAGGGTCAGGCAGGGCTCGACAGACACAGCAGACACAGTTTCAAAGCCAGCAGCTAAAAGAGTTCCAGGAAGTAACACTTAGGAATTGGGAAAGAAGGAAACTACTATTTATTGAGCTTCCACTCTGTGCTAGGCATTTCACTTAGTTTATCTCCCTTCATCCTAATAATTCCAAGTTAGGATGTTATATTTTATCATGTTACAGATGAAGATGCTAAGGCTTAAAACATTTCATAAGATGTCTTAATCAGTACGTAGTAGAGCTGACATTCAAATCCAAATTGCTGAAACTGAAAGCACCAGGACCCAGGGCAGTGCGAGCTTCCTGTGTATGAGCTACCCAAGGCCTGGCGGAAAGAAGACTCAGAGGCCTATAGGTTCTGTGTGACATTGGGTGAATCATCCATCTTTGGAGTCTCAGTTTTCTAATTTTTCGAAAGAAAACAATGAATGAATAAAAAGTTCATTAGAACTTTTATTATCTATCAATATATGAATCTAATGATACCAGCACATGCTTCCAAATAAGCCTACTCTATATAGGAAAATGGCTAAGAGCATGGGTTTTGGAGCCAGAGAGACCTGGGTTCAAATGCTGACTTCTTGAAAATGTGAAAATTTGGAGGTGTGTGTGTGTGTATGTGTGTGTGTGTGTGTGTGTGTGTGTGTGTGTGTGAGGTGAGATATTTTAAAAACATCTAGAAAAGTATGAGAGAAATAGAGTTCAGAGGGAGTTCCATTTTCAGTTTAAGTCTTAGAAACAAACTTCCTCTGAGCAGCTCCCATAACAACAACTTGGTTCTTGTGGATTGTGAACAAGAATTAAGAATTCCCATATTTCCCCACGAGAGGAATCATCAGTTAACTAAGAACCTGGCTGGGAGTTTGTTAGTGAGAGGTCCTCATGGCAGGGGCAGACTCCCTAAGACAGACCATACAAGAGGGAATATGAAACTGTGTCCTCCAGAGAGGACATCCAGGCCTGGATCAAGAGAGAGAGAGAACAAGGATACCAGCAATAGGTTTTAGGAGCATATGTTTCTATGGAATAAATATTTGTATCCCCTTCAAAATTCATATGTCGAAGCTCTAATCCCCAGTGTGATGATATTTGAGGTAGGGTCTTTGGGAAGAAATTAAGTCATGAGGATCAAGCCTTCATGAATGTTTTCAGTGCCCTTATAATAAAAAGAAACATGAGAGAGATAACCTCTCTCTCCACCACGTGAGCACACAGTGAGTTGGTAGCCATCTGAAAACCAGGAAGTGGGCCCTCACCAGAAACTAAATCAGCTAACACCTTGATCTTGGACTTCTAGCCTCCAGAACCGTGAGGAAAAAATATCTGTTGTTTAAGCTACCCAGTCTATAATATTTGTTACAGCAGCCCAAGCTGACTAAGACAGATACCCTCAGAAGGGCTGGTACACCTCAGTGGCCTTCTGTGTGAGGAGCAACCCACACTAGCCATCCCACAGCCAAGATCAAGTAGGATCCAGAAAACATCTTGTGGATACAAAACTCGAGTGTCCCTTTCTTGCCACTAGGTCAGTATTGCCAGATATTATTTTTGAAGGGAGGAGGAGAGCAGGGGAGGGAAGCAGAAATCTGAGAGACCAGGCAATTTCACCCAAAGAGCAACACATATATAAAGGGACAGTTTGGTCATGACACAGGACTAAATTTACTGGTTAGGAATAAAGTTTAGCCTAACCATTATTTTTTTCAAGATTCCACACACATGGGAACTCCTGAGGAAGGCCAGAGCTACTTTGCAGAAAGGGAGATACTATATTTGGTCTGTGTGGAGAGAGTAAAATGTCTGTACCCATTATAATAATATATTAAAATTTTATCTGTGCTTTCTAATTTCACAGTATTAGACTTTGTCTCTTATTCACTATCATATCTCTAATGCCTGTACAGTTATTGATACATAATAGGATCTTAGCAAATAGTCGTTAAATCAATTTAATAAATGAAAGAATCCATTTTGAAAAGTGAGTTTCACACCCCCCCTGTGAAGTAAATATTATTATAACACCCATTATACAGATGAGAAAATCAAGGCTCAGAAAGGTTGAGTTGTTGAAAGCTATATACAACTTGTTTTATAAGTTGTATTGAACCTATGTCTTCTGACTCCAAGGTCATTTGTTGTTTCCACTGAAACAAGAGTCTATCACTCATTCTCACCTTACTCCCATGTGGGCCACAAACCCACTGCTAAGATGTTAAAGGACATGAAAAGATTTTTCTAAGATCCACTCTAGGTCTAGGGTCCTATCCACCAATTCATGATTCAGATCCCTGTTCTGTCATGAGCACCTGTGGTCAGCAGTTTTCAGATATTCATGTCTGATATAAATTTCTACATGGCTCAGTTTAAGAACGCACAAGCCACCTCCTTGGCTCTGACTTCCTGCTTACCCAGTAAAGCCAGTATCTCTCAGCATTTTCAGTTCCTTTTAGTTCTAACCCAACAGTTTCTGGTTTTTTTGCGGGGGAGGGCACAAGATCGAGATCTCAGGAATACAGTCCACTGTTGGAGGCTTATGGTTTCTCTCTCCCTGTTTATAGCAATGCTCTTTGCAAAACAGAGAAAGAGGTCCTTTTACCCTGGTCTCTTGGGATGATGCATGCACAGTACTGCAAATATTTCCAGATAGGTAAGAGGGTCAAAGGTAACACTGAAGCCCAGGTTGAGGGATTAGATGTTGAAAAGAGAATATAAGAAAAGGCTTGGGAACAGTTCTGAAAGGTGAAAACTTAGAATGTTAAAGTGACAAAGACCTCAGAAATCACCTGGCCCACCTGTGCAGTTGGGGAAACCAGAGACCAAAATGCAGAAAAGATTTTTCCAAGGTCATGAAGGTCTAAGACATGATGGCTTAGCCTTTAAAAAGCCAAGATTCTCACATTCCTCCATTCCCAAGCCTCAACCCCACATCTCCATGTTCATTTCCAAGCACAAGGCCCTTCATCTAGGAGGTTCCCCCCAAATCTTTGTGGAATCAATAATTGGCACTTGTTTCACTAAGAATATTCTACACCCTCCATTTCAAAGCCCAGGGAAATTTAGGTAAAAAATTTAAGCCACTTGACAATGGTCACCCAGCAAAACATGCTATATTTGACTGATGTCCTTCTGACTTCTACTCTTTGGACCCCAAAATCTCTGCCATTCACCTATGTACGAGGCAAATTCATTGCAATCTCCCTTCCACTGAAAACAAAAATGTGTTGACTCTCTATTACTTAAAGGATAAAGTCTGAATTTGGCTTTCAAATACCTCAATAACTTAGACCAAAACTAATCTAGGCCCTCATCATTTCACTGACCCATGTTCAACCTACTGGAAATTCCTCACTACATGAACAGGCACTGGCGCATCTCCAGGCCATTTCATCCTGATCCCTCCTACCCTCCGCCTTAAGCACTCTCTCTCTCTTTATCTGCTAAATAGTTCTCATTCTCCAAGGCTAAGCTCAAATGCTTCCTGCTCTGGAAGACATTTTCTGAGTCCTTGTGATACAATTCAATGTTCGTCTCTCTCTGTCTCCGTATCACCCTGTGCTTCGCTTATGGCACTGTAAGCCTTTTGAAAAGTATCCTGTGATCTATATTTGAATCCCACATTTGCCTGGATCACCTTGAGAGCAGAGTATGATTCATTTTTTTAAGTAATGAACATCATCATACATGAAATGGAGAAGCAGGTATAATTATTTTATTTCATAGGTCAAGAAGGTGCAGAAAAGCAACAGGATATAGACAATGCTTAATAAAATATTTGCTCTCCTTTCCCCTTCATTTCATTTGATACTAACCCCTTGGATCTTTGTCTCCACTTTACAATGGAAGATGAGTGGGGAATCATAAAATTTAAGTAACTTGACCAAGGTTACAGAGTTTAAACAAGGCAGAGCTGGGATTCTACCAAGGTCTTCTGAATCCAAGTCCAAGAGCTCTTCTGTTGCCTCCCATCTATTCACCCCAAACCTCCAAGCTACAGGAAGAAAGCTCAGGGAACTCCAAATCTTCTCTCCTATGGTAGCCCACTGTAAATCTAAGTGGGCTTCAGAAGGCCCTACAGAAATAAGTACAGTTTTTACAGTTTCGCAATGACAAAATATTTGCCTCCAAATATGGCTACAATTGTTTTTCCTGTCAACTGCATAATAAAATGTACCACAGACTGCTCTGCTTACCAATTCAATAATCCCATACAATAATCCCCCTGGAGCTGGAGGACCATATCACATTTCTTATGTGGAAAATGAGCTGTCTGCCAGCAATCAAAATTTCAATCTCCAGCCCAGACCTTCTGCCTCAAACCAGTATTAAACATTTTGTTGATGTGAATTTGTAATTTTAAGTAGAATGCCTTTTACCAGACCCAGAGCAGATATTATGCATTTATTTATGTATTTATTTATTTATTTTGGGCATTGACATTAAGATTAGAGTGATCTACCATGCCCTAAGTGGCTTGATGTAAACAAATGCTGCCAGGTGACAAGAGGGGGTGGCCTTTGCAAACTTTCTTTGGATGGGGAGAGTGCACGACCTCAGAATTATATTCCCAAGAGCCTCTCCAAGAACAGTGTTGGTGAACAGCAAAAATTCACATGGCACAAGGCTTTTATAAGAGGCCTCTGAGAGCTTGTAGGATTATAGAACCTTGGCACTAAATGTGTTCTTACAAATCCATCCATGCCTCACCAATTGCAGGTGGGGAAAGTGAATTGCCGAAAGAAACAGTTTGTCTAAGGTTATACAATGAGTTGATAGAGAGCTAAATCCAGATATCCTGATATCTTGGTTCCAACACCATCATCTTTTCACTATACGTTAGGGGAAAAGACAGGAGCATGTTAGCATAATGGTAATAAGTACAAACGTTGGAGTTAGTGGATCTATGTTTGCATCCTGCCTTTGCCACTCTGTAGCTGTGTGACATGGGAAAGTTCTTCAGTCAGTCTCTAAGCGTCAGTTTCCTCACCTGTAAAGTGAAGTAATATAGATCCTTACTTCATATGAGTACCTAATTCATAGAATTACTATGAGGACAAAATGTGTAAATGTATGGAAACTCTTAGCACAATGTCTTACACAATAAGCTCTCAATAAATGTTCAGTTTTGTGATGGTAATTCTGTTGTTGCTACATTCTTTTTCTTTTTATGTCTTGAATAACTCTAAGAGCAAAATCAGAAGTACTGGCTATCTCTCCTTTGTATAGAAAGGACAACTGAATACAAAACCCCCTTTAAAATGGAGGGAGGGTCTAATTATCGTTCTTTAAGTGAGAAGAGGTAAATATATTTTGAAAACATGTCACTTACCACTTTATCTAGGGATTCAATTTTCCTAACCACAATGGATTCAAAGTACCTCTTTCTTTGGGAGGGCCCCCAGGGCTGCCTGACTGCTCTCAGAGCATTTCTGATAGACTAGAGAACTATATAACATCCCTGAGATAGCCGTAACAATGCGTAATGGGTGTTTCCAGCTAGTTTCTCTTGGATACCCAAGTTTTTACTACTAAAAGGGTTTTATCTTCTCACTTAAATTACACACACAACCTCACAAATGTTCCTCACTCAAATCACTAGAAGTAATACCAATGATTCCTAGAACATACATTTTTATTTGTCTCTATATTCCAGCATTCAGGGCCCATTTTTGAGTGTGTTCCTAGTGCATATCTTTTGAATGAATGAAGAGTGCTAGCATAAAGTTTATTCCTAAGAGAAGCAGTGTGTAAGATACTGCTTGGGGTGGCAACTGAATTCCCAGTGATTTTGCATGCCTTGGAAATGGCTCCAATGTCTAGGGATGGGCATATGGCCATGTCTACTTAACATGGTTTTCTCCCTGGACATAGCTCATAGATCATGGCATGTCAGGAAAATTAGAATCTCTTTCTGGGAGATTTGAAACTGGAAATGGAGAAACAAGACTGGTTTTGTTGACACTGAGTCATATTCATGTTAATACCTGATTAGACATTCCTTGAATTTTACTGCTGTGATTCCCCCAAGTGATGTTGAAGAATTCCTCAAGTCTTTGTTATTCAACTTTTCTATAAATACTACGAAATACCTCAGTATCCTTCCAATGATACCATTGGAAGGAAACATCTTGAGAAGGCAACTGTCTTATTTTGGAAAAAATACTATGATAAGCTAATTGGGGATAGAAGATAAGATTGTAAGGTCATGAGCTTCAACTGGTGACAAGGAAACAAACTCTGGAATTCTTGTAATTTATAAAAAATGAATTGGAATCTAAAGATGGGACAAACATAATAAAGGAAAGGGAGTGGAGAGATGAATTAAGATATCTATACGTATAGATATATAAGGATTATGATATGGGGAAGATGAAGCCCAAATTAGTAGAAAAAGCTAAAGATCTTTTAAGAACAGGTGTGACTAATATTAAAGTTAGGGTTTTCTTTGAGTTGCTGTTACATAAATTCTTTTCATCTCCCCAAATCTTCAGGAAAATTTGATCCACATACAAAAGTTTTATATATTAGGTTAATTTTTTTGGAATGTGCTATATGTGTGTGTATGTGTGGACATGCATGAATACACGTGTGTGTGTATGTTGGGTACGTGTGTGTGTGTGTGTGAATTTAGGTATATCCAGGAGAGGAGCTGAGTTCCTTGTCTGGGTCCATAAGGACATTATATGCAGGACAACAAGATAAACCATAAATTGAACTAATTCAGAGAGCTTGGAGCCAATAACTCAGAAGACCAAAACTCATCCCAACCCACAAGAAACTCTGGTAGAGATTGAGAGGAACGTAGAGCTTCCACTGCACGTGGGGTGGGAGCTTTCAGTTAATTTCATATGACTCTCAGACAACAGGACGCCACAGCTGACATCTAATTTGCATAGCCTGTTTGGACAGATCATCTTGGCAGGTTATCTCTTTTTGCTGCATTTCTTTAGTCCAGTCAAGACTAGTACCCAGGGCTCTTGGCTTTTAGCCCTCTATAATGTGAGAAAGTTGGAGCCGATGGTCTATTCCACAGCTACTTCTCTGATACCAGATTTTTAGTATCAATTATCCAGATATTTGCCCAAAGATACCCTTAGTCCTCAGGTCCTTTAGCTCCCTCTCCTCTCAGGGCCCACTTGACCCACAGGACTACTCGGGAGCAGGGCATGACCACCGGTTCTCGGGTGAGCTGAGACTCCATACCCCCAAAGATTCAGAGCATGAAGTTGCTTGCATCACAGATTTGCCTGAAAATAAATCAAAGGCAGCAGTGGAGAGTGAATTAACATTTTGTGTTGGGAATGGACAGAAGCCCTTGAAAATGATGCCATGAATGCATATTTGATGATTCACAAAGGAAGTTGTGATCTATGTTAATAAAGCACATTATAACTGAAAAAAAATTATCCAATATTATCCATTCATTTATTTGTTCATGCATCACTCATTCAACAAATATTTATTGACCATCTATTATGTGTTAGCCACTATTCTTGATGCCTGGGATACATCAGTGAACAAAAACACTGCAAAATCTCTGCCATTCCATTCTGGGACACCAGATTTTTAATAACAGGAAGTTTCTGTACACTTCAAAAAGAATGAAAGTAGAAAATAGAAAAGCAGATAAGGGGAAGGGGAAAGGTGAGGAAGTTCTGCTTAATGACAGCACAGTGGCTTTTCTGGTCATTGCAAACAAGAAGAACAGAGCACCCTCTCTAGAGTTGCCAAGCCATCAGGGAAACTACTTTCTGCCAGTAGTTTTGCAAGTATGGGGCCCAGCACTGCTACCAGGGTGAGCAAAGCTTGCTGGGAGGCCTCATCTCTCTGCACTGCCTCTCCCTGAGAGGACACCCAGGGTTACTGACAAAACAGTGAATGATTTCTTAATAGAATACAGTCAGCAGAGACAGGGGTTATGGTGTAATTAACATAACATGAATTTTTCAATATCCCAGGTAAGGGCTGCTAGCAGGAGATAGGCCAGACACAGAGAAGGAGTGAGAGCCCAGCAGAAGCTTGCTGCACTCTTTACCCTAGAGAATTTGTTAAGGCTCTAACCCTGAGTCAAGTGGGTATGGTGAAGAGCACCAGACTGGGAGCCAGGAGAAATAAACCTGATTCTACCAAGAACTCACTGTGTGACCTTGAGCAAGTTCCACCCCCTCTCTGAGCTCTTAGTTCCCTATCGGAGAAATGAGGGCTTAGATTGAATATTCTTAAGAATAAATGATCTTCTAGACCAGGGTTTTCAAACATAGCATTTTTTAACAAAGCCTTCAATTCTAAAAAAAACACTAACATAAAGCCCTATAATCTCAAGCAATGAAAAGCAGAACTGCTCTAAGAGTAGTAGGGGGTGGGAAGCAGATAAGAACCCACCTTCTCTTCTCCCTTTGGCAGAATTACCTTTTGCTTCCCTTGATGTGGGGAGGAGAGTCTCCAGTCATCTTGGCTACACACCCCCTGCTCTCTTGAGGAGACAGCTGCCATGGAAGCCATCACCCACGGTAAATCCAGCACTAGAGACCACTGCCCTCCTCAACTGAAAGGTCATTGGGGATCATCCCACCATACCTTACTTACGGATTTCCCTCAGTCCCTCACTGCCACAGGTCCAGACCTCCTCTGGTACCTGTCCTCACCTGATCACTCCTCTCCATTCCCACCTCCCCTAATCCAACCGAAGCTCTCACTCTCTCCTCCCTTCTTTCCTCCCAAACGCTGTTCACTCTGAGCAATGGAATAATAGTGCCCATCTCATAGGGTAGTTTTATGAATGAAATTAATATATGTTAATACTTAGTACAGTGCTTGGCACAGACATATTATTTAAGTATTCTTTATTATTGTTTTTGTTCATCCTATTGTTGTTGTTAACAGTATTACATAAGTGCCATGGCTTATACTTTGGTGAATCACTAGATTCACTAATCTTGCTTTACCTATCAACAGCCTCAATTTTTGCCTCACTGGTTCCTGCCCTCCCCACATACCTTCTAGCTTCTTTCTTAGTGATTTCCACATTCATGCAGATGAGCCATTCAACGTCGTGGCGTTTTTCATCAACGCTGTACCCTGAGCAAACAGAACAATGCCTGGCTCATGGTTTATACTAAATAAATACTTTTTGAATGAATAAAAAGGATCTCACCAATCTTTTTTTCCTCTCCACTTCACCACCCCTTGCCACCACCATCTTTCTCTCAGATACACACGCACACACAAACACATACACATACACTCTACCCTACCTACAATATCAAATGTCCACATCATATTCTCTAACTGCAAATTTCAAGCTAATTTGCTAAAGCATTTACTTTACTATCATTCTTTGAAGTCCAATCCACTGATCGTCCTACTTTATTGTTATCCACTCCCTTCCTGCTTTCTCCTCCCATGTCCAACATTATAATTATGTCTTCACAAACACCTTCAATCCCCTTGTCTCCATGTATTTTTTTTCTCGTGTGGCAAAACCTAAACACAGAATGAACTCTTCTACCCAATAGTTGCACTTATACAGGCCCCAAGCAACTGGAGAAAATCACATACCTAGGTAAAATGACTGCACTTTCAATTCATGCAGCTGTTATCACTGCCTAGCAATTCTACAAGGTTATTCTGGTAAGTAGGCTTCTTATTTTTTCCCTGGGGGGGGAAAAATTAGAAGTTCAGACCTTCTTCTATCTCCTGGAAACCGTTATTCTTTTTCCCTTACCACCATTCTTAGAGGATAATCTCATCTAATGCTTTCTATTTTAGAAACCATCAGACAGGAGCAGCCTCATACTCCCACAACCAGAATTAGAAACCCATGCCTAGGTTTCTTTCTATAATCCCATTACCGTGGATGAAGGTGTCCTTCTTCCTAACAAAAGCCTTCAGCATGTCCTCTGGATCCCATTACTCTCACTTTCTCAAGGACTGCACTCTTGTTCATCTCCTGTGTCTCCTATATCATCCATCCTGCTTTCTCCCTGGATCGTTACCATTAGCAAATAACTGCTACCCCATGATTCCACATTCCATCCACCATCAGCTCCTGCCCATTTCTCTGATCCTCTTCTTGGCCATACTTCTGCATGTGCATGCTGCCAGCACCTCATATTCTTCAATGAGAATTCAGTTCACTCTACTCTTGCTTTTCCCCTTACTTCTGGCCACTTATTTTATGATTTCTATGTGGTACCCTTCTCTTCTGTCCAACCTCTAAATATTGAAATTCCCTAGGTTTTGACCCTATACAACCTTATTCTTTTTTTCTCCACCTTTCTTCCTAGGCTTTTCTCATGCAAATACAGGCATTATCTATATGCTAACAACTCTCAATATGCGTCTCTAGCCCAAACTTCTCCCCTGGACTCCAGCCTTGTATATCCAAAAGACTACTATATATTTTCCCTTAGAGACCTCATGGGTACCTAAAACTTGACATTTTGAAAACAAACATGACAAATCCCCTATTCCACTCACATTCCTCACCTTTCAAAATTCCCCAATGCAGTCAATGGCAGTAATATTCAACCAGTTGCCCAAGCCAGAAACCTGAACTCAATCTTGATTCCTCACTCTCCCTTTATTCACAGATATAATTAATCTTTCAATAATCTAACTTCCAGTACACATCTGTGAAATAAAATTTATATTTTATGGCATGAGAAGAAAAATTTAAACAGAAAAAATGTTCTCTTCCCTTTGGCTTCCTCTCTCCCCTCTACTGTGCATTACGTATCTGCATTGTGCATCAACCATCGGTAGAAATACCTGCTCAACCATAAAGAGCAGCATTCTCCTAGCATCAACAAGACTCCTTAAAAGATAACACACCTTCTTGATCTTGTAAGGGGCCACTATGATGCATAGATCTGGATTGTGTAAACTGTCAATAATACGTCATTTAATGCACAGCCCTCTGTCTCAAAAAATTTATATAACTGTGCCTTGACTTCCAAAGGGCAGAACAGTTCTCAGAGCTTTCTGAGCTGCTGTTCCCAGGTTATAATCCTCAATTTGGCTCAAATGAAAATTTCCATTTCTTTCTTAGATCGACTTTTTAATTTTCATCAATTCATCTCAAATCCTTTAACTTCTTTCATTTCTATTGCCACCCATCCTAATCCAAGCCCTTATTATCTCACTTCCACAACAGCCTTCCCACTATCTCCATCTATTCTACAGTAATTCACTATATTCTATTCTCCATAAAAGCCAAAGTATTTTTTTAAAAAAGGAAGAAAGAACATCAGTTTATCTAAATGTTAATCCCGCCCCTCCAACCACCTGCCCCACTAAAAAGCCTTCCTTTTGCATTATGAAAAAAAGCCAAATATTCTAATGTGGATTTGAAGCCCTACCTGATTTTGGCCCTGCCTCTCTCTCCAATTTCATCTGCTACTTTTCTCCTTTCAGGTCTTCAAACTCTATGATATCTTTCACACCAGAGGTTTTCAGCCATTCTCTACCCTCTGCTGGGCATGATCTTTAGTGCTCTTCACTTCCCTCCTCTAATCCTTCAAGCTTCAGATTAAATGTCACCTTCTCAGAGAGGCCTCCTTTGCCCATACTAAGTGTGACCCTCATGCTATTTTCTAACACTAAAACTGTTAAGTTTTCATTACTTATCACAGTTTTAAATTACGTATGTATTTAATTGTTCATCTGTGCCCTGTTTCTCTCTACCATTAGACCACAAGACCCATAAGGGAAGAAACCATATATATTTTATTTACTGAAGTATACTTAATCCCCACTATAAGGTTGGTTCCTCAATAAATAGTTGTTAAATAATGTTAACAAACTCTAAGACTGCAAAGAATATATTTTGAAAGTTACTTAACTAAACTGTGAGCTCCTAAAGACAGTGATGTGATTTCTCTCTACTTTTTTGGCCTTCAGCACAAGCAAAGAGTAGGTCCTTGGGAAGGTTTTTACAAATAAATTGAGATGCATCCTAACTTTGAGTCTGACATCTCAAACAATATAATGCACCAATTACACAGTTCTAGCAACTGCCTAACTCTGCCTGTGTTCTGCAGAGTTAAAGTTTGAAGGACTCTGAGAGAGGCAACATGTGTAATATAGAGGGCCTGGGATTTGAATCAAGACATGCCTGGGAATCTCAGCTTTTTCCCCTTAGTAGCTAACACCTGAAGTAATTAGTTAATGTTCAAAAGTCTGTTTTATGATAGGAATATAATATAGCTATAGAAATAGAGTTATTTTGAACATTAATTAAGATAATATATATGAAATAATGAGTACATAGTTGGCTTATGATAAATGTTAGCTCCCCTCTTAGCATGTAAGAATAAATCGTATTTGGGCTAGAAGTGCTCTTGGAGATTATTCAGATATCTCTCCTGATTTTACAGATGGACACTTGTTTAGGGTCACATAAAATATCAGTGTGAAAGCTGAAATTAGCATGTGTATCTTTTCTCTGTATTAGTTTTCTTCTATTGAAAAGAGGATATTATAAAATATTCTATGATACAGTTTTAGGAAAAAAAAAGTACTATCATTATCATAGTGGACCTGCTATAGAAGATAACCTTGAAAACTTGAGGATAAGCAAATTTTGTAAAGGCAGTAGCCAGTATCCCAGAGCTATTACCTATTCCAATTGGATCAACAAATGTGAATCATATACTTACTGTACTGGGGTTGAAATAAATGAGACTGAAGATGCAAATCCTCACTGAATATTTTTAAGCCAAGCATGGCACGTTAACTCAACACAAAGTTCATTGTCAATTCTAAGATATACATTTCCCCCCATTTAACATTTCTGAAATCCAGATACATTTTACAGTCTCTGTGACAGTTATGATTCATTGACATTGTCTGAGTGCATATATATTTGCTAATGTGTCAGTGGTTTGGGAGGAAATCCCAAGATGACAATGGACACTTTGAAGAAAAGACTGCATCGCGACTTCTTAAAGACACAGAAGCTGCTACTGTGTGGAAAAATGTGTCTATTCACAACACTGAGTTAAGTATTTCAGAAGAGTTTGGATCCTGAATGTTCTCAAAATATCTTAACATTTCATTTGCGTGTTCTTTTCATTATACACAAGAGAGAGCTATGATAAAAATCTCTGCATAAATAAGTTTAAAAGAGGTCTTTCTGGAAGTAAAAATAAAAATTCAATGTAATAAGAAAGCATTGTGTCAGAATTTAATTGGCAACATTTTTCTTTCTCACTAGTTCATAAATAATGGTGCATCTTACAGTTGACAGCTTCTTAAATTTGATGAAATGTGGTAAGTCACACCAAATAAAATGCTGCAGGCTGTATAACACTTTCTAATAAAAATATTCCAATCAAATCAATCTTATACTGATTAACAACAATTTAGGTTGTGTCTCTATTAAAATACTATTAACCCCTTTATTGAACACTGAATATGGTTAATTATAGTATGGTAGTTAAGAGTAAGAACTTTGGAATTCTGCAGAATTCCACCTGCAATTTAATCTTGACTCCCCCATTTTACCAATTCTGTGACCTTGGACAACTTACTTAAACTCTCTCATACACAGTTTTTGATTTTTTTCAAAATGGATGAAATAATAATACTTATCTTTTAAAGTCTGTTGAAAGGATTAAATGAGATCATGCAAATAAAGCAATTAGCAGTATGTGGGTCCTATGAATGGCTCAATGTCTGTTAACCACTATGTTATTATTGCCATTATTATTATTATAATGATATTACATTACTTGATCTTTACAACATCCATTTGAGACCATTATTATCTCCAATTTGGAGATAAGTTTGATTATTAAAAACTTTCTGTTGGAAAAGGGTTACACAGACCACTGATTATTTAGAAAACGTACATAAATTATACTAGTCAGTTAATTGTCAGATATTCAAGCTTAAGTTCCTCACCACTTAATATTTAAGAAAAGCTTGATTGAGAGAGAAAAAAAATACATGGAAAATAGCCTAAAATGTATATAGTTCATGTGCTTCTTGAGAGACTCTAAAATTTATCTTTGGATCGAGCCAGGGCACAAGAGAACACTATTGCTGTGTCTCCCAAGGGGAGAAAGTGGTGGGGAGGGAGGGTGGTGGTGGGATGAATTGGGACATTGGGATTGACATATATACACTAATATGCATAAAATAGATAAATAATAAGAACCTGCTGTATAAAAAAATAAATAAAATTTAAAAAAAATAAAGAGAACACTATTGTGGTGTCTTATAGAGTTGCTTTTATCAACATGGCAGATAACAAAGGACTACAATGAGAGATGTTATAAGAAATGGCCCTATGAGACTTTTTCCTTGCTGTTAAGGATATGTCTGAGAATGTTGCTTACTACATTATATATTCTTTAAAGATCACCTAATCCTCTTCCCCTCCCCTGGGTCTCAGTGTCAATAAAAGCTGTGTTTTTCCCAAGAAACTTAATTGAGTTTTGTAACAGATAATGTGACCCATGTGTCTGATCTGTATCTCTTCTTGCCTTGGTTGCTAGAAAACTCAAAGTCAAGTTTATTACTCAACCCCAACAAATGTGGGTATTAACCTCACTCTTGGCTTTCTCTTTCCCCTCCTGTCATTTTGCCAGAAGGGACAGTTTGTGAGATGTCTCTGAGATGGGAAAGAGCCTAGTGTCTTTTGGGCACTAAAAGAAGACCATGTAGTTGGGTCATTTTTAGAGTTGCTAGACATGAAGCTGAAAAGATAAGTATGCCAGCTGGGGACCTTGGAGGCAGTGATAAGCTCTGTATTTTTACCATCCATTCCAAAGAATTTATGGCAAACAATATATTAAAAATAAATCAGTCAACAAATAAAACATATAAATAAATACTAAATATCTTAATTCTATAGATTTCCTATGGGAAAACATGAATTGAACTACCATGTCCCACTTCCAACCCTGGTGTGCAATAGAGTCCTTCACAATCATCAGAAAGCAGAACAGAAAGGTGAAGGTCAAATGATACTAGGTAGAGCAAGATTGGTATAAATGCATTTTGATATGGAGATCTTATGCCAGCATCTGCCTGACTGGAGCCCTGACCCACTGCCCACCTGCTGCTGTTGCAGAATTAACTCCACCCACATGAGCACGCTACATGTGCCAAGTCTGACCATAGCACTGATTTATAAGCAATTTGGAGGCTTTAAAACAGCAGCAGGCTGATGTAGCTCCACGGAGAGGAATAGGACCTGGGTTCGAAATCAATTCTGTGACTTAATAAGCTGTGTGACCTTAGGTAAGTCACCTTCCTGAAACTTGTTTCCTCATGCATCACAGAGGAATAATGGTACTGTCATTCTTACCACACAGGGTTGTTAAGATTAAACGTAAATAAAGTAAAGGTAGTAGCAAGATACTACAGAAATAACACTGGTGAGGAAAACAGGAGAGCTGACTGTGCTTCCTCTGGCTGAGCTTTAGATTCTGTGAAATGAGGTGGTTGGATTAGAAAGTCTCAGAAGGGGATCATCTACTAACTCTATGGTTTGTAGAAGAGTTACACAAAAGAAAAGACCGTTTGGATGTGAGAAATGATCAGAGAATGGGTATCTGCCTGGGCTCAGAGGTATGGTTACTAGCAATTTTCTTAAGGACTATGAATCAGCCCACAGGAGCCCAAGGTTTGTTTGTGGTCAGTGGGTGACTTGGGGATGCTGACAAGTTTGAAAGGAAAGCATTTCACAGTATGGGTGTCTAAGGTGCTTTTTAATGGAGCCATAAAAGTCGAAGTGTACCAAAAAGAAAAAAAAAAAAAGAAGAAGAAAAAAAAATCTGGGCATTTAATCATTCAACAGCAGTATATGTAAGAAAATAGCATACCCTAGTGCATTTTATGGAAAACAGAAAAAGGCCTATATTGGAGAATTTAGATATCTGAAATATAAGGATCTTTATTTGGCCCCTTTCCTATGGAGGCACTTACTATACCTATCACTTAGTCCTCATAATAATACTGAGAAGTAGGGTTTAAATAGGTGGGAAAATGATACTAAGAATGCTTGAATAATTTACCCATAGTCATACAGCCAGCAAGTGGTGCAAATGAGATATAAAGCACAGATCATTGGCTTTGAAGTCCACACTTTGAATTCTTTCTATTAAATCAGGCTGCCTCCCAAGGAGAACCAGAGCTGTGTTCATCAAACAGATCAAGTGTATATGGAACATAATTAGACTGAATATGCAGACAGTCTAAGCAGATGAGATATGGTGGCTTCCATATTGGAAAGGAAAGAGTATGAAGATTGTAAAAAAATGATAAAAATAAAAATAATAGAAAATAGCTAGTTGAAGCTTTGTAGATCACAAATTACTTTCCTATTCATTAACTCATGTGTTCCTCACAATTATCCTGCAAAGTAAGTAGTATCATCTCCATTCTCAAATGAGGAAACAGGTTCAGAGAAGGTGAATGACTTTCTCAATGTCACCCAGATACTGAGTGAAAGTTTGAGCCCAAATCTGTCTTTCTTCCAAGTTCCTGTCCTTTTCAGCATGCCAAGTCAACCAGATTTCTACTCTTATGGTCTGGACAATGTTATTCTGTAGAAGAATGATTTTTTACTAGACTTATTTTCATTAAAAAACAGCCCCTCATTCCTAGTTACAAGAAAAAGAAAAAAAAATCAGTCCCTCTTTTGAGTTTGGCACCAAATTTCAACATGTTGGGGTGAGGGGGGTGGGGAGGAGGTGTTCCCACAGCAACAAGCAAGTGTCCAACACCAGCAAGGCATCCTATAATTCAACTCAATTCTGTTACTATCTACCCAGAGGCAGCATCAAATTCCACAGGTTGAAGACTCAATCCTACAAGACTGCGCGCCCACTGCCCCAACTTCAGATGCCAGTAGGAAGTCCAGGTTGTCCCCTGTGCTTCTGACCAACTGGCTATAAATCAGTGGTCCCCACAAGCCCTTTCTTGGGTCCAATTAATTTGCTAGAGCAGCTCACAGAGCTCAGAGAAACATTTTCCTTACTAGATTACTGGTTTACTATTTAAGGATATCATTCAGGAACAGCCAGATGAAGAGATGCATAGGGGAAGGTATATGGACAGGGGAGTAGAGCTTCCATGCCCTCTCCAGGCTCCCCATTCTCCCCACATCTCCTCATGTTCACCAACCCAAAAGCTCTCCGAACTCTGTACTGTTGTTTGTATGGAGGCCTCATTACAGAGGCATGATTAATTAATCATTGGTCTTTGGCAATTGAACTCAATATCCAGGCCTTCTCCCCTCTCTGGAGTTGGAGGTGGGGGTGGGTAAGATTGAAGGTTCCAACTCTCTAATCACAAGGATGTTTCTCCTGGCAACCAGCTGATCCTTAGGTTAACTAGGGACTTTCCAAAAGTCACCTCATTAACATAACAAAAGACACATTTATAGCTCTTAAACACAGGATATTCCAAGGGTTTTAGGAGCTGTGAGTCAGGAACAGTGGACTAAGACAAAATATATATGAGAAATATATATTTGGAACACTGATATTAGAGCAGTGCTAGCCAAAAGAAATAGCTGTTATAAGTCTCTAAAGACACCCACCTAAGCTTAGACTAACCCCACAACACAAGTCCAAGAATTAATAACATATACCCTATGGTCATCTAAAAAATAACCAGGGCTGGACTTCCCTGGTGGCACAGTGGTTAAGAATCTGCCTGCCAGTGCAGGGGACATGGGTTCGAGCCCTGGTCTGGGAAGATCCCACATGCCATGGAGCAACTAAGCCCGTGCACCACAACTACTGAGCCTGTGCTCTAGAGCCTGAGAGCCACAACTACTGAGCCCATGTGCCAGAACAAAGAGTAGCCTCCATTCACTGCAACTAGAGAAAGACTGCGCGCAGCAACTTAGACCCAACGCAGCCAAAAACAAACAAACAAACAAACAAATAAATAAAATAACCAGTGTTGCCAAGATAGGTTTTTGCTGCACTGTGAAGAACCTAACAAGATTGTCACTGCTGGGAATGACCCTATACTGTAAGAGTCAAAATCAATCTACTGTTCCAATTAGCCTGGCAATTACAGAAACAATGACGTTTAACCAACTTGCCCAGGCTGCTGCTTAGAAAATAAAGAAAATTGCCAAGGTCCTCAGAGTTCCATAGTGATCTACAGACTTCACAGTGCTGCTAAATTCATAATCTCTGATCTTCACAACAAGTCTATAACCTAAGACAGACATAGGAGATTATTCCAAATATATGGGTGAGAAATTGCTACAGAATGCAAGTTTGTGTGCTGGATGCACAGTGAGGCCAAACAAACTGAAACATCAGAGTTTGGAGCACAGAAAGTTTTATTGCAGGGACAAGCAAGGAGAATGGGTGGCTTGTGCTCAGAAAAACCCGAATTCCCCAATGGTTTTGGGGGAGAAGTTTTTATGGGCAAAATTTGGGGTGAGAGCTGTGGGGTGTGTGACTTTCTTCTTATTGGTTGGTGATGAGGTAACAGGGCAGGGCGGTGCTCTAGGAATCTTGTGCACAGCCTGAAGTTACCATCCTCCACCTGGGTGGGGCCTTAGTTCCTGCAGAAGAACTCAAAGTACTGTTATGTATATTCCTTGAGGAGGAACCAGGATCCTGCTTTAATTGTTGCACTATATTTTCTTGATTGTTTGGCCTTTGTTTCTGCATTCCCTTACTTCCCTGAATAGCAATGGTTTGAATCTGCTCCTTGGAACTCAGGGAGGTCTAGGAGGCTGAAGCGTTTATCCTATAAATAAGAAATGGGACATGGAAAGGCTTTTGTGCCCAGGAGGGCCCCACGGGGTCCTGTTTGGTTACAGAAGCTGAGTCATAGAGAGAAAAAGAGAACTAAACTAAACTGAGCACTTACTGAAAAAGAGTAGGACTCTGTGGGGCTCCTGGGCACAGAAGCCTTTCTGTGTCTCCCATTTCTTGTTTGTAGGGAATGGGTTTCAGACTCCATGAACTTCCCTGAGTTCCAAAGGGTTGGTTCAAACAGGTGCTAATCAGGGAAGGGAAGGGATGCAGAAACAAGGGAGGAGCAGTCAAGAAATAATAATGCAGCCTTGGGACAGGATCCTGGTTCAACCTCAAGGGATACACATAACAATATCTTTGAGCTCTTCTGTACAACTAAAATCCCCAAAAAATGGAAGATGTTAACTACTTGATGAAGCATTCTTTATTCCAGAGAGAAGGTCACAGTTTGATACCCTCAAGAACCACAGAAGCTCATCAGGAGACCACCTGAGGCCAGATTAAAGGAATGCAGGCCCTGCACACACCCTGATCCTTATCGGCAACCTTACCTTTGAACCATTGCTATAAAACTCCTCACCAAATCCCCCCTGGGTTGGGACACACAGTTTTTGAGGGCGTGAGCCCACTGTGTCCCCCTTTTCCTGGCAAAGCAATAAAGCTATTCTTTTCTACTTCACCCAAAACTCTGTCTCTGAGATTCAGTTCAGCACTGGTGCACAGAGGCTGAGTTTCGGCGTCACTACTATAGGCAAGTATTTTATGCGTGTACACTTAGTCCTCACAGTCACCCCAAGAACTATCACAGGAAGATATGATAATGAAAAAACTCAAGTTTAGACAACTATTAACTTGTCCAAATTTACACACACTAAGTGGTAGGATTAAATAATAGTCTTGGCAGATTCTTCACAGTTTAATCAAGGTCTGTCTTGGAGGATTGGTAGTACTGTTGTCTAGTCCACCCTTTTTTAATTATATCATGGTACCTATTTTGATGTATTGTAAAATGACTTGCCCAAAATTACTTACCCATTTGTCTTCCCTGACTATACATAGTTCCCTCAGTAAAGGAATTTTTCTCAATTTTATCTTTATATCTCAGAACCCAATAAAGAACTTAGCAGATTTTCAGTGATTTTTAATGTTTCATAAACTGAACTGAAATTTGGCTTTGGTATAGACTCTGACATCAAAGATCCTGGATATAGACTATTTTAGCTATGACATATCACATTCAAAGACATTTAAAAGGGCTTGCAGTTACGCTAATGATATGGATAGAGTAGGATAGTTACACAGGTAGTTTTAGAAATCCCACTATTATAGATAGAAAGGGATTATAGATACAGAGGGAGTTTTAGGAAACTTTGGGAGACCACTGTAAGTTAATGATCACTCAGGAAAGCTATCAGAACATCATCAAATGAAGCAGGCTTGCTTAACAATAAAGCCATAAGTAAAAGCATGAGATATGCTCCAGGCCATTAAGGGAAAAACGGAGGCTTTCATCTTGCTCGCCAAGGTCAGCAAGATAATGATCCTTAGGACCAAGGATAAGACTATAAGGGTAAGGTGACATTCCAAAGTAGAAGACCCTCATTATACTGAAACCACAGATGATTTAACATATTTTAGTATATGTTACCACACCTCTGCTGATTTGAATAGTGCCATGACAGTCCTAGTTTGACCTTATAGAGTCAAACACTCTCCCACTCAATGCAAAGGAGGAGCTAATGATGTAAGCCTGATATCTACTCAAAGAATGAGAAAGAAGGTGGTCTTCTATCACTCCTTACTTTTCTTTTGATTATAAAAATGTAGCCCACTTAGTTCTCAAGGCAGAACCCTCTTGCCTGCCTGCTTGTATCCTTCACAAGAATCTGAAATTAATAACTCTACTTCTTGCCTATCACTTTGCCTCTCACTGAATTCTTTCCGAGCTGAGACATAAAGAACATGAGCTTCATTGGGTCCTGAGACATGTTGTGTGATTTCAGTTAGAAGATTGTGGGTTTGAGTCCCATCTGAGGTGCAACTGGGTTCAAGTCCCATCTGAGGTGTGCAGTTTCACTTCCAGTCATGATGCAAGTACAGAAACCAGATTTACCCTACTGTCTTAAACAATTAGAAAATGAACAAAAGATATTAAAAAATTGTTTTCAGATATTGGACAATAGGCAGTGCAGGGCTCTCATGTGTAAAACAAGAGAGGAAAGTGAGGTAAGGCTTGTAATCAACTAGGCTTTTTGCCTGGAGGCATATTTTTGATAGTGGAGAAAGGAGGGAATACCAAGCATAGCCTAATGGTGTTGCAAAATTGAGAAGATAAAGATCAGAATCCAGAGATTCTGAAATAATGAGGGATAGTCCTTGAGAAGAGGGGGCTTTGCAGAAAAAGATCTTCAGAAATTTGCACAGTGGTGCCTTGAGTCTTTGCTGTCTCCAAATGCATGCATAAGGGTGAAACTCCATGAGATCAGGAAAAGAGCAACTGGGGAAAATTGTTAGCTGAACACTTTCCAGAGATCATAGAGAGGTTAGGAATTGGTCATGTTCCAAGAGTGGAGAGCCCTCACTGATACCTTGAGTCATTTGCAAAAGACACCAGAAAAGGGCCAGGCCTCAGAAACAGGGTTAAACTATTTCTAGAGTAAAGGCATTCTTCCTTAAAATATCTTAAAAACCAAACTATAAAATGATCAAACTGAACTGCAACTCAACTTGCAGCCAAAACAAAACCCAGGTCTTTAAAGAAAGACAAGAAAGTACAAACATACAAAATCCAGCAGCAAATCAAAAATTAAAGATATATCAAGAAGTAGGAAAATGTGACCAATAATCATAAGAAAAATAAGTCAATAGAAACAAACTCATAAATGTATATATAGTGAAGTTAGCATACAAGAACATTAACTAAAGGAAAATAGTCATAATTAGAGTAATGGAAGATATTAAATTAATCAAATGAAACTTCTAGAGATAAAAAATACAAATCTGAAAAAAAAAATTCACAGGATAGACTTAATTTCAGAAAAGATACTACAGAAGTAAAGATTAGAAAACTTGAAGACAAAGCAATAAAAACTATCCAAAATGAAGCACAGAGATTTAAAAAGAAAGAAAAGAAAAAGAAAAAGAAAAAGTGAAAAAAATTAAGAGTCTCAGTGACGTTTGGGGCAATATCAAATGGTCTAACGCATATGTAAATGGAATCACAGGAGGAGAGGAGAGGAGAGAGAAAAAGGACAGAAAAAATATTTGTTACTGAAGAAATAATGGCTGAAATTCTTCCAAATTTGATGAAAAACATAAACCCATAGATCCATGTAGCTCAGTGAACAACAAGTAGAATAAACATAAAGTAAGTACACCAAGACACATTATAATAAGATTTGTGAAAACCAGTGATAAAGAGAAATATCTTAAAGGCAGCAAGGGAAGTGGGGAGAAGTAAGACTATGGAAAGAGAAATAAAGATAAGAATGACTGCAGAAATCTAATCAAAACTATGTAAGCCAGATGACAGTCGAACAGCATTTTAAAGTGCTGAAAAAGACTGTCAACTTAAAATTAGAGCAAAAATGTTTCAAAATAAAAGTGACATAATTGGGGCTTCCCTGGTGGCGCAGTGGTTGGGAGTCTGCCTGCCAATGCAGGGGACACGGGTTCGAGCCCTGGTCTGGGAAGATCCCACATGCCGCGGAGCAACTAGGCCCGTGAGCCACAATTACTGAGCCTGCGCGTCTGGAGCCTGTGCTCCACAACAAGAGAGGCCGCAAGAGTGAGAGGCCTGCACACCGTGATGAAGAGTGGCCCCCACTTGCTGCAACTAGAGAAAGCCCTTGCACAGAAACGAAGACCCAACACAGCCATAAATAAAATTAATTAATTAATTAATTAATTATTTTAAAAAAGTGACATAATTAAACATTTCATAATAAAATAACTCAGTCTTTGTTAAAAATTAAAGCAAAATGAAAGCTTTTTCAGCTAACCAAATTAAGATAATTTGTGACCAGCAGATTTAGGTGTTTAAAACAAAAATAACAGCAATGTATTCTGGGTTGATATGTAGATATAAAATCTATGATAAAAATAGCAAAAGAACAGGAAAAAATATAAGTATATTGTTTTAAAGATATTTCGGTATATGCGAACAGTTATAATACTATTTGAAGGTAGGTTGTGATAAGTCACAGATACTTATTGCAAACCCCAAAGCAACCCTGAAAAGGTAAAACAAAGAGGTTTGGCTAAAAAGCAAACAGTGAAGATTGAATAGAATCCTTAAAAATACTCCAATTAATCCAAAAGAAAGCAGGAGCAGAGGGGAAAAAAAGTACCGAGAACAGATGGAACAAATGGAAGCAATGGAAAACAAAGAGGAAGATGATAGACTTAAACCCAGCCAAATTCACAAGCACATTATATTGAAATGATCTAAACACTCCAATTAAAAGCAGAGATTGTCAGACTGAATTTAAAAATCAATGTTGAACTATATGCTGCCTACAAGAATTTTATTTTAAATATAAAGACACAAGCATTTCTTTGTAAGAAGAATGGAAAATATATACCATGCAATCAGTAATCATTAGAAAGCTGCAGAATTATTACATTAACATAAAATAAAGTATACTTCAGAGAAAGAATATCAACATGGATAATGAGAAAATTTCACAGTGATCAAGGGATCACTGCATGAAGAAGACAAAAATCATAAAAATGTATGCACCTAAAACAGCTTTGAAATACATAAAGTAAAATCTGACAGAACTGAAAGCAAAACAGATTCACAATTATAGTTGGAAACTTCAACAGTCCTTTATCATCAATTGATAGAACACTGAAAACTTCAAAACATTGTTGGAGAAATTAAGGAAGACCTAAATAAATGAAGATATACACACTGTTCATGTATTAAAAGATTTAATACTGTTAGGCTATCAATTATCCTAAAATTTACCTACAGATTAAATGCAATCCCAACTGATAAATTGATTGTATAATTTATATAGCAATACAAAGAAACTAGAATAGCCACAACTCTTTTGAAAAAGAAAAACGAGTTTGGAGAGCTTAAACTACCTGATTTTGAGACTTTCTGTAAAACTAAAGTAATCAATGATGTGTGAAATTGGCCTAAGGAGAGACATAGATCAAAGGAACATAGTGGAGTCCAGAAAGAGGATATGAATAGAAATGGAATGTGGTCATTGATTTTTAACATCACAGCCAGTATAATTCAATCAGAAAAGGATTATCTTTTCAACAAATGATGCTGGAACAACTGTATGTCCATATGGAAAAAAATAATAAATCTTGACCCTAATATCATACCATATACAAAAATTAACTTGAAATCACAGATATAAATGTAAAAGCTTAAACTACAATATTTCTTGAAAAAAAATATAGGAGAAAAATGTTTTACCTTAGGTTAGGCAAAGATTTCTTAGATAGGATACAGAAAGCATGAACCATAAAAGAAAATAATATGATAAAATTGATAATATGAAAATTGAATGTTTGCTCTATAAAAGAAACTACTCAGAAAATGAAAAATCAAGCCACAGAAAAAGAGAAATTATTCATAAATCATGTATCTGACAACCTGTATCCAGAAAATATAAGTAATTCAGACAATTCATTAATAAGATAAACAATAAAATCAGAAATGGGCAAAAGATCTGAATAGATTTTTAACCAAAGAACATAAACAAATGCACAATAAGCTCATGAAAAATGTTCACCATCATTAGCCACTAGGAAATGAAAATAGAAACTACATTGCACACTACTACATACCCACTAGAAGGGCTAAGATTAAAAATATTAATAATAACAAGTGTTGACAAGGATATAGTATAACTGGAACTTTCATACATTGCTGGTGGGAATATACAGATGGTACATACAACCATTTTAGAAAACGGTTTGCCAGATTTTTATAAAGTTAATAAATATATTTACTGTATAACCCATCAATTCATTCCTAAGTGGAAATAAAATGGTATGCCTTTAATTTCCTGGTTTAAAAAACTATTACAAAGCTAGAGTAATTAAAAGAGCATGGTACTGAGGAGTGATGTCTGCAAGATGACGGAATAGGATGCCTTGGACCCTCCTTCCACCCACAAACACACTGATTCAGCAACAACTCATGGACAAAAAATTTTTAAATACTGGATATCCACATGCAAAAGAATGAAATTGAACCCTTATCCTACATCATACTAAACAGCAATTCAAAATAGATTAAAGGCTTAAATGTAAGGCATGAAACTGTAAAGCTCCTAGAAGAAAACATAGGGGAAAGGCTTCTTGACATTGGTCTTGGCAATGATTTCATGGAGATGACACCAAAAGCACAGGCAATAAAAATAAATAAATAAACAAACAAACAAATGGGACTAAAACTAAAAAGCTGCTGCATAGCAAAGGAAACAATCAACAGACTGGGAGGTAACAGAGTGGGAGTATATATTTGCAAACCATATATCTGATAAGGTGTTCATCTACAAAATATATAAGGAATTCTTACAATGCAATAGTAAAAAACAAAAAATGAAAAACTAGTAACCCAATTAAAAATAGGCTAAGGATTTGAGTAGTCATATCTCCAAAGAAAACATACAAATAAATGGCCAATGGATATGAAAAATTACTCAATGTCACTAATCATCAGGGAAATGCAAATCAAATCCACAATGAGATATTACCTCACACCTGTCAGAATGGCTGTTATTAAAAAAATGACAATAAGTGTTGGCAAGGATGTGGAGAAATTGGAACCCTTGTACACTGTTTGTGAAAATGCAAAATGGTGTAGCTATAATGGAGAACATACAAAGTACTCAGAAAATAAAAAATAAAACTACCATATGATCCAGCAATCCCATTTATAGGTATTTATCCAAAAGAATTGAAATCAGGATCTCAGATATCTGCATTCCCATATGCAGCACTGTTCACAAAGTCAAGATTTAGAAACAACTGAATGAAAAAAGAAAATGTGGTATATACAATGGAACACCATTCAGCCTTAACAAAGAAGGAAATTCTGTATTAGGTGACAGCATGGATGAACTGTGAGGATATCACGCTAAGTGAAATAAGCCACTCACAGAAGGACAAATACTGCATGATTCCATTTACATGTGGTATCTAAAATAGTCAAACTCATAGAATCAGAGAGTAGAATGATGGTTCCCAGGGGTAGGGGGGAGGAAGAAATTGGGAGTTGCTAAACAATGGGCATAAAGTCTCAATTATACAAGATGAGTAAGTTTTAGAGATGTACTGTACAACACTGTCCCTATAGTTAACAATACTGCATTGTATACTTAAAAATGTATTGAGAGTAAATCTCATATTAAGTGTTCTTAACACAATAAAATAAAATTTCAAAAAATAATAAAATAAAAGTATATGCCTTCACAAAACCTTATACTAAATACCCATAGTAGTTTTATTCACGAACACAACTCAAATTTACATCAACAAATGAGCAGCTAAAAATGTTACAGTATATTTATAGAATGGAATGCTACTAAGCAATTTAAACAAATGAACTACTGATACCTGCAAAACACAGTACTGAGTAAAGAAGGTAGGAATGAAAGAATACATACTTTATTATTCCATTTATATTAAACTTTAGGAATGATGAATTGAATCTACAATAGAAGAATGCAGATCAGTGGTTGTTTGGGTGAGGGGGTCAAGGAGAGAGGTTGACAGGAAAGAGGCACAAGAGAACTTTTGGTGGTGATGGAAATATCATGGTGGTGGTTCCATGAGTGTATACATTTGTCAAAATTCATTGATCTCTACCCTTATTATGTGAGCGATTTATTGTATGTAAATACATATCAGTAAAGTTATTTTATTTAAAAGAACAAAGTTCTTATGGAGCTGCTCATCTACTATAAGAGGGAGAATCAAATGAGCAATAACAAGTGTGTTAAATACTATGTTGGGGAAATCCAGATGCAATGAGAGTACCTTATAGAAGCAACTAACCCAAATTAGAGGTTTACAGAGATTTCTCAGGGGAAGCTGAGATCTGAAGGAGACATCAAAATAGTTTTGTAAAATAGACATAACAGCATGTGCAAATGCTTGGGGCAAGAGAGAATGGTACGTTTACTACCAACAACAACAACATATGTTTTTTGGGTTTTTTGTTCGTTTGTTTGTTTTTGTTTTGAAGAGATATTTATGAAGCAGGAGAACGGACAAGCTTGACAGGATTTGGTGATTGATTGAATTCTGGAAAGATTAGAATCAGGAATAATGCTCTGAATTCTGCCCTGAATAACGAGGTGAGTCGTAGTGGCATCTTCTGAAATAAGAGACATTGAAGGAGCATCAGTTTATGGGGATGGTGATAGATAAGTCTATTTTTAAATGGAATTTGAAGTACTTGCAATATACCAAAGAAGAGATATGAAACTCATATATGGAGATATATATATATATATATATATATAGGTTTGCATACGAAGTCAGAGAAGCAACACGCAGTTATAATTAATGCCAACGAATTAGATTAACTTCCCTAGAGAGTTCAAAAAATGAGAAAAGATGAGGACCAAGCAAGTTAAAGATCACCAATATTTAGGAAATTATCAAAGGGAGAAGAACTTTTGGAGAAGGTAGTGAGAAAAAAACAAACAGGAGAGAGTGGTCTCATGGAATTCAAGAATTCAGTACAGTGTGGTCAACAGGATCAAATGTGATTAAAAGATAAGGAATGAGACCATGTATTATATTTGGTAACAAGGTCATTGTTGACTTGTGAAGAGCAGTTTCATTGGAGTGGTGGAAGCTACTGAAGTAGTAACTGGTAGTAACTGGTAGAAGTTACTGAAAAACGGAAAATGAGAATAGGAAATACAGAAAACTTTTTCAAAATGTTTGCCTGACAGGAAAGAGTTCAAGGGAATTTTGTAGTCAAGGGCTTTTCCCTCTAAAGTACAGGAATGTCTTAAGTATTTTAAATGTTGAAGAGAAGGAGCAGGTAGGTTCTGAAAAGGAGATGATGACAACTTTATTATCATTTATAAAGTCCCATGTTAGCTGGACCCAGGACTCAGAGGAATAAGGAGAATCTTAAGTGTCTGGGCAACACTTCTGACTTGAAGTCACTTCATCTCCATAAGTGAAGCCAAGGAGAATCACAGTGATTATCAATCATACAGTCATATGACTTGGAAATGGAAGGGATCTTAAAAAGTGACCAAATTCAGCTCCACTGGGGACATCTATCTTAGAGCCAGAAGACATCAAAGGACTTCATATGAGCAATGCTTTTTATCCTCATGTTATGGATTGAGCTTGGCATTATTGTTAGTAGTATGTAAAATGATCTCTTAAATCATTAAGAAAATATGAATATATTTTCAGAAAAATGGGTGAAAGATGTGACTAGGCAATTCATTAAAGGGATAAAAATGCCAATAGACATACTAAAAGGTTTTAATCCCACTATTATTTAAATGCATGTAAAAGAAAACTCTAAAATACCATATTCCTATATTAAATTGCCAACTATTAAAAATACCATAATACCCAGTGTGGCAAGGAGTTGAGAAATGAATATTCTTCTACACAGTTCAATGGGACTAACTATCGATAAAATAGTTTTCTAGAGGACAAAATTTGACAATATGTGACTGTTCATACCCTTTGACGCTGTAATTACCATGCCAAATATTTATCCTATGGAAACAATTATGACTGCACAGAAGTTCACATGCAAGAATGTTCATTGCTGAGATGCCAGGTTATGTATAAGAGCAAATATTTAGAACCAATGTAAATGGTTAAAAAGTATGGATTTCTTTTAAATAAGCTATTGTATATGATAAAATACTTTATTGCCATTAAAATAGTATTTTTTGAAAACTGTAATTATATATAAAATGTTTGTGATATATTGCTATATGAAAAAAAAACTGTTAAAAAAAACAATAAAAATCCAGAGTATTTTTACGATCTCAATTTTATAAAATGAAAAGTACACACACAAACATGAATACACACAGCACGTGCATGTACACAAAATGAATTAGTGGATCAAACTATAGTATTAACTGTGGTGGTCACTGAATTGTGAGACTTCAGATGATTTTTGTTTTTTCTTTAGGACTCTCTGTACTTTCTAAAGTTGCTGCAGTGAACATATATTACTTTAATGACCAGATAAATTAATTGTGCAAAAAATGACATAGTCAAAACTATAAAGAAATATTTTTATTCCAAAGCTGCTAAAAACAAGATCCCAAGTTTAAATTTTCATATGATCTCTCACTAGGTTGTAATGATTATTTAAGGACAAGCACACAGGCAAAATGAGCAACAACAAACCCTCTGTCCTGGCAAGTAAGAAAATCCTGTTTCACTGATAAACATAAGTGTAGACAATTTGAAAAAGAACATTTACCTGTCGCCAGGCATTTCACTTGCTTCAACTCATTTCACACAACTACTCTGAAAACTAAGTTTCATTATCCCCATTTCACAGATGAGGAAAAGTACTCCAAGACATTAAGGAATTTGCCTAAGGCCAGAATTCAAATGCAGATCTTTCCAACTTTCAAGCAGCATCTTGTCCACTATGTGTTGCTGCTCCCATGATTAACAGACATTATACTAGAGAATTCAATTTCTGAAAGCAACCAGGGACCAATTTAAAGTCTTAAAATAATACATCAGGAAAAATGGTGCTGTAAAACCCTTTTAGATTTCTTGCTAAAAAATAACAACTACAGGCTCTTCTAAGAAAAGAGCACCAAAACTACAGACTCCTTTCAATAAGCCAGTCTTTAATATCTCTAAGCACTAGAATATTTAATTTGAATTTGGCTGTTGTGACAAATACAATAAATTAACTTGTGAAATTAATCATTTTGTTTTTAATGAAAAAAAATACATAAGCTTTGCCATGTCTATACATATGGCTGGCAGGGATAATGGTTTATATTGAAAAAATACTACTCTGTGGGAATTTCTACTGCTGTTTAAGCTGTAATTCAATTTGTTCTATTTAAATACAAGAAATATGCTAGTCTTTCAGACAATCAGTCCACTTTTGAGGTTCACAGCAGGTTAAAACTGTAATCCTTTTCACTTATAAAAATGAAATCAATGATCTAATTTCATCTCCCCAATAGTCTGTGGCATTAGAATGCAGAGAGAATGCTTTATGAACTGAACCAATTCAATGAAGTCAAATTGACAAATATTTGCTAAGTAATTCAATATGTATCCAGCAGTCTGCCAGATGTTTTATATTTAGCATTTCACCTTTTCCAAATAAAGTCCCCATTTTATAGATCATGATATTAATGACCAGAGGTATTACATAATTTTAGTCAAGGTCACACAGCTAAAAAATAGCTGAACAAGAATTTGAACCTAGATCTACATGAACCTAAATCCCATGCTATTAACATGACACTAAACTGTTTCTGATATTAACTGTATGGTAGAGATTGAGCGATACCGTGTGATAAATGTATTGACAGAAGTTTATACAAAACGATGTTGAAACAGAGATGTGCGGAATGATGGTATGGGAACACCAGGAAAACTCCCTGAAGGGGGTGACATTTAAATAGTCTGTGTAATCACTGGTTTCGGAAGGATATGATTGTAATACCTTCTTTTACAATAGAGACTGTGATCTTCATTTCGTATAAGGTGACTGATACCCAGGTTAGTACTCATGATATTGATGTTGATACTGATGCTCAGGATCTTCCAATAAATTGAGAACTAAAATCCAGATCTTTCATCCTCAGTCCAGTGGAGTGGCTCTAAAGGGCACAGAGTAGCTGTATAGGAAGTGAGCTAAATGATATAGTGAGTGGGTGGGCAGATGATGTCAGAATTTGGCATCTTCATGGCACTTGGTAATAAAAGAATCACAGAATCTCAAAGCTTCAGAAAGAGACTGTTCAACATCCTGAACATTTCTATCAATACCTATAAAATAATTATTATATAATAATGTGTGCCATTTTTGGACAAGTTGAAAGTAATCACTACAAGAAAAAGGGAAATTGTGCTCTAATTCCTACAGGTGAGGGAAGGAAGTTTGATGCTACCTGGAGGAAACAGCATTTGAGCAGAGTCTTGATTAAAAAAGAAGATTTACATACATGAAGAAAGAGAGCAGGTGGGGCTTCCAGGCAAAGTGAAGAACATGCTTCAGGGCATGAAAGCGTGATAGTGAGAAGTTCCGGGGACTAGAAAACAATCCAGAGTGGAAAGAGCTTAGGTTGTATGGGAGAGAAAGTGTGGAAGGAAGAAACTAACATTAACACACCAGAGCCAGATCTTGGAGAGTCTTGAATGCCAGGCTAGGCTTTTATATCATTCTCTGTCAGATGGGTGAATAAAGTCCAAAGAGAAGACTACTGCAGTCAGAACCTTTAAGTAGCAGCCAGAGGGAAAACTAGAGAAGGAACAGTTGGAAACAGACTTTGATGAAGTTAATGGAGAAAAGTGTGTTAAGAGGTATGGAGTAAAAAATGGGCCCCAAATTATAGCCTAATTAAAATATCAGTTCTCTTCCCTCAACTCCTGCCTCCTTGCTCTTTCCCTCCACTATCGAAATACTTAAAAAGAGTAATCCACATTTACTATTGCTACTTTTTTGATGTTTGTGTATTCCTTAACACACTGCAGTCTGACTTCATTCCCTATCACGTCACTGAAATGGCTCTGAAAACTTCACCTGTGATCCGGTTGCCAAAGGCAATGGCTGTCCTCATCCCACATAATCCTCCTGTGGCGCTGCTCATCAAATTTATATCTCTAGTTAAAACATCCCTCTCTATCTCCAGACTCATACATCCAATTGCCTTTTCAACATTTCCACTTGGATTCTAACACCTCAATTTAACATGCCCCAAACTGAATTTCTAATCTGACCTCCACAAACCTACTCCAAGTACAGTCATTTCCATCTCAGTTGATGGCAACTCCATCCTCGTTGTGCTCAGAGCAAAAATCCTGAATCATCTTTGACTCCTCTCTATCTTTTACTACACATCCAACCCTTTAAGAAATACTACTGGGTTTATTTTAAAAATACATTCAATAAACAATCAATCTATTGCTACCACTCTGGTTCAAGTCACTGCCACTTTTTGCTTAGATAACAGAAATACCATCAGAACTGGTTTCCTTATTTGTAGCCCTATAGTCTATTATCAACATAGCAACCAGAGTAGTCTGGCCAAAAGGAAAGGTGTCCAAACTATACTCAGGCAAGCTAGTCCAGAGCAGGTAATTTCTAGGGAGGAACTATGGCTATCTGTGCTGGGTAAGAGGAGGATGGAGTCCAAGCAGAGCCATACTTGTTGCTTTACCATTTACAGAAACACTTCTTAAGTACAATAATTTATGCAAATCTCACAACCATATTTGGGATCCAGCAGTTATTATTTCCATTTTACAAGTGAGTGAACTGAAGCTCAAAGATGTGAAATGTCATCATTCATTCATTCATCCATTCATTCACCCACTCTTTTACTATTTATTGAGAGCCTGCTATGTGCCAGCTCTACAATTAAGCCAGAGCTCCTCAGTCTGTCCTGGTAGAGTGGGAATTTAAACCCTAGGCTGGTCACCTTTAAGTCCAAGGATATTTTCCTCTCCATGCAGTGCAAGGGGACATCCAATGAGGACCTTTTCAAATATTTTGTGCGTGAAAAGCATGTGAGGAAATGATACATATTTACAGTCAGACAGCAACTACAGCACTTTATGTGCAGTACTTGGCCCTCAATAAATGTGTTAAATGAATAAGTGGGTGGATGTATGTGAAGGCAACAATGGTGCTGCTCTTCCTACCTTGTATGACTATAATGAGGATCAAATGAGACCATGGTGTAAAGGGTCTTGGCAAGGGACTGTTTTAACATTCTTTAACATTTCTACTGTTTGTTGCTTCAAATCCTCTTTGGAAATAAGCAATGATGCATCAGGCTGGGATAGATAACACTTCTCTACAGAGCAATGACCCTTGGTTATAAGTTATGATCCTATCTCTTTTTAGTTACTGTCTCACTAACAAGATAAAAGCACCTACCTTTTTATCTCCGTATATGACCAGGTTCACAAACAAAATTGGGGCTTAATATCTGTTTCTTGAAGGAACTTATGAATTCCAATTTTAGAGATTAGAAAGTTGAAGCTCAGAAGGCTAAGTGAATAACATTAAATCACATGGCTATCAAGTGGCCTAACTAAAATTTGGGCTCAGGCCTTCTGACGCTGTTTTCTGGGTTTTTTTTAAACATAGTAGTTTGTACCTCTTAATCCCCTACTGCTATTTTGTCCTTTCCCTCTTCCCTCTCCCCACTGGTAACCACCAGTTTGTTCTTTGTATCTGTGAATCAGTTTCTTTTTTGTTATATTCACTAGTTTCTTTTATTTTTTAGATTCCACATATAAGTGATATCATACAGTATTTGTCTTTGTCTGACATATTTCACTTAGCATAATACCTTCCAAGTCCATTCATGTTGTTGCAAATGGTAAAATTTCATTCTTTTTTATGGCTGAGTAGTATTCTATCCACTCCTGTTGATGGACACTTAAGTTGCTTCCATATCTTGGCAATTGTAAATAATGTTGCTATGAACACTGGGATGCATGTATCTTTTCAAATTAGTGTCTTGGATTTTTTTCAGATATATAACCAGAAGTGGAATTGTTGGGTCATATGGTAGTTCTATTCTTGATTTCTTGAGAAACCTCCATACTGTTTACAACAGTGGCTGCACCAATTTATGTTACCACTAACAGTGTAGGAGGCTTCCCTTTTCTCCACATCCTCGCCAACATTTGTTATTTATGTTCTTTTCTATGGTAGCCATTCTGACAGGTGTGAGGTAATATCTCATTGTGGTTTTAGTTTGCATTTCTCTGATGATTAACAATGTTGAGCATCTTTTCATATGCCTGTTGGCCATCTGTATGTCTTCTTTGGATAAACGTCTATTCAGTTCTTCTGCCCATTTTTTAATTGGGTTGCTTGTTTTTTTGCTCTTGAGTTGTATGTGCGGTTTATAGACTTTAGATATTAACCCCTTATCAGTCATAGCATTTGCAAATATTTTCTCCCATTCAGTAGGTTGTCTTTTCATTTCATCATTGGTTTCCTTTGCTGTGCAACAGCTTTTAAGTTTAATTCAGTCCCATTTGCCTATTTTTGCTTTTTTTTCTGTCAGAGACAGATTCAAAAAATTTTGTTACAATATATGTCAAAGAGTGTTCTGCCTATGCTTTCTTCTAGGAGTTTTATGGTTTCTGGTCTTATGTTTAGGTCTTTAATCCATTTTGAGTTTATTTTTGTATATGGTAATAGAGAATGTTCTGATTTCATTCTTTTATGTGTAGTTGTCCTGCTTTCCCAGCACCACTTATTGAAGAGAATGTCTTTTATCCACTGTATAGTCTTGACACCTTTGGTGTAGATTAATTGGCCAAGTAAGTGTGGGTTTCTGGGCTCTCTATTCCGTTCCATTGATCTATGCATCTGTTTTTGTGCCAGTACCATACTGTTTTGATTAGTATAGATTTGTAGTATATTCTGAAGTCAGGGCGTGTGATTCCTCCAGCTCTGTTCTTGTTTCTCAAGACTGTTTTGGCTATTTGGGGTCTTTTGTGTTTCTGTTCAAATTTTAAAATTATTTGTTCTAGTTCTTTGAAAAATGCCATTGGTATTTTGACAGAGATTGCACTGAATCTATAGATTGCCTTGGATAGTATGGTCATTTTAACAATATTAATTCTTCCAATCCATGAACACAGTATATCTTTCCATCTGTTTGCATCATCTTCAATTTCTTTTATCAATGCCTTATAGTTTTCTGAGTACAGACATTTGTCTCCTTAGGTTTATTCCTAGGTATTTTATTCTTTTTGATTCAACGGCAAATAGGATCATTTCCTTAATTTCTCTTCTGATAGTTCATTGTTAGCATATAGAAATGCAACAGATTTCTGTATATTGATTTTGTATCCTGCAACTTTACCAAATTCATTAATGAGCTCTTATAATTTGTTTGTGGCATCTTTAGGATTTTCTATGTAGAGTATCATGTTATCTTCAAACAATGAGTTTTACTTCTTCTTTTCCAATTTGGATTCCTTTTATCTCCTTTTCTTGTTTGATTGCTGTGGCTAAGACTTCCAATACTATATTGAATAAAAGTGGCAAGAGTGGGCATCCATGTCCTATTCCTGATCTTAGAGGAAATGCTTTCAGCTTTTCACCATTGAGTAAGACGTTAGCTGTGGGCTTGTCATATATGGCCTCTATTATGTTGAGGTATGTTCCCTCTATGCCTACTTTCTGGTGAGTTTTTATCATACATGGGTACTGAATTTTGTCAAAAGCTTTTTCTGCATCTAGTGAGATGATCATATGGTTTTCATTCTTCAATTTGTTAATGTAGTCTATCACATTGATTGATTTGCATATATTGAAGAATCCTTGCATCCCTGGGATAAATCCCACTTGGTCATGGTGAATGATCCTTTTGATGTATTGTTGGATTTGGTTTGCTAGTATTTTGCTGAGGATTTTGTCATCTATGTCCATCAGTGATACTGGCCTGTAATTTTCTTTTTCTTTTGATATCTTTGTCTGGTTTTGGTATCAGGATGATGCTGGCCTCACAGAATGTGTTCAGAAGCATTCCTTCCTTTGCAATTTTTTAGAACAGTTTGAGAAAGATAAGTGTTAACTCTTCTCTAAATGTTTGGTAGAATTCACCTGTGAAGTCCTCTTGTCCTGGATTTTTGGTTTTTGGGAATTGTTTTTTTGTGTGTGCGTTTTTCTGATTCAATTTCATTACTAGTAATTGATCTGTTCGTATTTTCTATTTCTTCCTGGTTCAGTCTTGGGAAATTTCACATTTCTAGGAATTTGCCCATTTCTTCTATGTTGTTCATTTTATTGGCATATAGTTACTCGTAGTAGTCTCTAATGATCCTTTGTATTTCTGTGAAGTTGGTTGTAATGTCTCATTTTTAATTTCTGATTTTAATTTCTTTTTTTCTTATGAGTCTGGCTAAAGGCTTATCAATTTTGTTTATCTCTCCAAAGAAATAGCTAGTAGTTCCACTGATCTTTTCCATTGTTTTTTTCATCTCTATTTCATTTATTTCTGTTCTGAACTTGATTTCTTTCCTTCCACTAACTTTGGATTTCATTTGTTCTTCTTTTTCTAGCTCCTTTAGGTGTAACATTAGGTTGTTTATTTAAGATTTTTCTTGTTTCCTGAGGTAAGCTTGTATCGCTATAAACTTCCTTCTTAGAACTGCTTTTGCTGTGTCCCATCAATTTTGGATCATTGTGTTTTCATTTTCACTTGTCTCCAGGTATTTTTTTACTTCCTCTTTGATTTCTGCAGTGATCCATTGCTTGTTTAGTAGCATATTGTTTAGCCTCCACATGTATTTGTGTTTTTTGCAGACTTTTTTTCTTATAGCTGATTTCTGGTCTCATAGCATTGTGGTCAGAAAAGATGCTTAATATGATTTCAATTTTCTTAAATTTACCAAGGCTTGTTTTATGGACTAGCACTCTAACAGTTTTTGTCATATACTATTTTTTGACTTAATGTTTGGCCTCACAAGATATTTGAATAATAATAAAATAATAATGGTTAGGTAGAACTTTATAACTGATGTGGTACTTTCCAATATATTTTCTATTTACTCTCACAACAATAGTACATGTACAAATCATAGATGGGGAAACATAGGCCTGGAGTATCTCAGATGTGCAGAATTGCACAAGGTCACAGAGCTAACAAATTCAGAAGCCAGTCTTTTCTTCAAACTCAACATCTCTGGTTCCTTCATCTTCATTTCAATGTCCCTCTTCTCTCAAGCTAAACTGTCCCAGGAAAGCAGCATGATCCTCTTAAGACAGGGCATCCACAATTGTACTCATTGCACTGGGACAGGCCAGCACAGAAAAATATGCCCTCCAACTTGCACAGATTTCCAAAAGGAGATATTTTGCCATCTAAAAGAGCTGTCAAGGCTCCAGGGATTTTATTGGTGATGAACAAAGCCAGCTGGCAAAGTATTTGACAAAACTTAACTGCTAGTGATTCTCAAGTTACAGGAGACAAGGATTTCTGAGGTGTGTCCACTGACCTGCACGCAATGTAATCAAAACAGAACTTGCAGGTGCTGTCAGGGTGATATGACATGCATTCAGATTTTTTCCCTTTTCTTTTATTTTTAGGCTTAAAGTTTAGTCCTCTTTTTTTAGTAGTTTTTGGAGCCATGTGACTGGCACAACTCTGGCAAGTGCTATAAATGTAACGGGACTGTGCCTAAGGGAAAATTGCCACCATGTAAAACTCGTACTAAATATTTGTACTCCTTCTTGGGGCTTTAAAATGTGGGTGCCATTTCTGAGAGTTAAGAAACTGCTTTAATTACTGAGATATACAACCAAGGGAGAAACACAGTTTCAATGGAGTTTATATTTAAACACAACAAGAATGCACAGTAACATTTACTGGTATTAAACAAGAAGGGACTTATTAATTTTACTCCACTTAGATTCAGTTATACTCAGTTTAACAAACTTTGCAAGTACAATGTAAACTGCATTTCTTCTCAAGTATAAACACCATCCAATGATGAAATCAAATGAATTGGAGACTGGGAAGTAATGCACTTCATTCATTCATTCTTTTATTTATTCCTTAATTCAACAAATATTTATTGAGCAAGGACTCTGGAACCAAAGTCTAGATATAATTCAGGTATCTGCATAGCCCTATGCTATTATTTTTTATCATAATTATTATTACTACCACATATCATGCACTTTTTTAGATATTTGGGAGACAAGTAGTAGGAATAATGGTCCATAGTCTCATGGAGCTTGAATTCAAGTTGTTTTTGTTTCCCATTTTGCTGTCAGACTATTGGCTGTTGCTCATGAGGCTATTAATCTACTTGCTATGGTAGCCCTTTATTTTTCCTGTGTCCCTTCTTATATTTTACTGTGGACTATGAAGCCAGCAACCAAGCTAATTAGAAATATGTCTAAAGCAGGAATCAACAAACACAAAATGAGAATATAAGGATGCTCTGGAGGACCTAAGAGGAGAAAACATGGGGCTATCCTTATAGGAATTGAGGTGACAATACACAGTCAACAATTAGGTAGTAATATAAGATAGTTTTATGAGCTCAAAATAGAATGCCCTGGGGCATGTACCCAGTGTCAAATTCCTGCTCTAAGGTGGACTGTTATTTCACTTAAAATTTTAGTTATCTCCTACTATGTTCTAGGCCCTCTACCAGATACTGGGAGTTAAAAAGAATAAAATAATGTTGTTATTCTCAAGAAGCTCACCAAAGAAAGATATATAAACAACTATAGTACAAGTCACATTGTGATAATGCTATGAAAGAAGTACAAGCTTCTGTGGAAAGAAGGAGCAATGCATTCATTTATTTAACAAAGAATTACTGAGTGCCAACCACACATCAGGTACTGTGTTAGGTGCAATACAGTAGTGAACCTTATGAATTGAAACTTATGGAACTGCTGATTTTGGCAATTGGTTCAACCTACTAAATAAAAAGGGCTCCCTGGCTTTCCAGCTTCCAGGTTGGGTTTAGACAATGGGGAGTCCCAGAAATATATAAGGGAAGGAGAGAGGAGAGAATTGTTTGACTATTTACTTCCCTGCATCCTTCCTTGTGGAGTCACATTAAGCTAGTTATGTGCCTCAATCTATCTTTCTCAGCTCCTGTCAGGTGACTATCTCAAAAGAATTCTCTTATTTTGAGGTCTGATAACCACTTCTTCCCTTTGCTTCTTCAGGTCTTATGTGGTAACAGTGCCCTAGTATTACTAACTCCAGGTACTGAATTATACCTTGTGTCTTCCCTATATCTTGCCAACACCACTGTAAATTGTCCCTATATTAAATTCTCTTCAAGTTCCTGCTAGGACTCTCATCCAGGAAATACGTTTAGAATATTTGAGAAAACTGAAGAAGCTAGTATGACTGGAGCTTAATGAGACATGGGAAGGAAAAAGAAGATGAACTTGCAGAGATTAAATTACGCAGGGCCTTAAAGACTATGATAAGCAATTTGAATGTTACTTTAAGAGTAATGAGAAGCCACTGGAAATATAAGAAAGAGTAGTTAAATTTGCATGAAGTCAAGGTAGGAACTTCAAGAAGAGTTGAGTCAATAATTGTACATAATATTGGTTAATAGAAAAGAAGGGAAGAACATTTCAGGCAAGGAAACTAATAGTCCAGTGTAGTTACAGGAAAGGGACTTGAAAGAAACTAGGCTAGGAATTCAGCTGCAGTGCTTTTTGTTTTTGTTTTTTGGGGTGTGTGTGTATGTGTGTGTGTGTGTGTGTTTCAACTGAAGTATAGTTGACTTACAGTACTGTGTTAATTTCAGATGTACAGCAGAGTGATTCAGTTATGTACATATATATGTATTTGTTCAGATTACTTTCCATTATAGGTTATTAGAAGATATTTAATATAGTTCCCTGTGCTATACAGTAAACCTTTGTGCTTATCTATTTTATACACAGTAGTGTATATCTGTTAATCCCATACCCATACTAATTTACCCCCCCCCACACACTTTCCCCTTTGGTAATCATAAGCTTGTTTTCTACGTCTGTGAGTCTATTTCTGTTTTGTAAATAGATTCATTTGTGTTATTTTTTAGATTCCACATACAAGTGATATCATATTTGTCTTTCTGTCTGACTTATTTCACTTAGTATGATATTCTCTATGTCCACACATGTTGCTACAAATGACAATATTTCATTTTTTTATGGCTAAGTAATGTTTCACTTAGCCATATATATGTGCTTATATATAAGCCACATCTTCTTTATCCATTCATCTGTTGAAGGAACCCAGGTTGCTTCCATGTCTTGGCTATTGTAAATAGTGCTGCTATGAACACTGGGGTGCATGTATCTTTTCAAATTAGAGTTTTCATCTTTTCCAGATATATGCCCAGGAGTGGTAGCTCTATTTTTAGTTTTTTAATGAACCTCTGTACTGTTTTCCATAGTGGCTCACACTTAAGTTTTTCTCGGAACCTAAGATTATGACTATGAAAATTGTGCAACTTCTAATGATTTCAGGGTTATAGAATCTGATAAATATTCTGCTGGCTATATACTCTGGGAATCTGGTATCTTAAAAGATATAAACAGAATAATAAAATAATAAAATGTATTATTTAACTATAATTTTTATCAAACTTAGTAAAGACCTAGCATATCCAATAAAACTAAAAAATAAAGTAAAACCTAAAACATTGTTTAGATCATTGCTTTTCTCTGAAGCTTTCTTCATTTGACCTAATCTTCCCCTCAAAACAGCCTTACTTAGATCTCCTCTACTCAACAATGTCCAGTCACTCATGCCTGTAAGTCAAGAGCTAAAAAAAACCCCAAAAAACTGTTGCATGGCTTTCAAAACTTTTTGGCTAAAATTTTTCAGTGATCCTAAACCCACCTCCTCTTTCTGAGCTGGGAAGAGCTCCTCACTCTCTCAAATGCATGCCATATCTATTCCCATCTGCAAACATCTCCTGTCTCCTTTGCCTCACTGTCTTCTTTCTCCAACAAACCAAATGTATAGAGAAGAATGAAAGATTTGGGTTAATGCATATTGGGGTTATAATCCTGGCTCTGCCATTCACTAGTTGAGTGACTTTTGATAAGTTATTACAACTCTTTGAGCCTTAAGTTTCCTCATCTATAAAATGAAATAATAATCCCTGCTCTCATGGGAGTACTGAATGATTTAAATGTGAGTAAAGAATCTAGCCTAGCACTTGGCATGTAAGTGCTCAATAAATATTTTCTTTCCCTTCTTTTACCCTATCTCTATGCTTGTAATAGTGTTAAATTTAGTTCTAAGTTATATCCCAGGAAAGTAATCATAAAACTTTTTATTGCAGATACTACTTCTGTTATTTGAGGGATATTAAAATGTCTATTGAGAATATAAGCTTAATATGGTAATAAAAAAGATATTATAAATAATAATGACAAATTTTTTTATAACTCACAAATTAGTTTCATACCCATTTCTTCACTTTCTTCTCAAAATAACCTTATAGAATGAGCAGGTCAGATATTATTCCTACTTTACAAGTGAAGAAACAGGCTTGAAGATATTACAAGACTTGAACATTTTCACCCAATCTGCAGGGAATGGAGAAAGAGGCAGAACCCAGATCTTCCAGCCCCTTTACAAGGGTTCATCCCATTCCATTCCTGACAGACAGAGATATGAATTAACTGGGTAAGTCACTTCCCTTCTGAGACCTTCCATTGCCCTATGGACAAGCCAACAAAGTAGTAGTGTGTGATAGGGGCCTACCCACCCCCCCCCAATACTTATCTAGCCTTACCTCCTCCCAAGACTATTCATTAGTTTAAGGAGAAGCCAGACTGAACTTGTTTGTTGTTTCTGAAACACATCAACCTGTTAGTTGTGGGCACATGCTGCTGCTTTTTCTTGGAATGCCCTTCCTGATCCTGAATACCCAGGTAACACCTCTTTATGAATTTTTCCAGATTCAAGGCAAGGATTGCTCTAGCTAGGAGGACTTTCTTGATACCGCATGGAAAGTGGCTCCTTCATCTTCTGTGTCCCCTGGCACAACCCTGCAACTGTGTCTTGAACTTGGTGCAATTGTGTCTTCTCTGTATCAGTTTTATTTGATGCAAATATGTCTATCTCTGTCACTGGACTGTGAGTTTCACGAGGGCAGGGACTGTGTCATGCTTTTTAATAATTCTCAGTGTGTCCAGACAGGGCTTGGCATGGAGCAGGGACTCAGGGAATACTCGATAACATGATGGATGAATCAAGTTTCCTAGGGTATCCTTAGGTCTGACTGAGAAGCCTTACATATGAAAGGAAAACAGTAAATCACAGATCTTCTCAGGAAGGAGTCAGTCTTAACCATTTACATACACCAAGGCATGGGGAGTGAAGTGGAAAAACAAAAACAAAAATGTAGAAGTCAGAAATTACTGCTCTTTGGGACACAACCCTGAACATGTCATTTTCTCAGCAGCAACTCTCTCACCATTTTATCTCTATTTGCCATTTGCCAACCCAGACTGTGCTGGTTCTCTAGTGTAAAATAGCCTTAATCTTATTGAAAATGGTTCTGCCAATGAAAAAGCTAGGTCATCCATGGTGAAATGCATTTCAGCAGGCCCATGCACAGATCTGAACAGAAACTGGGTCTCACAAGTCCTCTGAGCCCTGGTTTTTCTATCTGTAAGGAATAAATTACATCCTCTCTTAGCCTCTCCACCAGCAAGACTAAACATGGCATAAGGCAACGGTATGAATATGCTCTGAACACTGTCAATCTGCCCTATTTTGGAGCCCACAGAAAGAAGATTGGGAAAAAGGATTGAGCCAGTGCGTTGCTGGCTGATGATGACTCTCAGTGGATACCAGGGCTATTTTAGAACTCTGCAAAAGACAGAGGGAGAGGGTCTTGAGGGGCTATGTTAGAGGACTTTGGAGGCAGGGAGTCTTTGGAGGCAGGGATGCCCCCAGGGAGCCCATCACTGAGGAAGCCCCATGAATGGGTAATATGAGGTAAGGAGCAGTGCTTACTCTTTTATATTCCAGCACTAAACACAAAAAAAAGACATTTAATCATTTCTAGAAGGAAGGGAAAAAAGGAGGGAGGGAGGGAAGGGGGAGGGAGGGACAGAGGAAGGAAGGAAGGAAGGAAAGAAGGAGAGAAGGAAGGAAGGAAGGAAGGGTAGGTCCAAAGGCTTGCCTTTAAAAGCAGCCTGACTCTAGCATTGTGTTTAATGAACACTGAGCCTTTAGCCTCTCTCACTTATACCTCATACTCATGCTCAAAGACCCAGCTCACTTCAGTGCAATTTCTTTCACTTTATCTAATTTACACATACCTGCTGATCCCTCAGATCTATGTTGGGTGCTAAGGCCCCTGATATGAATGAGACACAATCCTTGACCTCAAACACTAAGCTGAGAGAAACCTAAAAATAGACAGTGACAACTTGGTGATAAATGCTGTGAGAGAGGAGTTCAGGAGGAATGGGGCACACAAAGCATGGACTGACTAACTCAGCCTGCAGAGCCCTGTAAGACCACAGAGAGAAAGGCACTTAGGTTAGGCCCTGAAAGGAGAGTAAGAGCTTTCATAGGCAGAGAGAGGATTCTAGGCTGAAATCACATTGAGAGCAAAGGCAGTGAGGCTGGTGGTGACGGTGTTGATAGAACAAGATACTCGTCTCTGGGAAGTTCCAGAGAGCATTTGACGGCTGAACAGAAGATGTGGGAGAGAGGGTGTGAGCTAAGCCAAGAAAAACAGGATGGGGTCAATCCAGCTTCATCCAGAAACAGGCAGAAATGGTGTTCCAGGTAAGGAAAACAATACAGCGAACGTGAGAGGAATCTGCAGCTTGGCTGGAGGAGGGATTCTTCTAGAAAGTCATAGGTGGAAAGGGGTTGTTTCAGAAAGTCATGAATATAGTTAGAAGGTAAGAGCAGGAAATATCCGAGACATCACCTGCCTTTTTTTTTTTTTTTTGCACTAGCATTTATTTTTCTTATCTTAGATAATCTTCTCTCCACCACGCTTGCCACCCCACCCAATTCCTCTGCCAAGTAAATTACAGATCATAAATAAGACGGCCTAGTTTTGACTTACAACTCTACTATTTATCAGTTCTTTAAACTTGGATGATTTTCCAGCTTTTCTTACCTCAGTTTCTGTATCTCTCAATGGAGGTAATAGTGGTATTCACGACTGTTGCATGCTTTAGTCATAATAGCTAATTTCTATTGCGTATTTACTATGTATCAGGTCTAGTTCTAAGCATTTTTTATATGCTAGCTCATTTATTCTCTGAACACCTATTATCCTGTAGGTAGTATTTGTGTCTCTAGTTTATACTGGGTTGGCCAAAAATTTCGTTCAGGTTTTTCTGTAAAATATGGGGAAACCGAATTAACGTTTTGGCCAATCCAATAATGAAGAAAGGAAAGCCCAAAAAGGTTAAGGAGGGCTTCCCTGGTGGCGCAGTGGTTGAGAATCTGCCTGCCAATGCAGGGGACACGGGTTCGTGCCCCGGTCCGGGAAGATCCCACATGCCGCGGAGCCACTGGCCCCGTGAGCCACAATGACTGAGCCTGCGCGTCTGGAGCCTGTGCTCCGCAACAAGAGAGAGGCCGCGATAGTGAGAGGCCCGCGCACCGCGAGGAAGAGTGGCCCCCACTTGCCGCAACTAGAGAAAGCCCTCGCACAGAAACGAAGACCCAACACAGCCATAAATAAATAAATAAATAAAAATTAAAAAAAAAAAAAAAAAAGGTTAAGGATTTGGCCTCAGGTCACAGCTATGAGTAGAAGATGCAGGATTTGGATCCAGGCACTTTGACTGCAGAACCTACACCCCTAACCACAGTAAGATCAGCTATATAAAGTGCCTAGCATTGTGAGGGATGACAAAAAACTATGTGTTACTGTCACCGGCAAAGCCCATTAACAATTCTTGGGAAATGAAAATAGAATCTGGGTAATAAAATAAACGCTAACCTTTTTTTTTTTTTTTCTTTTCCTTTGTGTTTAGGCCAGTTTCACTCGCTCAGAAGGTGCCGCGTTCAGAAGCCTTGCAGCTGGCCCTTCAAACCAGAGTTCCTGGTGTTAGACGGCTGCGCAGATACGTCAGTTCGGGGGGCCTGTGCAGACACGCTGCGCACAGCACTGCGATTCAAGATGGCGCGGTGGGCGCGGGCCAGTGCAGAGACGCTGCGCGTGCACCCGGATCTGGAGTGTGCGCGGCACAGCTGTGCGCAACCCGCAAGAGCGCCGCCCCCTCCCCGCGGAAGAGCGCCCTATAAAGCAGCCCCACCCTCGGCCTGTCAGCGAGCCTGTCAGGGAGAGGGGAGGGCCTGTGCTCTGGAGCGCAAGCTCGCACCTCTCAATTCTCTGGCCAAAGAGCGAAACTTCTTCACAGAACTTGGTCTCATTCTATTGGCTTGATCAGCACTAGGAAGGAGGAACCTTGTTGGGGCTGATTCGAAAGGGTTCGTAACATCATTCCAGTGGCTCTGTCAATTTAAATAAATGGATGAGTGTCTGATTAATGAGTGGCTGAGTAGATAAGTGAACACACGTTCATTGAAAGAGGAAGCACGCAGCTGAGAAGAGAACCTACCTCACGTGTCTGGCCAAGAGGGTGAGGAGTTGGTAGCTGTAAGGTGGGATGGTGGTGGTAAGTGCCCCACGTCATTAGATATACCTGGCATGTGGGCACCATTGCTCTGAACCCATGAATAGAACACTGAGAAGTGCTCCAGAGCCCCTCCAGGGAGCACGATGGGGCCTGGGTGATCATACTAGGCTCCCTGTGTGGCCTGATGATTGGGCTTCAGATGTAGCCTTTGCCATTCTTCTGCCTCATCCATTATCATTACAAGCAACCTAAAATTCTGATTATAAAGGCATGGCTTGCTGGCAGTGAGCAGCTGGGGAGCCAAGAGGAAGAGGACTGGGGTCAGAGGGAGTCATAATTCATCAGTTTCAGCAAGCCCAGAGTGCTGACGCCAACACAAAACTGATGCTTTGCAGCTGATAAAGGAGCAGCCTCAGTGAGGGAAGGGACAGAAGAGGAGAGCAGGAGATGACATTTTCTGCCCACAAATGTCTGCAGATATTAAATGACTTTCCCCAGGTCATACAGATAGAAGTAGAAAGGCAGGATTCAAGCCCAGAGCTTTGTGACCCCAAAGCCTATGCTCTTTCTCTCCTACCACACTGCCCTGTGATCATAGAGGAGGGGATTCCTAGATGTGTTTGCTCAATTTGATGCTATTGCTGCACTTCAGTTTGAGAAAGAGAATAGGTTAGCAAGTTGCAACGAGATCTTATCCACCCCAAGTTCCCCCACAACCCCATTTCATACATTAGAAAACCCAGGGTCAGAAAGAGGCAGTAACCTGACCAAGGTCACACAGGGGCTAGCATCCAGGTCTCTGAATTTCCACAGCACCTCATAAGAAAAGAAAAGTTGCTGCCCCCAGGTTTCCAGTGAAAACTGTACTTTCAAGGCCAGCCAATAGCTTAAAGGTCATCTGTTAGGAGGATTCACATGCTTGTTTACTTGAAGAAAGGGAGGGCACCTAATTTTAGCCCACTGAAGAATGAAATGCTGACGTACAAATGCAATTAGGAAAAAAAAAAAAATCCAATGGCATGACTGGGAAGAGGGGTGAGCCTACAGACTTGAAGGAAGGATAGTGATTCAGGCCGAGAAAAGGGCAGGTGAGTGGGGTGGGGAGGTAGTGACAAAGCACCCTAGCCAGGTCTTGGGCTGGCAGGGAGAAGTCTTAGGTCCTGTAGGTGCCCCTGTGCACCACCCTGAGTTTGTGTCCCAAACAGGGCTATTTTTCTGCGCTCTCAAGGGGCACTTGCTAATCAACTTAGAAAAGGTAGTAAGAGGTAATGCAAAGAACACGGGCTATAAAATTGTGTGGGTCTGGCTTTGCCACTCCTCAGCTGAGTGACCTTGGGTAAATCACCTCACTTCCCTGAACCTTATATTCTTCATATTATCAAATGGAGGTGATATCTACTTTGTAGGGTTATAGCAGGATTAAAGGTAACATATGCATGAAGCACCTAGCATGGTTCCTGGAATATAGCACGTATTCAATAAACTGTAATTTTATACTTATTACTGTTGTTACCGCTGTCATTATTACTATTATTATTTGTCCTCTGTGAAGTTAGGAGCATGTCACTGGGGTGTTTACATGGTGATTTCTGGAATTTGGCTATTTTCTATTTCTTTCAGGACAATGGAAATTACATGTTTCTCTGAAGTAAATGCACTCAGCTCCCCTCAACACCTAACCTACCTATTGTAAATATACTTTTGAGGGTGAGATAGGAATCATTTCTTTGGAACTTTTCACTAAGCCAGAACTGAAACTTCTAGACTAGGCTCAGTAATGCCTTCTGACCCTGCTAAGTGGGACCACTGTTTCTGGTCTCACAATTTTGGAAGTTGTCTAAGTCCCTCTCCAGTGCCTGGGCTGGCTATGGAAGAGAAGCAAAATATCCTGAACCAAGACTTGGTTCCTCTGGGTCCTGGTCACCAGAAGGGCCTATCTTGAAATTTTCTACGTTCTCTAGTGCCTAAGATCAACCAGGGATAGCAGTGACAATTGGGCAGGGTACCCAGGTTCCCCTTTCTCACCCTCAGGGTGCTCTCAAACCCTCTACCCCCTGTTCCTCACATGTAGAAACAGGCAGATCTGCGGAGCTCCAGGACTCATGGTTATGGGGTTGCTCTATGGCCCGTGTCTAGGTCCCAGTTCCAGGAGGATGGCTGGGAGAGCAGATCACTTCTGTCAGCTGGTGTGATATTTCTTTTACAGGATTATGCAATATTAGACCACCAGGATAATGCTAACATGATGATTTGGGGTGACTCCCACTTATGTTGGCTATAGGACAAGTCCAGGGATCTAGGTTACTGATGGTTCATGGTCCGCCACCGACCTCCGGGCTTGAGCAATGTGTATGGGCCCAGGCATTGGCTCTTGCCTGTCTATGTTCCAACCATGGTGCTGTCTCTGGAGTCAGAGCAACTGAAGACAGCATTGGTGGCAGCAGGCATCCTTTACCCTGTGTCTCCTCCTGGACAGCAGAGCCAGCCTGTTCTCTAGAAATGGCTGTACCTATCTCATGCCTATCTTCTGTGAAGTCTTTTGAAGTGGTTGTTCTGCATTTCCCACAAGTTCTCCTGATTGTTTTCAATTAATGTGTGAATGTTGTGCTCTCCTAGGTCTGTCTTAAGGTGTGCCATATGAGCACAAAATTTCCTTGTGTGAATGGGTATGTTCTTCTCTCTTCACATATGGGTCCCTTGCTTATTCTTCCTACTGATGGTGGTATATGGAAGGCACTTAACATTGTGTAGCCAACATCAAAAGAGCACATATGCTAGGGATACGGTGATTATGGCCTAAAGCTAAAGAGATTAAGAAAAGACACGGTTGGAAAATATGTTGATCTATGTTTATGCTATACGGTTCTGGATGGTACATTTAACATGACCAGACCAAGAATTACCATTCACATTTTCCTGCACACTTGGAATGAGTCCTGCATTTGTGTTCATCATCAACACAGCATCATAAAAACCCTTTGAAAGAGTTATTAGAAACCAGTATTTGTGGGAGACACAACAAAGATTCTCTCCTTGACCAAACTCTACTCAGGCTCCTCTGAATTCTCTTCTCTCAACTAGGCCCTGACTTTTGGGCTTCCATGTTCATCTCCACATTATTCAATTTTAGCCAGAATCCTGCTAAGTCAGTTTAGCCAGAATCCCCATCCATGATAATATGCTCACCCTCAATACCTAATCAGGTTCTTCCTCCTCCATTATCCCCCAGGCAACATCTAATCACCCTGGCCTGTCTTCAGTAAGAATCCTGTTCAGCTGGTTTAACCAAAATCTCCCCTCTTCTCTGATGTCTCCTCTTAGTAATTTGTATTTTTCTATCTACTGACCACCACCCTCTCTTGCTCCTTGGTTATAAATTTTCATTTTTCCTTATTGTTTCTGGAGTTGAGTCTGATCTCTCTCCCCTACAAAACCCCATTGCAGTAACCCCTCTGAATAAACTCTGCTTTACCATTCTTTAACAAGTGTCATGAATATTTTTTTTCTGTAACAACACCATGAATGATGAGGTGCCATGAGTAATAATATAGCCAGCATTAAATAAATGGTATTAGGAGACTGCAGAGGCAAGGCGATCTATATTGTTTTGATACAAACATGTTCCAAAGAGCCATGCATCATGAGTAATATCAATGTTGCTACCTTTTTCTCCAGATGGGAAATATGAAATTAACCAGGAACCATGTATTTGGCAATAAAGAACATGAAAAGATGGTGTCCGGATGCTTCACATGCACTGATTGAACAGTAACCAAACATATCTCTTCCCTAACTGTTGCTCTAAATCTTCATCTAAATTCACATTCTTCACATGGGTCCATGAATTTTATAATTTTTAATCAAATCATTTCTATAGACAGGAGCCCCACCAAAAATATGTACCTGGGGCCTTGCACACCCTAGGGGTGTGCAGGTTGTTATAAAATATGTCCAGCTTGTGGCTTGACCATGGAGTCTTGTCACCAGAGAGGTGATCAAGGAAAACATCTGGGTACTGTTGTCGCTCCATTATAGCTGAAGCTGAAGGGTCACTACAGGTCTTAAGTGCACAGATATATCATAATCAGTGATTGAAAGTGAAGCTTCAAAGCAGTCTTTCACAAATTGCATATATACTCACAATGAACTATTAAGAGTAAACAGATGTATATATTCATATAGTCTATGCTATACTATGTAAAGGGAAAATGCATAGAAAGAAGACTAACGGGAAATAGGATAAAATTTTAAGAGTTCTCTTTAAGAGGAGAAATCAGAGGGGATTTTCCTGAGTCATGTGTACTTTTCAGTACTTTCTAAATTTGCTACAATAAGCATGTGCTATTTTCATTTTGATCTTTCAGCTCACTGAACTTCTTTCAACGTGTGTCTCTTACTTCTCTGCACATGATGTTCCCTCTTTCCTATAGACTCATTCTCCCCAATTACTCACCTTCATTTGGCTAAATCCTACTGATCTCTGAGATCCTATCAGGATTTTTCCTCCAGGCACCCTTCTCTGACTCCTCCGGGCTGTATTAAATGCTTTTCTGATGAGCTCCCATATTCCCTTGTAGATTCTTAATCACTCTACTTGCACCTGAAAGTTTGATTGCCTTTTTCTGTATCAGTCCTACGCTCCAGCAACACTCAGCACTATGAGTGGCAAACATAATGTATAGTCAGGCCACTCAAGATGGTTGCTCCCTTGCTCTCTGTAATCCCCTGCTCGACCAGTGCCTGCTTTACCTACACCCTACTCACATGACTGACCTTCCTACATACTTGCCCTAGGCCCCAGCTAGTGATCGTTCTTATTATCAAAGGGCTGGTGAGGGGCCTGCCCTTCTGCTGGTTTCCCTGGTAACTAGTGAGCCAACCCGACATAACTCCCCCTGTAACTGGCAATCTCCCCTTCCTCCCACCAGGAGCGAAGACTGCCACCATGTCCTGCCCACCATCCAACACACACGGTGGGGTGTGGCTCTACTACCTTGCTTCAGATGTGTAAGCTCCCCCATCCACTAAACCACTGATGTCTCTGTTGCTGACTCTGGGCTCTTTCTTCCATCTTGAAGCTGGGCAAGCACAGGCCTTGTAGGCCTGTTGGGAGCAGCCCAACACATAGATTCTCAGAAATATTTGTTAAATGAATAGCTGGATGAAAATAAAAATTTTAACTCCTTTTTAAAAAATATATACACATGAAGAAAGCCTAGGAGGCTCAGGGAAATTTTTGTCCTTTCCCATTGATAGTTAAAAAAATTGTTAATGGAGTGCTTCAGTAAGTAAACAAATAATCTATGGAACTGACTCCTGTCCTCTGACAGGGACAGAAAAAACAGTGTGGTAATTCTTTAAGGCAGTGTTGGGCAAATAAGTCCTTAAGAACACTAATTCCAGAAGATAGTCTGGGAAGAAACGAGGGAGAGAGCATCTATAGTCAAATAACTGTGGGAATGCTGTATGTGCTGGCCCCCTCTAAAGATTTACTATGTGTAATAGCACATTCCAATCTTATAAAAAGTCCTGCTGTAAAGAATCTGGCTAATTTATTTTTAATCCAGGATTCTCAAATTTATTTAAATATGAATCCTTCCTTTATATAACACCTATTAACATCTGTTTTGCAGAACACTTTGAGAAATGCTGGGTTTAAGAGATAATGCTTTCTGAGGAAGGAATTTCCTGCTCACGGTGAAGGTAAAAAGTAGGAAAAATACAGGAGGGAAAGAGACAATGAGACTAAAAAAAAAAACCTAATAAATACTAATAAAGTGTAACATTAATTGAACACTTACTACGTGGCAGATTACACCAAGTATTTTATATACATTAGTTTGTTTAACTTTTATAATAAGTTTAAGAAGTAGGTACTATTATTCCCACGTAAAAAAAAAGGGCTAAAGTTCAAGGAGGTTTAGTATGTCGTGGACAGCACCCTATCTATCTGGGTTACTTCAGACTCTCCCTCTTAACCACTATGCTACCACCACCGAATGACAAAAACCTTCCTTGTCTTGGTGGAGTAGGTAATGAAATGGGAACATTGCCTTCCTTTATTCTTCTTCCCTTCTCTCCCCATCTTTATTTACCCTTCCCTTCCATTCTTTTCTTCTTTCTCCCTTCCCTTCCTCCCTCAAACATCCTCTTGAGTGTCTGCTCTGTGTTAGTCACTGTGCTGGGTGGACCTGGGGTTTCAGAGATGAATCAGAACCAATTTCTCTTCTTGAAGGGCCTCTGGTCAAGCCCAGTAAGTCAATCAGCTTCCAAGACCTGGGACAGATTAACAGGAGAATGGGAAGGAAGATAATCCCATGGATTGCATCAAGAGCATCAGAAAGGCTAATAAGATTAGCACGGAATGTCCACCTAGAGCTGCTTCCCACACATTTCTAAGGCTGGATCCTTAGAAGAAGAGGTATTTGGCAAGCGTGGGAGGAGGGAGTATAAAGTTTCATGTACAAATCACCAAATTAATGCTGTTTTTGTTAACTAGATTTATTAGCGAGACTTGGGGGTAAGCACACCTGTCCCCTATTTCAAATATTCCCTGGAGATTTGGAAGATGAGCAATACACTGATCTGGCCACATGCCAAGAAGCTCTCTGGGGAAATGAGTGTAAAATTTCACTCACATGGGGGTTACAAAATAAATATAATTCAGGGCAGAAAGAAACTTGGACGCTACCTAGAAACTTAAAAAAAAATAATTCCCTGTACTTCTCTAGATCATAGTGTCAATCACACTGCTCTGTGTCTGCCTCCCAGTCAGGATGGGGAGGTCCATTGAAAACTAGAAATTTTTATTTTTTCTGTCCCCATCCCCGGCCTCTGGTACAGTGCCTGGTATATTATAGATGCTCAATGAATGCTTGAAGTAGGACAGATGAAAGGGGGGAGGTGGGGAAGAAGGGATGGAGGTGACTTGGATAAGACAATGGAGTCACAAAATATTATGGGAGGTTCAGGAGTTTGACCCCTGCATCCTCTGGTACAAGGTTCAGCTTCAAGAAGACACCTACCACATCCTCACAGCTGCCTCATGGTGCCCTTATCAACGAAGAATCTTGGGCTGACCTAGGGAAGTATTTCTGATCTCTCCTGTGGATAAGGAGTCTCAGGCCTGCCATCCTCCGTGTTGGAGATTGTCACTGACGGAGGAGAGGTGAAGGTAAGGATCTACTTGAAATTCAACTAGTGCTGCATGAAGAATGATGTACATGAAAAATTGATCATGACTCTGCACCCAGGCAAATATTATTAATAATGCAGTATTTAAACATACAGTATATCTCCCTTAATGATGAAAAGAAACTCAAGGTCACCCCAAATAAAAGTCATTCCAATGAGACCAAAAGGAAGAGAGAGAATTTCTCCATGTGCATCACTCCACAATAGCTTCCTTTATACCACTACCTAGCAGAGTGAGTAGCCTTTCTATCAAGAGAGGGAGCAGAGCCCTTCTCAACAGGAATATTTCAAACCACTGCTTAGCAGAACCCAGGGGTACTAACCCCCCTTTTCTCAATCTCCTCATCTGTAAAATGGAGATAATAATACCCAAACAATGAGGCTGCTATAAGTATTATATGATTTATGTAATATATCAAATTAAGCACACAGTAATATCTCTATAAATTTTAGTTTTCCTTTAATCTATCTGATTGAAACTGAGGTTACGTAGAGAAGTAGTGAATTTTCAAAGACTAGGCATATATATTCCAAAGCAAAACAGAACTCATAGTACACACTTTCGGCATGTGTCCTGAGCACCGTCTCCCTTTTTCTGGGCCTTGGTTTCCATCTGCAAAATTAGGGGGCTTCTAGATGATCTCCCAGTCACCAAATTGCTACTCCAAATATTTGCAATCATGTAGATAAGACAAATTACTAAAAGCATGAGATTTGGAGTCTTCTGACAGACCTGGGTTCGAATGCAGCTCCTCCACATACTTGCAGTAAGACCTTGGTCAAGGTACTTAACCCCTCTAAGCCCCAGATTACTGAGTGATAAACTGAGATAAAATAGTTCCCACCTTGGAGATTTATTTTGAGCACTAAGTAATCCAAGGTAACATTGCTAGTAAGGGGAAGATGTGGAAAGCAAGCCCAGCTCTGTTTAATTTCAAAGACCATGCTCTTTCCATTGCAATAGTGGAAAATACCAACATAAACAAACATCTACAAAGCCAGGCAGAGTAAAGTAGAAGCACAAGGCATTATGCTGTTGAATGAGAGAGGCAGGAGGGATTAATGCTGTCTCTGAGTAAAAGTGGTAAGTTGTTTCATCAAGAAAAGAGCTCTGGAGTCAGAGGCCAGGGACTCAAAACACTTAACCTCTCTGGATCTCAGTTTCTTCTCCTGTAAAATAGGGACAGTAACAGTACCTGCTTTACAGAGTTAAGAGTATAGATGAGGTAAGGTATATAAACACTTAGCATAGTGCCCAGGACATAATAAAATCTCAATAAATGATAGCTATTGCTATTATTATAGTAGGTTCTTTTAATGACATGAAATTAAATAGTATTATTATAAATGATCAAAACATTCTAGAATGATATAAACAACCCAGAAGATGCTGCCGACCCTAAAAGAATCAGAAGCCCAAACAGCATTTTTCCATGGCTTTCCAACTTCTTTATCACAAAAGAAAGTCTGGAAATTACCTGTTTTGGCCTTCAACCAGGCTCTATTCTCAGAGGTATTATTTACATTTCAGATTTATTATTGTCTTCTATGGTGCTGACATGAAATAACCTTCCATTCTCTTCCATGTTAAAAGAGTACAGTGTTTCTTGGCTCAATAAATAATTCAGGGCTATATTAATATTTTAAGAAGAATAAGCAATATATTTTAGACCCTAGAAAAACCATGAGGACTGAAATTAGTTATTGGTAGCTGAAAACTTAATTGAACCAACATATTGATTGTTTTTTCCTCCAGGTTTTATTGCCCACACAATGAAGAGGAGTGCCTGCTTCCATTCCGAATGCTGCATACTTAATTATATCTGCTGGATTTTGTTTTCATAGAAACTCAAAAGCATCCAACCATGAACTTAAATGCTTTTGCCCATCTGATGCTAAATACAGAACCACTCCCCTTTCCGTACAACAGTGCACTCTTCTTCACATACATTTTTTAAGGATAATGGATGCCATTTTCCCAAAAATATCAGATTTCTGAGTTAGCACTTATAACCTAGCTAAAGAAGGAGAAAAGAAATATAATTTATTTTTACCTACTATGTCTCAGATCTTATGCATGTATGATCTTATTTAATCCTTAAAATAACCCTCCAGTGTAGATAATATCATCTCTTTTTCCAGATGAAGAAATAGAGTTTCAAAGAGGCTGAGTAACTTGTCAAGGTCACCCAAAAAGTGCATCCAACCCTAAAATCCAAGTTCTTTCTTCTACACCAAGCTGCTTCATAGTACTAATAATGATAAAAATAGCTAAGAAATACTGAATATTTACAGTGTGCAAGGCACACTGTTTGAAGATTTTTATATGCATTAATTAATTATTCCAACAATCCTTTGAGATAGGAGCTATTTTTATCCCATTCTACAGTTCAGGAAAATAAAGCTTAGAGAGTTGAAGATGGGCTTTCCCGAGTTTCCCTGATATTAGGTGGAAAAGCCAGGATTTGAAGTCATACAGTCGGACTTCCAGGGTCCAGTCTCTTAACCATTACACACACCATACTCCTAGATACCAAAATCTAGGAAAATAGGGAAGTGGGTCTCCATCAGTAGGTAGATGAAGTAAGACCAAGGGGGTCATCTTCTCAGCTCCACATTGGACATTAAACAGATAAGTCACTGTGACAGGGAACTCACAAATGATGAGTTGGCAGTGTCAACAATGCCCATTTCTGGGTATGGTCTGGGATCTTTGCTGCAAACATGATCTCCCTAGCTGACCTGTCAAACTTGGCCTGCCCTGCAAAGGAGGAGTTCACCAGCGGCCTCTTTCCTATACTATGGTTATACCCTAACTTTTCTCAAACTGTAGCCACACGGGGTATTGCCTCTGCCACCTGCGATGACAGTTCCAGGATGAAAGAGAATGTGCCCAGAGTCAGGTAAATGGCCACATGATAAGCTGCTCTTCATTTGACAAAGTAGATCAGTTCCCAACATGGTAACTGTTCAGAATTTAAAAGAAAAATTGGAAATAAATCTTAGTTTTGGTAAAGCCACACACATGTAAGCATAATTTCATGCACTTTTGCATGTGCAAACACACACACACACACACACACACACACACAGATTCCTGGTCTTCTCATAGCCACTGGATACCTATAAGCACATGGCACAGTTGTTGCAGTCTGGATCTGGAAGCATGCCCTTTGTAAGAGAGACAAATCCATCTACTTATGGATGGGTTGACTTGGCTCAAGTGTGAGGAATCTCTATCAACAGATATTTGAGTACCTGCTAAGTGTCAGGCCCTAGGCTGAGTCTCTGATTCTTGTTGCCTACCGCAGCAGCTTCAACAATCTGAAATCAGTCTTTTGACTCCAGCCTGGCCATGGACTTCCAGATCACATATTTCCTTTTACTCAAACCATCAGGGTAACAGTTGCTTATCTTGACATTTGGGTTCATCCTGACGACAATCATGCCTAGAGTAGACAATAGATAAGAAACTGAACCCCAGATACTAATACAAGAGTTAAGTCAAAGTGCTGAGAAAAGGTTATTAAATGTAAATGACAATTTTCCTTAGACTTGAGTAACAAAATAGTGTATTAGCTATATACTGCTTTGTGACAAATTACTCTAAAACATATTTGCTTATAACTTTATTATCGCTCACATTTTCTGAGAGTCAGGAATCTGGGAATGGCTTAGTAGGATTGTTTTAGTTCAGGGTCTCTCATGAGGTTTCAGTCAAGCTATCAGCCAAGGTTGCAGTCATCTGAAAACCTGGCTGATCCTGGAAGATCCACTTCCAAAGCTCATTTGCATGGCTATTGGCTGAAGGCTTCAGTTCCTCGCCACATGGTACATAAGCCTCTCCAAAGATAGTTCTCATGACATGGCAGTTGGCTTCACCCAGAGTGAAGAATCCAATGGAGAGAGAGAGAGAGAGAGAGAGAGAGAACCAAGATAGAACCTGTAGCGTCTTTTATAACCTTATCTCAACAGTGTTATCATACATACTAGCTCTGGTGCAATGTAGGTTGAGGATCATTAGGAGCCATTTTGAAGGCTGGTTACCATAAAATGCAAACAATACAATATAATCATTAGAAGGTAATTGAAAGATTATTTCTCAACCTTTAGTCTAAGATCCTTTGGAACACAGAAACAAATAAAAGAATTAATTTATGTTAATTGATTGTTGAATGAATTTAGTTCAAGTCAGGGCTGACTACACTTATGATTTTCAAAGTTTCTTGAGATTTTCTTAGGTTTGAAAGATCAACCCCTCAGGTTCCTATAGATGAGGTCATCAGAGATACCTGAGCTCCCGTGATTACAATGGGCCAGAATCAGTACTAGTACTTACAGAATAATACGTTTCCATCTCATCATTTGTTGAGTATCCGCTATATGCCTGGCACTTGGAATACACTAGTTTTTATTATTACAACCACTTGCCAATAGGGCTTTTAGGTCATGGTTTGCAGATGGCAAAACTGAGGCTCAGAGAGATAAATTGACTTGCCCAGAAAACTTGTGGCAGAGCAAAGTTTTAAACCCAAATCTAAAATAACTCCAAGGAGAGGAGTTTTTAAAGGAGTGTTTTCAGATAATTCCATGGTGCCCCCATTGAAATGAGGTGAAAATATAATTTTTTGGCTTTTCAGATGTGATGGTACATTGTAGCTCCTCTTTGCTTCAAATTAATCTCTTTAACCAACATTATTTGATGATGTGTGAAGATAAAGAAATGAGACTTTTAAAGTTATATTATATTTGTATGGAATGTTTTATATCCTTTCTCTATCCTAGCCTATCTCAACTATTCACAATAAGCATACAGAAACTTGTAGATTGTGTTTCCCCTCTGCAGAACTACAAGAAACATTCTGGTTCTACAGTATTAAAATTGATTTGGATGTTAACTGCTTGAAGCTTGAAGCAGGATATGAACCAGTTTTGATAATTGTATGGTATTCCCTCTCTCCCATGAGGCACCTGATATTCCCATGGAGAAATCAGCTGCATATTGGCCATCTTCAGCCAGAGTCTCTTGACTAGCATCTCTATTTTCTGACCACATACTTCAGATCACTGGCTCCCTCTATAAGAGTTGTCCTGTACCTCTTTTTCACATTGTTCTTCCTAGTTAATTCTATCATTATTACTTTTTTTCAACTCTTGCCGCCAACCTGATCCAAGCCACTGTCATCTCTCCCCTAGGCTACTAAATGATCTTTTTTGTTTCTTGTCATGAACTCTCTGATCTATGATCCACCTAGCAACCAGAATTCTCTTTTTCAAGATAGACACAATCATTTTAATCCCTTGTTTAAACCCCTCTCATGGCTTCCTATTATATTTAGAACAAAATCCAAACTCCTTTTCATGATCTTCAAGGCTCTGTATAATCTGAATTCTGCCTACCTCTCCAGGCTAATCTCATCTTTTTTTTTTTTTTTCTTTTTCTTGCATACTGGTTTATTTCAATTACTCAAATATTCTGCGTTCTTTCCCATCCCAGGGCCTTTGCAAATTCTGTTCCCTTTAGGCATAATGCTCTTCTGACTCTCTCTATGACAAGCTTCTTCTCATCTTTCAGGCCTCAGGTAAAATGTCCTATTCCTCCGAAAGGCATTCTCAGTCCCCTGTATCTAAAGTAGGTCTCCTATTTTCCTCTACCTTAGCATCTTGTTTAGTTCCATCCTAGCTCTTATCACACTCTATATTCATCTATTTATAGAGGCCTAGAACATAGTGGTAATAAATACAGATTCTGAAGTCAGACTGCCTGGATTTAATTCCTAGTTCTGCTATTTAACTGTGGCCCAAGGGCAGTTACTTACTTCTCTATGCCTGAGTTTCTTCATCAGTCCTAGTATCTATTTTACAGGGCTGTTATGATGATTAAACATAAAGTGCTTAGAACAGGATCTAGCATATAGTAAACACTCAATATTTGTTATTATTATATATTTTTCTTCTGACCATAATACACATTCCATGAAAGCATGGGCCATTGCTGGTCTTGCTCACCATTATGTCCTTAGTGTCTGGTACATTGTAGGCATTCAGTGGATCCTTGCTGAGTATAGTGTGAAGTCTGTTCCTAGCATCATCAAGAGATAATGGATTTTATAACCAGATTTACCTGGATTCAAGTTCTGTTTCTTCCATGCTCTATGCTGAGTTATATCATTAATTGCTTTTTTCTCATCATGACCAACACCTGTAAAATTCCCCTACACTAGGCCTCTTATTGACACTGAACTATTACAAAATGTGTCTTTAACTTTTGCTCTCATATGACAGTAACACATAATATTCATGAGCATAGATGGGTTCTAGAGTCAGACTGCCTAAATTGTTAACCTGATCCCACCACTGATTCATTTGGGAAGATACTCAGCCTCTCTCGTGCTTCTTAGATTTCCTTGATTTTAAAATGAAGGTAAAAATAGTACTTACTTCATAGGGTCACTGTGGTAATTCAATGAATTAATACATGATAAATTCATAGAAGAGTTCCTGGTATGCAGTAAACTCAATATGTTTAGTTCCTTGATACTCAGAGTGTGGTTCATAAACCAGTAGCATTGCCATCACCTTGAATCCTGTTGGAAATGCAGTATCTCGGGTCTCACCACCAAACTACTGAATCAGAATCTGCATTTTTTTTTTTTTTTTTTTGGCTGTGTTGGGTCTTCATTTCTGTGCGAGGGCTTTCTCTAGTTGTGGCAAGCGGGGGCCACTCTTCATCGCGGTGTGCGGGCCTCTCACTATCATGGCCTCTTTTTTGCGGAGCACAGGCTCCAGACACGCAGGCTCAGTAGTTGTGGCTCACGGGCCTAGTTCCTCCGCGGCATGTGGGATCTTCCCAGACCAGGGCTCGAACCCGTGTCCCCTGCATTAGCAGGCAGATTCTCAACCACTGCGCCACCATGGAAGCCCCAGAATCTGCATTTTAATAAGATCTCCAGGTAATCTACATGTGGATTAAAGATTGAAAAATGCTGACTTAGCTGACATCAGTTAACATTCCCTCCCAGGATTCTGCTTCTTGAGAAAGAGCCATCTGAAAACTACTAACTCATTGTGTGGCCTTGAGAAAATTTCAATTTTTGCACCTCTGAGCCTCATTTTCCTATCTGTAAAATGAAGATAAAATTACTCATCTAGTCAACAAGTACAATCTTACTGGCTATTTGATCTTGGGTAGTTACTCAACCTATCTGAGCCTCGTTTTTTTCTCACCTGGGCAACAGAGATGATAATAACATTCTCAGAGGATTATGAAAATTGAGATAATATATGTTAAGCACTTGGCATTATGGTCAATACATTGAATGCAACCAATAAATATTAGTTACTATATTAACAAGTATCATAACAAACTATAATGATGATGATTATCTTTATGACATACCTCACTTTTTCATGATGTCCCTGAAAATTACTCTCTCCAGCATTTGGCATTCCCTTCTAAACATCTGCCACATATTTCTGGAGATACTTTAAAAGGAACATCACATATTTGCATGTATAAATTCCAGAGTATATATGAGTCGCATGACATTATAGTTATTCTCAATAAATGTTTGATACATGAATAAATGAGCAAATGAATGAATGCTTCATATTTGTAAAGAACCAAGGGTGATGTTTACTCATTCTTGATTGTGAGAACAAAAATAAATCCTTCAACTTAGCATTCATATTTTTGTTCAGCTGAGCTTCCTTCAAATTGATCTCCCATGAATGCCCAAACAGATCTACCATTCCAGCCAAACCAATTTAATAAACTTATTCTTTGTACTGTGTATAGTAGTAGACAGAATTTGGGCTTTGAAATGTCTGATATGAATTTGAGTCATGACTCTTTCATTTACTACTTATGAGATCTAATGCAGGTCCCCTATCCTGTCTGAATTTTGGTTTTCTCTTCTGTAAAATAGAAATAATTAGTCCTCGATATTGTTGTGAGACTTCAGTGAGATGATACACAAAAAATTGATAGCACAGCAACTGACACATAATAGGCAATCAATAACTATGAGTTCCTTTGTTCTTTTGCTTGATATGCCCTTTTGGAAAGTAACTCAGTAATATTTATCAATTCTCAGGAAGTCCATTTCTAGAAATTTTCCTCAGGAGATGACCCAAATGAAGATAAATATTTATGTATAGTTATAATTTATCATGTCTGCATTTTTAACGTAGCCCCTCTGCAACTGATAGATTGGTCCTCTCACAGCAAGCATTCATTCAGGGTAATTCTCTGAACTATTATAGTGTGTGCCTTATCATGCTGGTTTCTGGAGAAAGAATTCTTTCACACAGTCTTTCATTTGTTCATTCAACAAATATTTATTTGAACGTTGATTATGTGCAAGGCAGAGTGAAAGAGAATAAAGAGTTGAAGAAAACACTTTCCCCTCTCATTAAGATTATAACGTGGTAAAAATCCACTTTATTGAGCCACCATTCTCTGATTTAGACAAACTCTTACTCATTCCTTGGTCACAGTTCAAATGTTGCCTAAGCTATGATAGATTCTCTGACCTTCCTAGTAAGTAAAGTTCTTGGTTTCTTCCCTTTTGCTTCTATAGGATTCCGTTCATACGTATTTTTAGGGCTAACACCTTATACTTTGCGTGTGTGTATGTTTACAAATATCTTGTCTCCTCCACTGGACTTTGAGCCCTTCAATTGCAGTGACTTCCCAATCTTGTTCAACTTGTAAAGGGCCTGACAAAAAAGCAGATACTCATGTTCAATAAATGTCTATTGAGTAAATGAATGAATGAATGAATAAAATCACACATTATAACAGTGATTTAATTCAAAATGTAGGATGTTTACTAAAAGAGGAATAAAGCTTAAGGAGTCTAGAGGAGGAAAAGTCCACCTGTTTTGGAAATCAGGAAAGGTTTAATGGAGAGGGTAGCATTTGATATGGGCCTTAAAAGATAAAAAGTATTTCAGTAAAAAGGGAATAATAGGACATTGTGGGTCTGTAGGTCAGCCTGAGCAAAAGCAAAGAGCTGGGGAAGTTGGGTGGGTATGGTTTATGCATGTTTGGAGAAATAGTATACGGTCCAGTTTGTGGAGATGTAGGAAATAAGACTGTGAAGGTAGGTTAGGATCATATTTTGTAGGACCTTGAAAGCTACAATGAAGGATTTATACTGAATTTTGCAGGTCGTGTGGCTGTGAGGGTGCCAAAGGATATGTTTTAGGAGGATAAAGTTACTCAGGAAATAGTTCTAGGAACATATCAGTTACACCTAGATGTGGGAGTGGTGTGGGAGTGATAATGCAGGCACACCAGTGGAGAGACCAATTAGGAGTCTAGAGGAAGGGAACTTAGGTTAGAGTAGTGGGATAAAGCCCTGAACACTTATAGGAAGACCACCAGCTCAGCTGCCTTAGTTTTGGGGCACCAAGTATTACATGGAAGCATACCTCCCAAATGTGCTCAGAGGCAATCCATTAAAGTCGCTATCACCCAGTGGCCTGAGGCCAGGATTTTTGTGTTGATGCAATAAAAAATGAATGAGGGGACTTTCCTGGTGGCCCAGAGGGTAGAACTCTGCATTCCCAATGGGTTCGATCCCTGGTCAGGGAACTAGATCCTGCATGCATGCCTCAGTGAAAATCTCGGGTGCCGCGGCTGGGACGCGGCGCAGCCAAAATAAATAAATGATTTTTTTTTTTTTAAATGAATGAGGCCCAGACTCTGCTTTCAGAGAGCTTTTTAGCCCAAGGAGGAGGCAAAGAGGCACACAAACAACGATAATCTTAGACAAACTATGATGTGACAGAGGTGTAGCCAAAGTGCTACTGGAAGCCAGGGGTCCAGAGTTCTGGTTCTGAGGACCTGCTTTGTAATCTTTCTAGGCTGCGTTGCTCTGTATTCATGTCTGTTACTTAGTAAAGTTATAACTTCTGGAATGTCACTTTACATTCCTGGAATTCATTTTGTCACCTGTTACCTACTGATAGGCCAACAAAAATTATGTCTGCTTGCTTAAAATTTGGAATATCATCTACCTTTTACCTCCAGTCACTGTTCCCCACTCACCTGTGAGACACTCCACTGGTTTCATCTTCCCCCTGCACATTTGATTATTCAACTGAATGTGACCAGGGATTCTATAAGTTTCGAGAAACTAGAGATCTCAGCACGTGAAGTTTTCTCAGCTTCCCACTGTGTGGTAGCTAGTGCCTTCTCAGGACTCTTTACTACTCTTGCCTTTCCATAAACAATCAGTAGTATGATACTTTAAAATAGCTCCTAAGTGGAACAATGTGTGATATATACTCCTGAAATGTCCAGTCAATGTCATGCATATCAGGTTGCTTCTAACCAGAAATGTTAACACAGTTCAGTGAGGGTCAGATTAGTGAGGAAGGTAGATGATACTTCAAAAATTTAGACAGAGGAAAGAATTTCTGGAAGGGTACTAACAAGAGCAAAGGGGTGAAGGAAGAAATTGACATGGTACATGGATAGGACAGTAAAGAACATTTCTAGATTCAGAAAGAAGATTGTGTTGAAAGTATCAAAGAAGAGAGTATGAGGAGAGAATCATCTGCTCAATGAGGAAATGTAGGGAGACAAATCTGACTTTCCTTTAGCAAAGACATTTCCTTGGAAAGTAATGAGTGGCCATGGTTAGAAGAATACAAGTGGAGACCAAATGTCAACTTTGGAGAGTTGTTGTAGAGGATATTTCTAACTCAGCTAGGGAAATGCCATTAAGTCATGAACTCCAAAATTGAAAGATAATTTAATGAGTAACATATTTTTGATAAGGTGCTAAGAAGAGAGGGAGTAAATGGTACAGGAAGGGACAAGGGGAAGGAGGGAGGGAGGGAAGGAGAGAAGAAAGGAGAGGAGGAAGAGGGGGAACAAGGAAGGGGTGGTGGGAAGGAAGGAAAAAAGAAAGGAAGAAAAAGGCAGGAGAAGGACAAAGGAGGGAGGAAGGGAGATTAAAAGGAGAGAGGTAGGGAAGGTGGAAAGAGATGTATAGTTGAGTCATATTCAGTATTGGTTCACTGAGCATGGATCCTCTCAATTCATTACTGTTAACAATAATAAACTCTTGGGGCCTATCCACCTGTGAATTTCTGATTATTTGCCCAACCATGGGTAGTCTATGAATGCTTTTAGTCATAAGAAATAAGGAAGGAGGGCCCAGCTTCAAGTTCTGGACCTGTTCAAAAAGAGAAACAATAGCTAGCTAACAAGGCATCCTAACTGACTGAATCTTGTGAACTTTAAAAGTATCAGAGCAATTTAGCCTTTAAAAATCTGCATAAAATATTTTATCACATCCCTGCCTTGGTAACTTTAATAAACTGTGGTGCCTTCAGGGACCCAGATCCATATAAATTAACTGCCTTCAACTTGGAGCATCAGGGTCTTTATCTTTTGTCAGCTTAATTATGTGTTTAATTTTATTTTTAACATTTTAAGAAATGAGCCACACTAAGAGCAGCTTCAAATGTTTAATTAAACAAATGGATATTGTTATATCTGGCATGATCAAAACTCTCATTTGTCATGTTAATGTTTTATAGGAGCCAAGAGCTCCAAGATGGTACTCAGGCAAGTTAGGCACTCAAAAGCCTGACTACTTTTCCAGAGTAATTTAGTGGTCTAACTTGGTTATGCAGCTATTTTGATACTAATTTGTGGCTGATTCCATCAGCGCTCCAGCATGCTATTAGATATCTACCTAAGTTCTCTGTGCAGAAGTCTTTGCATGGTCGGGACTTCCCTGGTGGTCCAGTGGCTAAGACTCTGCGTTCGCAATGCAGGGAGCCCAGGTTCGATCCCTGGTCAAGGAGCTAGATCCCGCATGCATGCCGCAACTAAAGATCCCATATGCCGTAACGAAGATCCTGCACGTGGCAAGGAAGATCCCGTATGCTGCAACTAAGACCCAGCACAGCCCTCCTCCCCCTCCAAAAGAAAAAGAAAAAGAAGTCTGCATAGTGTAGATTGGAGACTTGAAAGGGGTAAAGTGGTATCATCCAGAATAATTTGAACTCCCATAGGCAAAACATCAGCCCATGGCCACTACTCCTCTTTATATTCTTTATATCTCCTGTAAAACCATTACTCTCACTTCCAAATAGGTCAACTTCATGCAGTTTCCAACCTGGCCCTTCATAGTTCTGTTGAGCTTTCTGACATTGCTCCCTACTTCATAATCACACAAAAGCAGGAGTCCTACTTGCAACACTCAGAATCTTGCATTGACTTTCATTCTGACCTACTGATAACCCTCATGGCTTTTGACTTCATGACTTTTTTTTTCCCATTTTGGACCAAGCTTCATTTATTGTTTCAGAAACAAATTAACAGCCTTTTCAGTAAGGCTTGGTGTCCAAAATACTCTGAACACCCACACCCCATGTGTATATTCTGGATCTTTGTACAGGTTCTGAATGTCTCTCATCCAATCTTTTCTATACACCATTGTCAAATAGTTCTCCTAAAAAGAGCTTTGATCATCTCCTCCCTGCCTATAGTCACTCAACAATTTCACATGGTCTCCAGTATAAGGTAGAGGTTCCTTAATAAGATACTCAAGACCTTTCAAACTTTAGCCCTAGATCAATACATTGGACTTATCAGGCTCTAGCCTCCTACTTCTATACTTACATGACAGACACTGGACCTCTCATTCTTCCTGGAATATATTTTATGCTTTCCCTCTTTCATGCCTTTGCTCACACTTTCCCCATATGCCTGATCACCCTTATTTCCAGTTTTCTAACAAAACATGTACCCTCTACCAGGAAGCTCATCATAATTTCATGATTCTGTTCTACTACCACATGATTGAGGTATCAGCTAACCTGTGCTGGGCCAATGATCACATCACCATATCACTACTCGAGGAGGGCTGGCCTCATGAATAAGCAGACTAGGCAACTGTCTATATCTTGGTCTTTAGAAATGCTCCACTGCTCCTTCCCAGAGGAAGGATACTCACTTAGGCTGAGGCTTAGAGGATGAGAAGGAACGACTACAGAAAGAGCACAGCAGGCCAAAAAAACATTATGTACAAAGGTGGTAAATAAATAAATCACTGTATTCTAGGAATTCCAAGTGCTCTATGCCATGATGCAACTGAGATTCAGAATAAGAAGAAACAAATGTGTTTTAAAGAATGTTGAGTATATAGAATTGAATTAATGATGATCCATGCTTCATGAGATACTCTTATTTGGGCCTAATCTTGTTTTACTTTATTTTGTTCTGTTTATTTATTTATCTTTAAAATAAATTCTAGATTTTTACCATTATGACCAGGGTTCCATGATCAATCTTGTATCCTGGTACACATTTTAAGAGTTACTGTTAGATATTTACCTAGAAGTAGAATTGCTGGGTGTTAGGGTATGTAAACGCTCAACATTTACAAGACAATGCCAAATTGCTGTGATCTGGAGGATAGCATTAAAGAAATAGTACAGGTGAGAATACCCAACCAAGTTATTCACCTTCCCAGATTTGTTAAGCCAAGATTTTTCCTTGAAGCTGCTGATGACCAGATTAGGAAGACGACCTAGCACCAACCACATTCTTGGAAGTTGCAGAAGAAGGGGTTTATCTTCACTGGAGCGAGGCTTATTGAGCTCCTCCACCACCTTCATGGTGGGGGTCATGTTGCCTTGGCACTCTGCCTGTTCATACAGCTAGGCCCACCACGGTTGCAGTTCTAGATTTTTATGTTGCAGGAATAACCCAACAGAGCCTGGCCTCACGTGTTGCATCACGCAATCCTTGCCTCCTGCACCCAGGGCTTCCCTGTTGTTGCTGAGGCACAAGGCACAATGTGACCTGCTTGGCACCCACACACTCACACTGGCTCACCTACCCAGGCCCATGGGGCTGCAGGCTACAGGTGGGCCAGCATGGAGTGCTGCGGGCTTGCACACCGCCCACCTCCTTAGTGGCTCATTCTGTATCCCGTGACTCAGTCTGCTGATGCATCTGCTGCTGCTGTCCTGGAACTTGTTTCGCCAGCAGCCACCGGGGTTTAGATCACACAGCCTGAAGTATGGCAGAATTGATGCTCAATAGGGCACATTTTCACTGATGGGAGAGGAGGGAGGCTGAGAACCAAATATGTTAGCTGCAAAGCTACTGCCAGCCAGAAACACGCCTACATACATTTACCTCCTTCTCTATATTAAATCCCCCTTTCTCTCACTCTTGGTTCTGAGATTGCCTCCCTCCCAAATTAAAAAGCAGTATTAGCATATAAATTTTTATCTCAGGGAAGCCAGTCAGCATTCTAGACTATGAAACCATATAAGAAAAATACTGAACAGGGGTCAGTACCACATTTGTAGGGGAGAAAGAAACTCAGCCCAGTTGTAGCAGAGCATACATCTTCTCTTCTAATACACGGATTGCCTGGTCATCCAAATAGCTCTTTATATCCTGCCCCATGACCCCCTTGATCCGTATAACAACTGAATAATTCCTTGCTGAACTGATTACACCAATCCCTTTCTACTCCCTTATAGGGCCTTGCGTTTTTCTATTTCACTTTTCACAGCTTCATCAACTCCAACCCAGATCATTGCTGTCATGAGCCACATACGTTTTTTCTTTTTAAAAATTGAGGTAAAAGTCACATAACAAAATTACCCATTTTAAAGTGAACTATTCAGTACATTCACAGTGTTTTGCACCCACCACCTCTGTCTAGTTCCAAAACATTTTCATCACCCTAAAAGTAAATCTTGTACTCATTAAGCATTCCCCTGGTCACATACTTGTTTTATTAATACTACTTTTCTTTACCCCCAGTACCCAAATAATAAATTCAGGAATACACATACCTATCCATCTCCTCCCAAATCCTTGTTTGATGAGTAAAAAAAATATAAATCATTGCTAGTAAGTTTAATTTAATTTACTCTTCTAGTGATACGAAGATATCAAGCAAGATGGAAATCTTCTAAAGGAAAATCAACCAGAGAGCAGGACTCAATTAAATTGCACATTTATTTATGAAGCACCCACCATATGTAAGCCTGAAGGAGGATGGGGGATTTAAATTCACATTTATTGAGTAATTCCGTGTGTTACTCACCATGTGACTTACTAGTTTTTAGTCATTCAGTCCTCACGCTAAGCCTATACAGTTAGAACTGTATTTTCTGGTTTGCAGATGAGAAAACTAAGGCTCAAAGAGGTTAGATGAGAAATTAGATGACCAGAACCCAACTTTGCAAAGACAAACCCCAAGCCCTTTCCACTAAACCATCCTGTCTCAAAATTGTTAATATTTTGGGAATATTTAATAATTATCTTTGGATCTATAACAATGTTAAACCTTAAATAGTTAATTCTATTATACGACAGTTGTCTAGTGCTACATAACAAATCACTCCATAACTTAGTGGGTTAAGGCAACAATCATTTATTTGCTCACAATTGTGTTTATAAGCAATTTGGGCTAGACTCAGCTGGGATGTTCTGTTCATCTCACAAGGAATTTCTAATGTAATTGCAGTCATCCAATGGTCAGCTAGGGCCGCATGATATAAGATGGTTTCAGTCACATGTCTGGTAGTTGGTGTGACTGTTATCTGGGGTACCCCAGTTCTCCTTCACATGGTATCTCATTCCTTAGCAAGTTAGATGACTCCTTCACATAATGACAGAAGCGTTCTAACAGCACCAAAGCAAAACGACAAGGGCTTTTATTGCCTAGCTGCAGAAATCAGTTTCTCTTCTGCCACGTTACAGTGGCAAATCTAGACCCAAAGGGTGGGGAAATAGGCTCTACCTTTCATGGGAAGAATGTCAGTATCACACTGCAGAGGAATGTGAATTCTGGGAGCTGTGTTTCATTGAAGGCCATTATTGTAAAAATCTGTCACACATAATCTGAAGTTAATTCTTCCCAACTGATTGCTTTTCTGTTTTTGCAAAGTCCTAGGCACAAGGACCTCTTCAACTGTTCTTTGGAGAGCAGGAACCAGGTCATCATTCAGAGCCACTGTTCTGGTGCCTACAGTGGGTGGCTCAGGTAGGGAATCTGAATATTGTTTCCATTTGTGTGGGTTACACACCCCCTGTAGTCATCAGCATACAAGGCTTGATCACAGCCCATATTTCAAGTGATTCTGGGATCCAACCAAAACCCTCCAGTTCTAAATGAGTTTAGAGTGGAAACAGATGAACATTTAAGAAAAAAAAAAAGACTTTTTCTGCAAGAATATGTCTAGAAATAAACTATGGAAATAAGTGATGTGGGAGCAGAACTCACATATGTTTCTAACTATTAGAAGTGCAGGAGCTACAATGTGATAGTCATTCCACTGATCACCAACCTTCCTTGCGTGACTTGTTCCTTCCTTCCATATCAATTCAGTAAGTATGATCAACGGCTGTGATGTGGCTAGCTCTGTGTCCTTGAGGTATCTCTTTCTCAAATACCTCTGTGTATCTTCCAGGGGGATAGTCACATTTTCCTCTGTGCCCACCCCCCATATTACTCATGCGTTTTCCTATAGTGGCCATGAGAATGTACCTTGCAAACCTCCAACTACAGGGAAGCATAATTGATCTAGGACTCCAACTCCTGCAATCTAAAATCCAGAGCTTCATTTTCTCCAAAGCCACATTACTCACAGATTGCTCACAACCAAAAACCTAATGACTGAATACTAAGGCAGAGCCATTCTTGGGAGACATGAGACTCCTCCAACATGTAATTTTAACTCAAGGACTCCCCAGTGACCTTGCTGAACTTTTCACCCAACCTTCCTTCCCTCCTTTGCTTGGCATCAGACTCACAATCTTAAAGGTCTCCAAACCTCCTTGGCTCTCTCCTCATTTTCTTTCACAGGTATTTCCCTTAATAAAATTCTTATATTTTTCAATCTTGTATTTTTCAATTCTTACATTTTTGGCATCTGCTTATCAGGAGACTCGAACTAACACATTGCTCTGCCAATAGACTGTGATTTTCTTAGTGGTTCAGGATATGTTGTATACACCTCTATATTCTCACTTCGTACTACACTCCCTGATATATAGTTAATGCTCATAAGAGCCTTCTGAGTGAGCAAATTCCATAACCACTTATTCACTACATTTCAAAAATAACAACTAATGTTTATTGACATCCTATGCACCACATACTGGGCTAAGAGCTACATAAGAATTATTACATTTAATCCTCATAAAAGAATTATTACATTTAATCCTCATAACAACCTCTATTATCTCTAACTTAGACATGAGGAAACTGAAGTACAGAGAGGGTAAGAAACTTGTTCAAATCACATAACTAGCCAATAGTAGAGCTGGGACTTGAACTCAAGATGTCAGATTCTAGAGAACATATCTTAGTCTAAAATACATTTCTTCTTAAACCATAATTCAAAAAGATACATCCAGCACAATGTTCATTGCAGCACTATTTACGATAGCCAGGACATGGAAGCAACCTAAAATGTCCATCGACAGATGAATGGATAAAGAAGATATGGCACATATATACAATGGAATATTACTCAGCCATAAAAAGGAACAAAATTGAGTTATTTGTAGTGAGGTGGATGGAACTAGAGTCTGTCATACAGAGTGAGATAAGTCACAAAGAAAGAGAAAAACAAATGCCGTATGCTAACACATATATATGGAATCTAAAAAAATGGTACCAATGAACCTAGTGGCAGGGCAGGAATAAAGACTCAGACATAGAGAATAGACTTGAGGACACGGGAAGGGGAAGCTGGGATGAAGTGAGAGAGTAACATTGACATATATACACTACCAAATGTAAAACAGGTGGCTAGTAGGAAGCAGCTACATAGCACAGGGAGATCAGCTCTATACTTTGTGACGACCTAGAGGGGTGAGATGGGGAGGGTGGGAGGGAGGCTCAAGAGGGAGGGGATATGGAGATATATGTATACATATAGCTGATTCACTTTGTTGTACAGCAGAAACTAACACAACACTGTAAAACAATTATACTCCAATAAAGATGTGAAAAAAAAATATATTTCTTCTTGATGTTCCAGCTACAATGATAGAGGATGAAAAAAACATATAGAGATGAAAAAGAAATAGTTCCAAATTTCCAGATCCAGATTAGGAGAGACAGACACTTTGTTCATTCATTAATACGTTGAATATCAACCATCTTCCAGGAACAACATTAAGCATTGAGAATTCAGATTGGGGATAAGGCATTGATGCTGCCTTCAAGAAAATTACAATCTAGGAGTGAAACAGACAGGTGGACATGCAGTGCCCCTCAGTGTGGTAAATGTTAAGCAGGATTTTCATATGGGATGAGAGCCTTGCAAAAATTAAGAGCGGGAGAGGGAGGAGGGCATGTAGCAAGAAATGCTTCCCTGATATGATTATGACAGAGGAGAAGCCTTATGAACCAGTAAAGATCTATAGGAAAGAGAGGGAGAGTGATTTATGAATTGAGGGAAGGGATGTCTAGGAATTTGGTAATTTGACTGGAGCTTAAATGGTGGGTAGAACTTTAATAAGGGAGATGGTGGGAAAGGACGTTGTGAGCAGAGATAAGCAAAATATATAAAAATGTGGAGGTAGGACCTATACCCTGCGTTCCCTGAATAATAAGTGTGGGTGAGGCACAAGGTCCAGGGAAGAAGTTAATAGAAGATAATGTCTTAAAACCCATCCAAGTTCATTGCTGAAGGGTTTGAAAATCAGTGTGAGCAAGTATGATGTTATTACTGTAGCATCAAGGAGCCATGGGGTTTAAGTAGGATAGAGCATCATCAATTTTAGATAGACTAGTCTGACATATTACCCCGAGGGTCTGTAAGGGTGGAAGAACAAAAATAAATCTTACAACAGAAAGGGAAAGGAGAACAACCTTATATTAATTGCCTTTTGTGTGCATGGTCTAAGGCTGGTGTTTCATTCCTATCTATTTATTTAATCCAAAAAATAATATTTTGAAACAGATATTAATGCCTTTATTTTACTGGTCAGAAGGCAGCTCACAGAAGTTAACTTACTTCCTCCAAACCAAATAATAAGGTAGAAACTGGTAAAGACAAAATTTGAGACCAGGTCTAACTCCTGAGTGTGTACGCCTACACTATCCTGTCTTTAATCCTGAGAAGGACTTTGCAATTGTGTATTTATTCTATTAGTCATTAAGCCAGTCAACAAGTATTTATTAATCTCCTACTATTTGTCAGGCCCTGTCCTATTTGCTAGGAATATAGTGAACCATACAGGCAAATCCCTACTTTGGAGCTTACATTACAGTGGTATGAGACAGATGTTATACTAGTGAAAAAAGAGATTATATGTTAGGAGGTTATGAGTGCTATTAGAATCATAAAACAAGGTAAGGGGATAAAGATTGAAGATTTAGGCATTATAATTTTATATTGTGTAGTTAGGAAAGGTGGCATTTGAACAGAGATTTTAAGAAATGGTGGAGCATGTGGATTTCTTAGAGAAGAGTTTCTAGGCAGAGGAAACAGAGTATAAGTGTTCTTGGGCAGGACCTTATTTGACATGTTCATGGAACAGCAAGGAAGCCAGTGAAGTAAAGCAAGTGAGGTGGAGAATGGTAAGAGATGAGTTCAGTGAGGTCACAGGGTGGTAGAACATGTTCGGTCTTGTAGGCCACAGTAAGGACTAGAAATTTTACTCTGAGATAGATATGAGCAAGAGTAGAAGCATTGATACCAGCCAGGAGACAACTGAGTAGTTTAGGCTAGTGGTGATTTTAGACTAGGTGATTGCAGTGATAGCTGAAATGTGATCAGATATGGGATTGTGAAGGCAGAGAAAACAGGATTTGCTGAATCATTGGATACAGGGTGTGAGAAAAAAAAAAAAGCCAAAAAGTAATCCAAGTTCTTTGATTTAAACCCCTGGTTAAAGGGTAGTTCCATGAATATACAGAATACTATGGGATATATGACCAGGGGCAAAGTCGGAGCTGGAGAAGATACAAATCTGAAAGTCACCAGTATATAAATGATATTTCAAGCCACAGGACTGGGTGAAATCACTTAAAGAATGAATATAGATAGAGAAAACTCCAACATTTACATGTTGAGAAGGAGAAGAAGAAAATACACAAAAAAGGAATGGTCAGGAGGTAAGGAGGAAAATCAGAATAATATAGAATTTCAAGTCAAGCAGAGTGTTTAAGAAGGAGGGAGTGTACAAGGATTCCAATTTCTTCACATTCTTGCCAGCATCAGCTGTCTTTTGTGTGTGTGTGTGTGTTTTGTAATAGCCAACCTAACAGGTGTGATATCTCATTGTAATTTTCATTTGCATTTTCCTGATAATCAATGTTGAGCATTTTTTTCCCATACCTGTTGGCCATCTGTAAGTCTTCTTTGGAGAAAGCTAAAATGGTGCAGCAGCTATGGAACAGTATGAGGGTGCCTCAAAATATTAAAAATAAAACTACCATATGATACAGCCATCTCACCTCTGGGTATATATCTAAAAGAATTAAAATCAAGATCTTGAAGAGATTTTTGTATTCCCCTATTCACTGCAGCATTATTCACAACAGAGAAGATATGGAAACAACACAAGTATCCATCAACAGATGAATGGATAAAGAAAATGTTGTATATACCAAAATGAAATCTTATTCAGCTTGAAAAAGGAAGGAAATCCTGCCATTTACGAAAACATGGAAGAATCTGGAGGACATTATGCTAAATGAAATGTTAGTCACAGGACAAATATTGCATGATTCCACTTATGAAGTTTTGAAATAGTCAAACTCATAGAAGTGGACAATACAGTAGTAGCTGTCAGGGGCTGGAGATAGAGGAAATTGGGAGTTTTTCAATGGGTATAAAGTTTCAGTTATGCTAAATGAATAAGTTATAGAGATCTGTTGTAAAACATAATGCCTATAGTTAATAACACAGTATTGTGTACTTCAAATTTGTTGAGAGGGTGAACACCATGTTAAATGTTCTTATCACAAAACAAACAAAAGCAAAGTGATACAAGGAAACTTTTGGAGATGTTGGATAGGTCTATTATCTTGTGGTGATGGTATGTCTGGTGTTTTCTTTTGTCCAAAATCATCAAATTGTACACATGAAGTATGTGCAACTCTTTGTATATCAATTATGCCTCAATAAATTCATATTTTAAAAGGAGGGGGAAAGGAGAAGGGAGTGATCACTTACTGCTGAATGGTCAAGAAGGAAAACTAACCAAATGGGATGGTGACATGGAAGTAACTGGTGACACTGACAAGAATAATTTCAGTGGAATTATGGGGAAATGGCCTTGGAGTTGGCCTAAGAGTGAGAGAAAAAGAGATAGAAAATAGTCTATCTTTCAAAAAGTTTTTCTATATCAAAAGCCAGAGAATTGGGTCAGCAGGTGAAGGAAAATGGGGGGTGAAATTGTTTTATTTTTTTTTAAGTTGGAATAATATATAATATTTGTATGCTGACAGGAATAATCCAGTAAGGACTGGAAAGAGATTAGGGAGAAGTGAGAAGGAAATTTCTCATCTATATATCGGGTTGGCCAAAAAGTTCGTTTGGGTTTCTCCGGACCTCTTACATAAAAACCTGAACGAACTTTTTGGCCAACCCAACGTTATATACAGGTGCATAGAGTTGAGATCCAGGGCAAAAATGGCTATAGATAGGAGCACAAAGAATCCATCAATTTTAGAGAGAAGGATAGCAAAGTTGTAATAAATTCATAGATTTGCTGGTTGGAGGGTAGAAGGATGTTCTCCAGGGATTGCTTCTATTTCCCCACGAAATAAAAAAGCAGTCATTGTTGGTAGGTAAGTTTCTTTACCCTAATTTCATGTTTTACACTCATGGCTTCTTTCTAAGTATTCATTCCCTTCTCCTTAGGGCCATTTTTGGTTGATGAATTTGTAAGAATGGGATGAGATTGTTCAGGAATGACCAACAGAGAGTATGCATTCTGCTCTGGCCCTCTGTGCTGTGCAACTTTTAGGAGAATACTCTATCTCTGGGAAGAAAGTAGGCCTGAAGTTTTCTAGGGCTCCCTGTGATTGACTGGTTTTCTCCACTTGAAAGTCCGCTGATCTGCAGATATATGCTATGTTTTCTTTATCAGCAATAAAGATGATATCTTTAATCTCCATCTGCTAACTCTTGTGCCTTTCTGTCCAAAGAGTGTGAACTCAGGTGGGAAAGAAAAATGACATCTATTTGGACCTCTTAAGCCACCATAATCTTTAACTGAGTGTGAGGAGGGGAATGGGAATGTTGAAATTTGAAGAGAGAAAAAATGTAAAATTGTCTACTGAAAGAATGGAAGAGTAAATTGACTTGGCAAATGTAGTACGGGCTCATCTGATGTTTGAGGTAATTTAAAGAGAAACCAAAAACAATGGTTTTGATTTTTTTCTCCAGATATACTCATCTCCTCAGGTATGACTGAAAAAAAAATTATCCTGATATAGTTGGATTTAGCCAGATCTGGAGTTTTTTCAGGAAGTAAGACAGGGGGCCAGAGGGTAAGGTAGTTGAAGGTGTATGTGGAGGAATGATTATAAAGATAAACCATGGACTCTTAAGGAAGGAAATAATGATTCAAGGCAGGTGAGAGAACTGAAAAGATATTAGGGTCAATTGTTTGAGTTTCTCGTGGGGATCACAGAATTGTAAAAGTGGGGGTATGAAGTGGATGGACTGAAAAGATAGATAATGCAGGTATTTTTTTCACATTTTATCACCTCTGAAAAGGAAAATGTAATGGCAATTTAGATTCAATAAAATATGGTAGTAATCTAAGGTATGACAATGAATAGAGTTTCTGAGGAGGGTGAAAATGAAAGAACTGAGATGCGAAGGCATTAGAATACTGAATGTCAAAATCACCAAGAATGATGACAGGAGTGGTGACAATGACACTGGAATATAGAAGTTTCTCTAGGATGCTTTCCAGCTCTCGTGTGCTATTACTAAAACCAGGAAAAAAAACTTACTTGATTGACTTGCTATTTACAGTGAGGTTAAAAGATATCCATCAGCAGAACAAAGTCTACAGGGAATCATACATGCTGTGCTAAAAAGTCAGTAGGTTGTCCTGAGCTCCAAATCAGGGCTGAAGACCTTTACTCATAGATCTGTTAAGATACCAAATAAGTGGCTACATGGGAAGTGCCCTGAGCTATGTGCAAGAAAGATGAGATGAGTAGCTGGCTACCTGAGTAGATGGTATAGTGATGAGTGACAAGTCATGGAATCTATGCATAGTTTTATTCCTAAATCACTTGGTCAAGAGTCATTAATTGTTCTTGATCAGAAGGTTCTTCCTGCCTGTACAATTATGTACATAATTACCCTAGGAGGGCATAGTGTTATTAATGGGAAAACAAGATCATAGACTTGGTTTTCCACATTCTCTATGCACATAGTATGCATTTATCTTATGAATGTTTGATGGTGATGATGACGGAAATGAAAGAGCCATATTTTCCACACTTGGAAACTATATATCTTATTGACCAATTTTATTAGTAATCAGGCATTTGTTGAGCACCAGCTGTATACAGAGCATTAGAATGAGTCTCAAGTTGTAGTAAGGTAGGTAAAATAAGTGGGATCTCCAAAAATAGACTTAGTAAGGATCCCAGACATACAAATATATTTACATACATACACATACTTCCAGAAACACATGAATCTACATACTTAGAGTCACCAACATGCACGTCACACTCCACAAAAAGGGAAAGGCGCATGTAGAGTACTCCAGTTCCATTACTATAGCTATCTTGTGAAGGAACAATCCCTCAAGTTATAAAGTAGCATATAATTCCTCTTGCTTACACAGTCACCAAAGCAAACTTGAAATAATGATTTGGCTTCCAATGTGGCTTGATGATAGAAGATAATGCACAGATGATAGAGTATGTGGACCTTGTGTAATCTGCTTCTAGTGAGAGTCTTTTCTCAAGATATATTAATAAATTGTTGCATCGATGCCTACTTTAATTGTGTATACAAAATTTTAGCTAATATAAGTCTATATTTCAGGGCCTGATCACTCCTGGGTACTATCAAAAAAGATTATCTTAACCTTCTAGAGGCTTCTGTTTTCTCTCTCTTTTATACATCCATCACACACACACACACACACACACACACACACACACACACACATGCAAGTACACACTGTCTACGTCCCATAATGTATGTGGGGAAATTTGGAATGGGGCTATCAGAACACAAAGGTGTCATCATGACTTACTCCCTGTTAAATTCAACAACAAAAGAAAAGGTTGATTGAGAGTTAGAGAATTGTCCTGGTCCTAGGCCAGGAAAGAGTAACAAGTGGCAACTCCTTGACAAAACTCTAGCCTGTCTTTCAAGGGTCACTCCTATCCAAACAATCTGGCTTCAAAGTCCTATTTAGACTCCTATCTTGTGGAAAACACATGGTGGAGTGGAAATAGTGCTGGAATATCCAAACCCCTGAATTCTAATTCTGACTCTACCACTGAACTTGATTCATCCTTAGTCAAGTCTTTTTGCCACATAATCTAGTATAGAAACCCATGTATACAAATAATGTCTTTAAAGTGTGGTATGATGGAGTAATCTCTGTGGTGTGAATACAGATGAATGCTTGACTAGCTTTTAGTGGTCTTGGTCAGCCAGACTGAAATGGTTTCGTTACCATCTAACCATTCTTATGTGATCTTTTAAATAATCAGATCATAATCACGATCACGAAGGAACAATATGTGATGTGAATAACACTTCTTCAGTTATTAAAACACTTTCATAGCCATATGTCAGATGATTCTCCACAAACCAGTGAGGTTGACAGGACTGATAGGACCATGCTCATTTTATAGATGAGGAAACTGAGGCTCATAACAACAGAGCAACGTATCAGTCAGATTGAAACAATAACCCCAATTCCCATATGATCAGTTTCTTCTGATTCCCTGTGGTCCCTAGCACGATGCTCTGCACTTGGAGGAACTGAGTGTCATGCCTTCTGCCTGCTCTGCTCTTTTACAGAGGTCTGTTAAGCCCAGTACATTGATTTCATGGTCCCCCTGAAGGGGCCACTTTCTTACTGAAGGATGGGGAGGGAATAGCAGCTGCTGCTTAGAGATAGAGCCTGAGGTTTGCCAGGGAAATTCAGGTATCACTGAGATGATGGGAGCTCAGGAAACAAGACAGGAATTAATGCCAACTGGTAACCAATTTTCCTAAAGCAATAAATCTCTTTTCCAGAACTCTGGCCCCAGAGGAGACTTTCACTGGGTTTCACAGGGAGAGCCTCAAACTGAACATGACAGTTAGAAGGCTGTGATACACAGGAATTATAAATGAAATTATGATATGTCTGAGGCTAAGTGACAGAGTCTACAAAAGTCAGTGCATTTAGCAGGGTGGAGTGAGGAGAACAAAGGATTTGAAGCCAGGCATATTTGGACTGAAATCCTGATCCTGTCGCTTACTAGCTCTGTGGCTTTGGGAAAGTCACTTCATAACACTGAACCTTAGTTTCCTCATCAATACAATGCAGGGTTATAAAATAGTAGCAGTAATAGTCTCTGTAAAAAGGCAAAGCCTGGCAGAAATGTGAAGTATAATAGTTTTTCTTAAATTTGATGCTCATTCATTGTACCTAGCACTAATATGGTATACTACATATTTTTAAGGCCTAATTCTACTAGTCATTTCCAATGAAAAATCCTCTGATCCTGCATGTAGAATTCATGTCTCCCTCCTTTGGGTTCCTACAGTCCCTTGCACAGAATTCTGATCTTGTACTTACCACTACACATGGTCATTATGACAACTCTGTGTCTATTTCATTCATCATTGTAACCCCTGGGCTTGGCACATAGTAGGTACTCAGTAAATGTTGAGTAAATAAATGAACAATGTCTTTCCTAATAGAACACAAGCTTTCCAAGAGCAGAAACTAGGTCTCATTGTGGTATTTAATCTTTATAAGAACAAGGACCATGCCTGTTTTCTGCCTGCTGGTCACAGCTGAAACACTAGAAGCAGTAACTAGAACAGTTCCTAGGGATGAATGAGCTGACTCTGTATCTCCAGCACTCAGTGCAGGACCTGAAACACAATGGATGCTCAGTGAAAGCTTGCAGAATGAATGAATAAATGAATGAAAGAATTCTTCTTGAATTGGTCCTATCACTAAAGTAGGTAAAAATCCATCTGCTTGGGGTAACTGAAGAATAGTCGGTAATTAGTGGGTAAGTCTTGTTAAGAGATGGTATCAGGGCTGCATAGTTCCATCCAAATGAAGTCAAATCTTATATATTACAGCTAGAAGGATCTTTAAAGACTACTCAGTTATCTTATGCTGATACAACACCGTTATGTTCTTTCCTCAAATGTGGGAGATTTTATTTTTGTTTCCATAATGTTAAGAACAATGGGAAGCCATGAAGTATTTTAAGCAGGTTTACATTTTTCAAAGATCAATCTTGCTGCACTATGGAGAATAGTTTGGAGGTAGACACAATCTGGACAAAGGAGATCAGTGAGGAGGCTACTGCAGTAACTCAGTGAGAAATAATAGTAACTTGAACTGTAGGATGGCAATGGGGATAGTGAAAAACAGACATATTCAAGAGAAATTTAGGAGGTAAAATCAACAGATCATGGGGATGAATTATATATGGGGGCAAAAGAACTGAATAGGTTAGGAATGTGGTATTTCTCTATCTTTATTTGTCTCCCTGACTAGAATTGACTTCTTTTAAAACAGTAGCCCTGTTTAATTTGTTTTGATATTGCCAGTGCCTTACATTGGGCCTGGAACATAGTAGATGCTTGGTGAAAGTTTGCTGTAAGAATGAACAAATCATTGCCCAGCAGACAGAGAAAAGGAGGAGCAATATTCAGAGATCAATACCAGTAGGGAGGGACATCAGGTCTCTAGATACTGGGCTGGAGTTTACGGGAAGGACTGGCAGTAGCAAGGCAGTACCAGACAGGTCATCAAGGGAAGAGCTACGGCACAGAGAAACAGTCAGACCTGGGGTATAAGGTGGTATCTCTGTCTTAGGAAAAGGACAGATGAAGTGTTTAGGAGTTATGATGAAGCCAGTGAAGCAGCTATGAGGTCAGGCTCTGGGCCAGACTGCATGTGTTCCAACCCTGACTCTGCCTCTGCTAGCTATATGACCTTCTTTGGGCAGCTACTTAATACTCCTAAATCTCAGTTTCCCTATATGTAAGTGAGGATAATAATGGTACCAATCTCATATGGTGGTCATTAGGATTAAATGATGCAATGCACTTATCAATGACTAGCAAAATATCCTAATCCCCAATAAAAATTAGCTATCAACCACTACATAAGGTCCAGACAAGAAGGAAAAGGGCAATAATAATAAAAATTGTCATTTATTTTTGACAAAAATTTTGTTATGACAAAAATGGTCATAACACCAACTGTATACAAGGTTTTGTCCAACAACCATTTTAAAGATGAGGAGATTGAGGCTCAGAAATGTTACATAACTTGCAGGTAGCAGGTAGAAAATTCAAAACCATGTCTGTCTGAACTTCAAGGCTCACTCTACCCTGTTAAATTTACTGAACTGTTTAAACTGAGGGTCCTTTTAGTCCTGGATGAACCATGGCCTTGGTATATTCAATGCTGAAGGTTCTGACCCAAAATATAGGGGTCAAATTTTCCAGGTGAAGGTACTGAGGCCTGGGAAATGGAATAGCATTAAGGTGCCAGACAGAACCTGGTACCCTGCAGAGAGTCACCCTACATCCATACACTCCGTGATCCAATAGCAGCATGATTCACATCCATGGGACATGCACTCCATAATTCATTCTGGAAAATGGATAATTATAGGAGGTTGTCAGATTCAATACGCAAATGCTGAGGAAATAAAAACAACAAACTATGTGAGAGCTGATATTTGTTCAGGCAGACATCTGTCTTCTGTTAGAGGATTTAGGGATGTTTTTCAACACAAGGTTTTAAACATGGCTTAGAAAAACCTCTCCTCAGCATGGTCTGCAGGACAGAGCCAAAATCCTGCTTTTAGTGGGTTTTCTCCCGCTCATAGAGGGCTGGTCCCCACAGCTACTGGGGGGAGGAGAGGAAGAGGCATACCTAGGCCGATAGTCCCGCTCCCAGGCAAACCAAGCTGTCCTCCTCAGAATTCACTTTCTGCTCCTGTGAGACCACGATCCACACCACCTCCACTTGTGCCCAGATCATTCCCACCTCCACAGCCTTGCACACTCTGTTCCCACGGATGTCCTCCTCCCTCCCTCCTAACCTCTCCAAACTCATCTTTAAACTCCCGGGATCTTCAGAAACCTTCCCCAAATGCTCCATCCCACACTGCTCCCCAGCCCACCCCCAGCAAAGCTTAGCGTCTGAGCTGCGTGATCTAGAGCTTGATCATCTACTGCAGCTTTCCAGTAAGAGAAAAGAATAGCACATTCAGTCGGAGGAATGGATCCTCAACTATGGCTCTGCTACTTCCTGGCGGTGGGGACTTGGGCAAGTCATATATATCTCTCTGAACCTCTGTTATCTCTTTCATAAAATAAAAATACTAATACCAACTCAGAAGACTATTGCACAGGCCAAATGAGGTAATACATTTAAAGCAGCACTCAAGATACACTTTTCAGGTTGAGTCTAGTGCTGTCTACTGACCTCACATCTAAGCGTGTCTTATCTTCTTGGGAACAGGTATTATATCTTCTTCCTACTTTCCTCAGAATAACAATCTGCTTAGTTGCATTCTCTTCTTTTTCTCTATATTTCCGCATGCAAGATAAGCCAGTCAGAGGCTCAAGACCACTGAGGGCCTTGAGTCAGTGCCATAATAAATTTGATCTTGCCTGTTTTGTTCAGTGGAAGCTGAGGAGTGGAAGCTGAGGAGGGGACTGCACAAAAGATGAGAAATAACAGAAGACAGGAGCTGTGGTTTCCCCTAGGGGATCCAGGAATTCAAATTACAAAGTAGGCTGAAGGTAGCAGGACATAGGCAGTGGTAGTTGGTTCTTAAAATCAGGTGACTCCCAGAGGCTGAGTTGCAGGGCTGCCTGCCCCAGATGGGTACCTTAAAGAAAGATTGAGACTAGGAGAATGGGGCAAAACCCCTCAGCAGATTAGACCAGTTTCGAGGGCATTACTGTAATCCCACCATAAGTGAGACAGGGGCAGAAGGCCAGGTGAAGAATGACCATCCTCAGAGGTGAATCCTGAAAACTAGCAGGAAACAACACTAGATTACAGAGTTCCAAGCAGAATGAACACTTTCTGTTCAAGATTCCCTTAGCACTTTGTTTCTACGATGAAACTATAAACTACAAATCCTACTACTGACAGGCTAGAACTTAGTTTATATGGTAACTTGTACCTTCCACAATGGAAACGCTTGAGCCAGGCAGACCTGCCCTGGCCCTTGATAATAATCCGATCTTGTTCAGTCACTTAGCATGTTTGGATGTCAATTTCCTCATCTGTTTAATGGAGCTAATAATATGCTTTGCCCTGGTTATTTGAATTGATATGGAAGCTTGACATGAAATAGTGGATGTGAAAGTAATTTGTAAACTGTGAAGCATTAGAAAGATTATTTTTATTCATGATATCTCATCATGCAAATGAGGCTATAAATACCAGCAGGTACGAGCTGTTCTTTATTCATCATTGGATCCTTTTATACTAGGGGCATGAAGGACGAGCCCATTGTTTGTTGAGTTGCCCTTATGCCAGGCACTGTGCTGGGCACCTTCCATGCCTCATATAATTTTATTTAATTCTGCTAATAACTCTGTCCTTTTTCTTTTCTCTAGACCTGGCTGCCTCCCAAGAAATAACAGATACTCAGTAAATATTTCTGTATTGCAATACCATAGTTCCACTTTTCACAGTTTGAAGTTTGAATGATGTAGTTAGAGAGTAGAAGTGGTACAAGCGGTGCAATTCTGATAATGAGTAACAAAATGGCAGTGACTGCCAAGAAAGCAGGGGTCCCTGATTCTCTTTCTAAACATAATCTCATCTCTTCTACTAAAAAACATCAAATCCCTTCTCTTAAGACTGATCAAACATAGAGGGTGATTCTCTTGCCCCAGGAAGTCTCCTGGTCATAAGGTGATGTTTAACAAATATTCATATTCAATCCTAAGTATTATACAGAAATTTAGAAATCCATCTGTATCTCAGAGGGGATGGGGGGGGATTGTTATTTGCTTAGCATATATGTAAAACTGACCTCTAATTGTAATTACACACAAATAAGAGAATCAGAAAAGGTCCTGCTTCCTTCTAGTTGTATTGGAGAGTCTTTGATGTTGACAACTTCACTGGTTTGGCCTTTCTTATTCCTCCTCCATAACACCACACGGTCACAGTTACTACAGCCAATTGGTCTTTTCGGTGCCCATTAATATTCCATGCTCATTATTGAGAACTCTTGCAATTGCCTCCTAACTGGTCTGTCTGCCTCTGTTTGGCCTCTCACAATCCATTCTCCTTATAGTTACAAAAGGGTATTTCTAATAGTCAAAACCAATCATGCCCCCCTCTCCCCTTCCATAGCTCCCCATAATCTATGGAATAAAGTCTAAACTCCTTAGTACTTTCAGCTAGCCTTCCTCTCTCCTACCCTTTCCCCCATACCTACAACATATGCATGCATACCTACACAACAGTCACATGTTCCACTTTTATTGGCAAACTTTCAGTTTTCTAAAACTTACTTGCTTTCATGCACCTTCAGGCTTTACACATTCCTGATAAATATGCTGTTTCTCTCCATGCTTAGCTGGCTCTTACACATCTTTAAGAGTCAGCTCAAGCACTGTCATCCCAAGGGAGACTTCCTTGACTTTTTCATCTGTAGCCCCCAACCCACCTTCTCCAGGCCTAAGTCAAGTTCTCTTCCACAGTACTCTCAGAGCCCCCATCACAGCACTTCCCACTCCATGTGGTAGACCCTTGGTTTTGACAGGTCTGGGACCTGCACAGAATTCCATGGTTAAAAGTATAGACTACGTAGTTAACCTGCTTCATTACAGATGGAGAGACTGAGGCCCAGCAAAGTGAAGTGACTTGCTCAGGGTCTGAGACTAGAACCCAAATCTCTTGATTCTTAGCAATTACTCCAAACACCAAAGATAAAGAAAAGAAGGAGGGAAACTAACATGTACTAGGTCTCAAAGACAGAGCTGCATAGAAGTGGCCCTTTCACGTATACTGACTCTCTGACATGCTTCTCTTGACTGTTTGTTCTTGTCACTGTTCTACAGAGGAAGGCTGAGTTACTGAGAGTCCAAGGTCCCCAAGCTAAATGAGGGCAGAACTGGGATTCCATGCACATCTCTGTCTCCAAGTACAGTGGTCCCCCTCACTTAGCACATGTTTTGGCGTCACTCAAATCACCCAAGAATGTTCTAACTGCTGTAGGAAGAATAATGGAAGAAAAAGGGAAAAAGCAGACTTCCACCAAATATAGTCCACATAGGCAAAATGATTCTGTAATCAGCACACTGAACATGCATCACTAAATGGAGAGCTGGATAGAAATGAGAAAAGGTAGCATCAGCAGACGAGATCTATGTTCGCAAAAGCACTGTCACCCCAGTTCCCACAGACGTGTATGCAAATATATTGATATACAGGTTGCTGGGAACCATGATGCTAAGGGCAAAGATGTCTCTTCCTAGAGAAAGTCAGGTACCATTGCTGTGTCCTTTAAGAATGACTTTTGACCTTCTATGATAGGTTTCTTTAAAAGCTTATGTTTAAATGTCAGTATTTCCATAAAATTACCTCATATTTCTACAGTATAGAGAATAAGAACATGGGTTTTGCAAGGTCAGACAGAAAAGGCTCTGATGCTTTTGTTTTGCCACTTACTAAATGTGTGGCCTTAGCTTCTATAAGCCTTCATGTCCTCATGTGAAAGATGAAGACAAGGATAATGTTCTCTAAAATTGTCATGAGATTGAAATATGGTGTTGGAGGTAAAACACCTGGCACAGGACACAATGTGTAATAGATCACTCCCTTTTATCTCCTTCTGCTAATTATAATGTTCCTCCAAGTTTTCTCATAGGTATTTGATCCTCACAAGAATCCTGTGAGTCAAACAGGGCAGAAGATATTTCCCCATTTTACAAAGACCCAGGAACCAACTACATGATTTGCTTAGAAGCCTCTAGTTAATAATTATGTTATTGGATACTAAACCCAGGTTTTTCTAGTCCATGTCATGCTCCATTTATTCATTCAACAAATACCCACATACTAGCCTCAGCAGTGAATAAGACAGACCAAGTCCCTCTCCCCATAGAAATTCCTCTTTATGTAATAGTTTCTACAGAAAAGGGTATAGAAAATAGCTGTAGAAAGCAGAGATGCCTTGCCACAGACACTGTAGGTGAGCCAGCTACAAGCAAAGCATCACAGTTCTTGTGTCAGACCCCTGCTTGTTAAAGAGGGATCCCAAAATATCTGGCAGGAGGTGGTACTACTTGTCCAAAGTTAATGATGTGCCAAAGGGCCCATTACATGTCACCACAAGAATACAACACACCCTCTTTCCCCTTCACCACAATTGGAACAGACTTTGATGTTACTTTAGAAATGTTTCAATGTGTCTATAGAGCTATTTTAGCATTCTCTTAGTTATACCAATCAACACTTCAAAACAAGAGAAACTTGGACATATGTTCTTCCTGATCATGCCTCACGTTGAACTAAAACAGTCTTAACACATTAAAAACACGAAGGAAGTTCTTGCTACTTTCCCCTCACACCTCCCTGCCTCATGACCCAGTTTAGGGGCTGATTTTACTTGCCTTATGCAATGCCCTGCTTAGTTCCCTAACCTCACATCTCTTCCTTCCCTAAAACTGGTGCTCCTTGACTTAATCTTATTTTTGCAAGTATTTAAGTATCCTTCCTTTAGCAAGACCATCATTTGATGCAGGAAGATCAGCATCAAATCAATGTCATCTGGTTCTATATCTCGACTTCAGGCAATGTCCAGGTGACCATTCAATTAAAAATGAGCTATGTTCTCTCTAACCCTATTCCCTAGCACTTTCCCTGCAACATCATAAGCTTTCTCCACGCACTCCTGCCTCAACCAAGGGCCTCAGCTTCTCCCTCCATTCCTGGCCTTGGAACTAGAGTGTTCCTCTCCTCCACACTTATGGCCTGTCACAATCTGGACATAATTTGCCCTCCGGCCTAATGCCCTTTCCCCTCCTTCATAAAACCCTTGGCATTAACCATCTTGATGAGCCAATATTCCCCGACACCTTCTGTCCCCCCATCCCAATACATAACATATGTCTTCATGTCTACATTCATACTTTGCTCTACCTAAAATAATCCCATCTAATCTCTGCCTTCAGAAATTCAAATCCAGATCTAAAATATGACCTTCCCTACATCCTCAAACACTGAGCAAATAAAGCAGGAAAATTGTCTAGTGTAGTGAAAGAGTATAAGCTTTTAGTTGTGTAGACAGAGTTGTCACTAGCTTCGTGGTCCTTGGGAAACTCAATAAACCTTTCTGAGCCTCAGTTACCTCATCTATAAAATGGTGATGATAATATCAACCCCAGATGGTGATAAAAATACTAAGCCTGGCACATTGCAAGAGCTCAATAAATGACAGCTATTTTAATTATAAGATGGTGTGTGCACAAACTACTGTCAAAGAACTTGGAATGTGATGGGTACCACATATTCCAGAAGGAGGAGTACTCACGTCTACTTGTAGAACTCATGGAAGTCTTGTAGGGCAAAGCATTTGAACTCGGCTTTGAAAAATGGTTAGATTATCAACATATAAAGATGACAGGAGAAAACATTCTAGGAAGAAATAGTGCATAAGTAAAAGTATGCAAGAAAGAAAATATGGAGCAGAATTGGATAGTCAAATCACACAGGTTGACTGAAGCAGAAGGAGGAGGAAAAGTAGTCAAGAGATATATTGCTGGAAATAATTTTGCTGGAGATTCAAACTATGTCATCTACATGGACACATGTCTGAAGTAAATCTTTACACAAATTCTAACACCACTAGAAAACTTGGAAAATATACCAACGCTTCTCTGTCATGGATCCATGAGGTTTCGGTGAGAACAATTTGGCTTTTGCCAGCATTCATAAAAGGTGTGAATAAGATTCAAAACTTTTAGTACAAAGGGAAAGCTCAAAGCACCCCTTTTGTGTTGTTAAGACACAGCAGCCTTTTTGGACTTTATTAGAAAATTCTTGTGCCAGCTGTCTCTTTTCTCTGACTCACAGTCACGCAATATGCCTCTCTCTTGTTTCTCGTCAGCACTGCACTCAGATACTAATGAGTTTTCAGCAATAAAAAACCCAACGGAATATTAAAATTGGAAAGAGGAGCTTGTTGAGTTAATTTCGTCGAAGTGCATCACAATATACTGCAGTGTTGTAAGAATGAATATTCAAATAGGAATTCAGTCATGGGAAAATTAATTAAGGAAAATGTTATTACTAATATTGCTTTTTATACACATACATATGCAGAGACACACAACCATCTATTGGCTCCAGTGTTAACAATAATAAAAGTTAAACATTTATGAAAGTGAAATGTTCAAGACCTCTTGTTGAGTTGCTGTTAAATTTTTTTAAATTAAAAAAAAAATTATCTATGATTCCAGAAACTGTTTCTAAAAGACAAATTCCATTGTCATTCCTCTGCTTAAAATTCTGGAATAGATCCAAAACATCCTTCAGAACAAAGTAAAAATCTTTAGGGCCACAATATTCACTGTGGCTTATGCATTCCTCATCTCATTTCATCTACTTGCATTCTCCCAAATATGTTTTATTTTTACAAATCTCCCTGTCTTTGCACACAGTGTTCATTATGTGTATAACATTCTTTGACCCTTTTCAGATGCAGCTCACTGTCACTTCTTTCTCCCTCTGCTAGACAAAGGGACCCTCCTGGGTGTTCCTATACCACTCTGGTCTGAGTGTTAGTTAACAGTAAACACTGGGCACCTACAAAATGCTAGAGACCATGTCAGGCAATTGTATATTTTATTGTCATAGTCTGTTTACTTGGCTGCTCACCCACTAGACAATACATTTACTAAACGGCTAGACAAATGCTATATAACAGCACTGTGCTCAGCACTCAGGTTTAATGATGTACAAAAATACAATCCCAGCCCTCAGGCAGGTTATAGTTTAATTATATAGATAATTATTACATGTCCTTTGAATAATAATCTCTCTACTCCTTAACACCTGAATATTTTCTGAATGAGCAAATAATTGAGTGAGTGTGTCGATATGATGTTCCAAAAAATGGAATTTGAGCAGAGCAGCACACAGCTTCTGCAGAACATAAAATTAAAAAGCAATTTGACATATCAGTACTGGAATCAAATATCAGATTGGAATCAAAATACTGATATTTGAATCCCAGTCCATGGATTTACTAAATGTGTGACTTTGAACAAGCCTCTCAGCCTCTGTGAGCTTTACTTTTCTAATTTATAAAATACTGGGAGGAAAGCAAGATGGTAGAGGAGTAGGAGGACATGGAGTTCATTTCTCACCACAAACGCATCAAGAATACATCTACAGATGGACCAATTCTCACAGAGCACTGGCTGAAAAGTAGCAGAGGACCTTGGACACCAAAAAGGACAAGAAAGATCCCCACATAACCAGGTAGGTTGAAAGAAAGAAGAAGGGAAAAAGAAGAGGAGAGGGAGTGGGATGGGACCTGTGCCCCTTGGGGGGAGCTGAAGGAGTGGAGAGGTTCCTTCATGTGGGGAAACCCCCTCACCAACAGGGAGATCAGTTGGGACAGAAAAGGAGCAACTGGGGCTGTCAGAGGATAGTGAAATGGCCGGTCTTTGGCAGGCAGGACAGAGTGAGACCTACACAGACAGTCCATGCCACAGTCCTGTGTGCCCTGGCCTGGGACGTGTGTCCACCAGTGCACATGGGGGATGGGTGCTGGAACATGGGGATTGGAGAGCAAACCCAGGGAGAGGACTGCTGCTGGATGCGAGGAGACAGCATGAGGGGACAGGAGTGAGGAAATCTGCAATCGGGAATGCTTGTGGAAGAAACCCGGACTGCCATAGAAGCAAGGCATCATTATTGAGTGATGCGCAGGGGGTGGAGCCGCCATTGCAGCCTCTCTCCCCACATGCCAGCCCCTGCCCGCCCAGGTGCTAGGAAAGGCCCCCGCCAGGGCTGACCCTCTCGTGCCTGTGGCCAAATGCTAGAAAAGACCCCCAACAGGGCTGGCCCTCCTGCGCCTGCCACTGGGCACTAGGAAAGGCCTCTGCTGGGGCTGGACCATGAGCTCCTGCCACTGGACAGTAGTAAAGGCCCCCACCGGGGCTGGCCATTTCTGCCGGTGGCCGGTAGCTAGGAAAGTCTCCCACCAGGGCCAGACCTGTCGTGCCTGTGGCCACTGGATTCCCCATGCACCTCATCACTGATGGGGCCAGATCTCTTGCGGCCACCAACTCCCCCAAGCACCAGTCGCCACCAGTACTCCCATGACCCCAGCAGCCATGCCACCTACATGTCCTGTCCTCAGTGGGGCAGAACTGAGTGCTCCAGGGTAGCTTCGGGAACAAACCCTTGTGGGTGGCCCACACTCAGAGGTGGGTCTAAAAGCACAGCTGAGCCACAGGGGCCATGCAACTAAGGAAGAGAAGCTGAAATCTCTCCTCGCAGGTGTGCAAACCATGAATTGACACCCCTGAGACTGGCTTGGTAAAAACTCAGCACCAATAAAACATCTGAATGGATGAGTGCTCCCACAGCCAAGATGGACCTAGCTTTAGCAGCGGTAGATTTTGTGGGCCCATACACGTGGGGGTTGGGCCATGGTAAAGTCTGAACTGCCCCCATAACACCCACAACAGGTCCAGATCCATGATGACTACAATCCTGGGACTTGACTTCAGTGGATCTACTCTGGTGGCCTGGTGAGAGCAATGTCTGAGAGACATTGCTGACATAGCCACAGATAAGATAGGGTCGAGAGCAGTGTCAACATTAGCATAATCTGAGAACTCACACAGTGGGTGAAAGGTGACACAAAAGAGCACACTCACAGGTGAAAAGGCCCAGAGGAGGAATACTCAGTAGCTTCCCTCCCAGTGGGAGTGCTCCAACCCCATCTAGGTCACACCACAGATCAGAAACACAGCTAAGGAGCAGATCTGGGAGCCTCTACTCCAACAACTAGGAAGCAGACCCTGCCCCTGAAAGGGCAGTGAGAACCACAGAGCAACGGGGAGGCCCCACTCAATATACAGGGCAGGCTCTGGTCACACAACACCAGTCAAACCCCCTATTACTGGTCTGGATTTAGTAACTGTGGGCTCTTTGGGTACGTACATGTGGGGGTAGGGCCAGACCAGAGTTTGAGCTGCCTACATAGCTCCAACAGCAAGTCCAGGTGCACAATCACTGCATTATTGGAACCTAACCTCAGTGTACCTGTGCCAGTGGCCAGGTGATAACAATGCCTGAGAGTCACCAGGGTCAATTGCCAGGATACCCACAGTTAAGGCAGAACTGAGAGCAGTTCCAACAACAGTATAGTTTGTTAGCCTGAACAATGGGCGAAAGGGGACACAATGGAGCACAATCACAGGTGAACAGCTCCAGTGCAGGAAAACTCAGTGGCTGCTCTCCCACTGGGAGTGCTCCAGTACTGCCTACCTCACACCACAGATCAGAATCACAGTTAAGAAACAGATCTGGAGGCCTCTACTCCAAAAACCAGGGAGCAGACCTCACCCCTGACAAGGCTGCAACAACCACAGAGTAAAGGCGGGGACCTGCTCAATATCTAGGGCAGGCTCTGATCAACACAACAAAAATCAAACCTCCTCTCAAGCGGATAATGGCACAAGCCTCTGGACCAACCTCACTCATTGGGGGCAGACACCAGAAGCAAGAGGAAGTATGATCCTGCAGCCTGTGTAAAGGAGACCAGAAACAAAATAAGTTTGACAAAATGAGACGACAAAGAAATACGTTGCAGTTGAAGGAGCAAGATAAAAACCTACAAGAACAACTAAATGAAAAGGAGATAAGCAATCTATCTGAAAAAGAATTCAGAGTAATGATAGTAAAGATGATACAAGATGTCAGAAACAGAATGGAGGCACAAATCAAGAAGATAAAAGAAAAGTTTAGCAAAGACCTAGAAGAACTAAAGAACAAACAAACAGAGATGAACAAGACAATAACTGAAACAAAAAATAAACTAGAATTAACCAATAGCAGAATAACTGAGGCAGAAGAATAGATAAGTGACCTGGAAGATAGAATGGTGGCAATCTCTGCTGCAGAACAGAAAAAAGAAAAAAGAATGAAAAGAAATGAGAACAGTTTCAGAGACCTCTGGGACAACATTAAACATGCCAACATTCGAATTATAGGGGCCCCAGAAGAAGAAGAAAAAGGAAAAGGGCCTGAGAAAATATTTGAAGAGATCATAGTTGAAAACTTCGCTAACATGGGAAAGGAAAGAGTCACCTAAGTCCAGGAAGTACAGAGGGTTCCACACAGGATAAACCCAAGGAGGAACACACGAGACACATATTAATCAAACTAACAAAATTTAAATACAAAAAAAAAGAAAAAAAATTAAAAGCAACAAGGGAAAAGCAATACATAACATTTCAGGCAAACCCCATAAGGTTATCAGCTGGTTTTTCAGCAGAAACTCTGCAGGCCAGAAGGGAGTGGCATGATATATTTAAAGTGATGAAAGGGAAAAACCTACAATGAAGAACTCTACCCAGCAAGGCTCTCATTCAGATCTGACAGAGAAATCAAAAGCTTTACAGACAAGCAAAAGCTAACAGAATTCAGCACCACCAAACCAGCTACACAAAAATTGCTAAAGGAACTTCTCTAGGCAAAAAACACAAGGGAAGAGAACAAAAGAGGAAGGGAAGAAAGAAAAAATACACACACAAAAATACCCAAAACAATTAAGGAAATGGCCATAGGAACATACATATTGATAATTACCTTAAATGTAAATGGATTAAATGCTCCAACCAAAAGACACAGACTGGCTGAATGGATACAAAAATAAGACCCATATACATGCTGTCTACAAGATACCCAATTCAGGCCTAGGGATACATACACACTGAAAGTGAGGGGATGGAAAAAGATAGTCCATGCAAATGGAAATCAAAAGAAAGCTGGAATAGCAAGACTCATATCACACAAAATAGACTTTAAAAGAAAGACTGTTACAAAAGACAAGGAAGGGCACTACATAATGATCAATGGATCAATCCAAGAAGAAGATATAACAATTGTAAATGTTTATGCACCCAACATAGGAGCACCTCAAAACATCAGGCAAATGCGAACAGCCATAAAAGGGGAAATTGATGGTAACACAATAATACTGCAGGACTTTAACACCTCACTAACACGAATGGAAAGATTATCCAGAGAGAAAATTTATCAGGAAACACAAGCCTTAAATGAAACATTAGACCAGATAGACTTAACTGATATTTATAGGATGTTCCACCAGAAAGCAGCAGAATACACTTTCTTCTCAAGTGCACATGGAACATTCCCAAGGATAGATCACATCTTGGGTCACAAATCAAGCCTAGATAAATTTAAGAAAATTGAAATCATATCAAGAATCTTTTCTGATCACAATGCTATGAGATTAGAAATCAATTACAGGAAAAAAACTATAAAAAGCACATGGAGGCTAAACAGTATGCTACTAAATAACCAATGGATCACTGAAGAAATCAAAAAGGAAATTAAAAAAAACCTAGAAACAAATGACAACAAAAACACGATGACCCAAAACCTGTGGAATGCAGCAAAAGCAGTTCTAAGAGGGAAGTTTATAGCAATACAATCTTACCTCAAGAAACAAGAAAAATCTCAAATAAACAACCTAACCTTACACCTAGAGCAACTAGAGAAAGAAGAACATACAAAACCCAAAGCTAGTAGAAGGAAAGAAATCATAAAAATCAGAGCAGAAATAGAAGAAATAGGGAAAAAGAAAAGAACAGCAAAGATCAGTAAAACTAAAAGCTGGTTCTTTGAGAAGATAAACAAAATTGATAAACCAGACTCATCAAGAAACAAAGGGAGAGGACTCAAATCAATAAAATTGGAAATGAAAAAGGAGAAATTACAGCTGACACCACAGAAATACAAAGGATCATGAGAGACTACTGCAAGTAATTATAGGCCAATAAAATGGACAACCTGGAAGAAATGGACAAATTCTCAGAAAGGTACAACCTTCCAAGACTGAACCAGGAAGAAACAGAAAAGATGAACATATCAATCACATGTAATGAAATTGAAACTGTGATTAAAATCTTCCAACAAACAAAAATCCAGGACTAGATGGCTTCACAGGCGAATTCTAACAAGTGTCTAGAGAAGACCTAACATGTATGCTTCTCAAACTCTTCCAAAAAATTGCAGAGGAAGCAGCTCTCCCAAGCTCATTCTGAGGCCGCCATCACCCTGATACCAAAACCAGATGAATATATCAAAAAAAAAAAAAGAGAGAAAATTACAAGCGAATATCACTAATGAAAATAGATACAAAAATCCTCAACAAAATACCAGCAAACAGAATCTCACAACACATTAAAAGGATCATACACCATGATCAAGTGGTTTTTATCCCAGGAATGCAAGGATTCTTCAGTATATGCAAATCCATCTATTTGAAACATCATATTAACAAACTGAGGAATAAAAACCATATGATCATCTCAATAGATGCAGAAAAATCTTTTGGCAAAATTCAACACCCATTTATGATAAAAACTCTCCAGAAAGTGGTCATAGAGAGAACCTACCTCAACATAATAAAGGCCATATACAACAAACCCTCAGCAAACATCATTCTCAATGGTGAAAAACTGAAAGCAATTCCTCTAAGATCAGGAGCAAGACAAGTATGTCCACTCTTACCACTATTATTCAACATAGTTTTGGAAGTCCTAGCCACAGCAATCAGAGGGGAAAAAGAAACAAAAGACTCCATATTGGCAAAGAAGAAATAAAACTGTCACAGTTTACAGATGACATGATAAATACTATACATAGAAATTCCTAAAGAGGTCACCAGAAAACTACCAGAGCTTATCAATGAATTTGGTAAAGTTGCAGAATACAAAATTAATATACACAAATCTCTTGCATTCCTATACAATAACAATGAAAGATCAGAAAGAGAAATTAAGGAAAGAATCCCATTTAACATTGTAACAAAAAGAATAAAATACCTAGGAATAAACCTACCTAAGGAGACAAAGGACCTGTACTCAAAAAACTATAGGATACTGATGAAAGAAATTAAAGATGACAGAACATGGGACTTCCCCAGTGGTCCAGTGGTAAAGAATCCACCTTCCAATGCAGGGAATGTGTGTTCAAGCCTTGGTTAGGGAACTAAGGTCCCACATGCCACGGGGCAACTAAGCTCACATGCCACAACTACTGAACTCAGGCTCCCCAACAAGAGAGCCCATGTGCTGCAAACTGCAGAGTCCACACACTCTGGGGCCCATGCACTACTATTACAGAGCCAACATGCCCTGGAGCCCGCACATCACAACTAGAGAGAGAAAACCTGCACACTACAACTAGAGAGAAGCCTGTGCACCACAACTAGAGGGAAGCACTCACACTGCAATGAAGAGCCTGGGCACCACAGCTAAGACCTGATGCAGCCAAATAAAAAAAGAAAGGAAGAAAAAAATAAGACAACACAAATAGATGGAGAGACATACCATGTTCTTGGATTGAAAGAATCAATATTATGAAAATGACTCTACTGCCCAAAGTATTCTACAGATTCACTGCAATACCTATCAAATTACCAATGGCATTTTCACAGAATTAGAACAAAAAAATTTACAATTTCTAGGGAAATACAAAAGATCCCAAATAGTCAAAGCAATCTTGAGAAAGAAAACGGAGTTGGAGGAATCAGTCTCCTGGACTTCAGACTACACTACAAAACTACAGTAATCAAGACAGTATGGTACTGGCACAAAAACAGAAATATAGACCAATGGAACAGGATAGAAATCCCCGAGATAAACCCATGCACCTATGGTCACCTAATCTATGACAAAGGAGGCAAGAATATACAAAAGGAGGCAAGAATATACAATGGAGAGAAGAGAATCTCTTCAATAAGTGGTGCTGGGAATACTGGATAGCTACATGTAAAAGAATGAAATTAGAGCACTCCCTAACACCATACACAAAAATAAACTCAAAATGGATTAAAGAGAACAATGTAAGGCCAGACACTATAAAATTCTTAGATGAAAACATAGGCAGAATACTCTTTGACATAAATCACAGCAAGAGTTTTTTGACCCACCTCTTAGAGTAATGAAAATAAAAACAAAAATAAACAAATGGGACCTAATGAAACATAAAAGCTTTTGCAAAGAAAAAGAAACCATAAGCAAAATGAAAAGACAACCCTCAGAATGGGAGAAAATATTTGCAAATGAAGCAACTGACAAGGGATTAATCTCCAAAATATACAAACAGTTCATGAAGCTCCATATCAAAACATAAACAACCCAATGAAAAAAATGGGTGGAAGACTTAAATAGACATTTCTCCAAGGAAGCCATACAGATGACCAACAAACAAATGAAAAGATGTTCAACATCAGTAATTATTAGAGAAATGCAAATCAAAACTACAGTGAGATCACCTCTCACCTGTCAGAATGGCCATCATCAAAAATTCTAGAAACAATAAATGCTGAAGAGGATGTGGAGAAAAGGGAACCCTCCTACACTGTTGTATGGAATGTAATTTGGTATAGCCACTATGGGGAACAGTATGGAGGTTCCTCAAGAAACTAAAAATAGAACTACCATGTGACCCAGCAATCCCACTCCTGGGCATATACCTGGAGAAAACTATAATTCGAAAAGATACATGCACCCCAATGTTCATTGCAGCACTATTTACAATAGCCAGGACATGGAAGCAACCTAAATGTCCATGAACAGATGAATGGATAAAGACGATGTGGTACATATATACAATGGAATATTACTCAGCCATAAAAAGGAATGAAATAGTGCCGAGAGACATTTGCAGAGACATGGATAGACCTACAGACTGTCATACAGAGTGAAGTAAGTCAGAAAGAAAGGAACAAATATCGTATCAAATAATATCACTTATATGTGGAATCTAAAACAAATGGTACAGATGAACTTATTTGCAAAGCAGAAATAGAGACACAGATGTAGAAAACAAACTTATGGATACCTAGTGGAGAAGGGGGAGTGGGGTGAATTGGGAGATTGGGATTGACATATATACACTACTATGTATAAAAATAGAAAACTAATGAGAACCTACTGTAGAGCACAGGGAACTCTACTCAATGCTCTGTGGTGATCTCAATAGGAAGGAAATCTAAAAATGAGGGGATGGGGGTGGAGTCAAGATGGCAGTGTGGGAAGACTTGGAGTTAGCATCTCCCCACAACTAAGGCACCTGCCGGCTGCTGGTGGGGGACACTGACACCCAAGGAGATGGGAGGAACCCCCAAGTGAACCAGTAGGATGTGGGGGGACAGAGGTGGGAGGAGAAGTGGAGGCCAGACAGGATCGGTGCCCCTGAGGCCGGGGACATCAGGAGATGCAGGTGCGAGGGGCCCTCCAGGAGGATCAGGAGAAGACTGGAGGGCGTTTGCCCTCCCCCCACTCGGGCCCAGGGAGCCTGCTGAGCTCCCAGGCCATCCCCTGCCCTCCAAGACCCCCCTTCCCCCCAGCCACATTGGTCCTGAGGGCATAGGAAGGAGGCCGAGGGGAGAAAAGGAGAGGCAGGTGGGAAGGGCCCTCTGGGACCAGAGGAGCAGGAGAGGAAAGGAGGGCATTTGCCCCACCCACTTGAGCCCAGGAAGCCTGCTGGGCTCTCAGGTGAGGTGCCCCACCCTCTGAGACCAGGGGTGGGAGGCATGCCTCAGTCCCTTCTGTTCCATTAAGCCTAAGCCTCACCCTCCACAGCCTCCAGGGCCTTTTCCAACCCTGTGGGTCCTAAGCATATGTTCCGCCCACCACCCAAACCTCGCCCTTGTTTAGGGCCCACCCTCCACAGCCAAGGCCTTCCCCCGCCTTTTCTTTTTCTTTTTTCTTTTTTTTTTCTTTTCCCTCCTCCTCTTTTCTTGCTATTGTGGTACTGTTGTATTTTCCGGTTGTTGATTCATCTATATTTTTATTTTTTTATTCTTTCTAACATATCTATTAGTTTCCTAGTCTAATTTTATTTTTTACTTTGTTATTGTTCTCTCTCTCTCTTTTTTGCCACCCCATGCAGCTTGCGGGATCTTGGTTCACAAGCCAGGGGTTCGGCTGAAGCTCCTGGGGTGGGAGCTCCGAGTCTGAACCACTGGACCAACAGAGAACCTCAGACCCCAGGGAATATTCATTAGAGTGAGGTCTCACGGAGGTCCTCATCTCAGCACCAAGACCCAGATCTACCCAACAGCCTACACACTCCAATGTTGGAAGCCTCAGGACAAACAAAAAAAAAACAAGAGATGGAAAAACAATATGTCACAGATGAAGGAGCAAGGTAAAAACCTACAAGACCAAATAAATGAAGAGGAAATAGGCAATCTATCTGAAACAGAATTCAGTGTAATGATAGTAAATATGATCCAGAATCTTAGAAATAGAGGCACAGATTGAGAAAAATACAAGAAATGTTTAAAAAAGATCTAGAAAAACTAAAGGACAAACACTTCATTTCAATAACTGAAATGAAAAATACACTAGAAGAATCAATAACAGAATAAATGAGGCAGAAGAATGAATAAGTGAGCTGGAAGACAAAATGGTGGAAATAACTGCCCAGGAGCAGCATAAATAAAAAAGAATGAAAAGATTTGAAGGCAACCTCAGAGACCTCTGGGACAACACTAAAAGCACCAACATTTAAATTATAGGGGTCCCAGAAGAAGAAGATAAAAAGAAAGGGTCTGAGAAAATATTTCGAGGGATTATAGTCGAAAATTTCCCTAACATGGGAAAGGAAAAATCACCCAAGTCCAGGAAGCATAGAGAGTCCCATACAGGATAAACCTTAGGAAAAACACACCAAGAACATATTAATCAAACTAACAGAAATTAAATTCAAAGAAAAAATATTAAAAGCAGCAAGGGAAAAACAAAAAATAACATACAAAGGAATCCCCATAAGGTTATCAGCTGATTTTTCGGCAGAAACTCTGCAGGCCAGAAGGGAACGACAGGATATACTTAAAGTGATGAAAGAGAAAAACCTACAACCAAGATTACTCTACACAGCAATGATCTCATTCAGATTCGATGGAGAAATCAAAAGCTTTCAGACAAGCAAAATCTAAGAGAATTCAGCACCACCAAACCAGCTCTACAACAAATGCTAAAGAAACTTCTCTAGGCAGGAAACACAAGAGGAGAAAAAGACCCAAAAAACAAACCCAAAACAACTAAGAAAATGGTGATAGGAACATACATATTGACAATAAACTTGAATGTAAATGGATTAAATGCCCCAACAAAAAGACACACGCTGGCTGAATGGATACAAAAACAAGACCCATATATATGCTTCCTACAAGAGACCCACTTCAGACCTAGGGACATATACAAACTGAAAGTGAAGGGATGGAACAAGATTCCATGCAAATGGAAATCAAAGGAAAGCTGGAGTAGCAATACTCGTATGAGATAAAATAGACTTTAAAATAAAGACTGTTACAAGAGATAAGAAGGGACACTACATAATGATCAAAGGATCAATCAAAGAAAAAGATATAACAATTATAAATGTTTATGTACCTGACATAGGAGCACAATACATAAAGCAAATGCTAACAACCACAAAAGGAGAAATTGACAGTAACACAATAATAGTAGGGGACTTTAACATCCCACTTACACCAATGGACAGATCATCCAAACAGAAAATAAATAAGGAAACACAATCTTTAAATGACACAGTAGGCCAGAAAGATTTAATTGATATTTATAGACTATTCCACCCAAAAGTGGCAGAATACACTTTCGCTCAAGTGCACACAGAACATCCTCCAGGATAGATCACATCTTGGGTCACAAATCAAGCCTCAGAAAATTTAAGAAAACTGAAATTGTATCAAGCATCTTTTCTGACCACAGCGCTATGAAGTGCGAAATCAATTACAGGAAAAAAACTGTAAAAAACACAAATACATGGAGGCTAAACAGTGCTCTACTAAATAACCAAGAGATCACAGAAGAAATCAAAGAAGAAATTTAAAAATACATAGAAACAAATGACAATGAAAACACGATGACCCAAAAACCTATGGGATGCAGCCAAAGCAGTTCTAAGAGAGAAGTTTATAGCAATTCAATCTCACCTCAAGAAAAATCTCAAATAAACAATCTAACCCTACACTTAAAACAACTAGAGAAAAAAGAACAAAGAACACCCAAAGTCAGCAGAGGGAAAGAAATCATAAAGATCAGAGCAGAAATAAATGAAATAGAAACAAAGAAGACAATCGCAAAAATCAGTAAAACTAAAAGCTGGTTCTTTGAGAAGATAAACAAAATTGATAAACCCTTAGCCAGACACATCAAGGAAAAAAGGGAGAGGACGCAAATCAATGAAATTAGAAATAAAAAAGGAGAAATCACAACTGAGACCACAGAAATACAAAGGATTATAAGAGACTACTACAAACAACTATATGCCAAAAAAATGGACAATCACAAAGAAATGGACAACTTCTTCGAAAGGTACAATTTTCCAAGAGTGAAAGAGGAAGAATTAGAAAATATAAACAGACCTATCACAAGTAATGAAATTGAAACCATAATTTAAAATCTTTCAACAAACAAAAGTCGAGGACCAGATGGCTTCACAAGCGAATTCTATCAAACAAACATTTAGAGAACAGCTAACACCAATCCTTCTCAAACTCTTCCAAAAAATTGCAGAGGAAGAAACAGTCCCAAATTCATTCTACGAAGCCACCATCACCCTGATACCAAAAGCATAAAAAGATATCACAAAAAAAGAAAATTATAGACCAATATCACTGATGAACATAGAAACAAAAATCCTGAACAAAATACTAGCAAACAGAATCCAACAGCACATTAAAAGGATCATATACCATGATCAAGTGGGATTTATCCCAGGGATGCAAGGATTCTTCAATATATGCAAATCAATGTGATACACCACATTAACAAATTAAGGAATAAAAACTATAGGATCATCTCAATAGATGCAGAAAAAGCTTTTGACAAAATTCAACACCCATTTATGATAAAAACTCTCCAGAAAGTGGGCATAGAGGGAAGCTACCTCAATATAATAAAAGCCATTTATGACAAACTCACAGCAAACATCATTCTCAATGGTGAAAAACTGAAAGCATTACCTCTAAGATCAGGAACGAGACAAGGATGTCCACTCTCACCACATTATTCAACATAGTATTGGAAGTCCTAGCCACAGCAATCAGAGAAGAAAAATAAATAAAAGGAATACAAACTGGAAAAGAAGAGGTAAAACTGTCACTATTTGCAGATGACATGACACTATATATAGAGAATCCTAAAGATGCCACCAGAAAACTACTAGAGCTAATCAATGAATTTGGTAAAGTTGCAGGATACAAAATTAATGCACAGAAATCTCTTGCATTCCTATACACTAATGATGAAAATCTGAAAGAGAAATTAAGGAAACACTCCCATTTACCATTGCAACATGAAAAATAAAATATCCAGGAATAAACCTACCTAGGGAGACAAAAGACCTGCATGCAAAAAACTATAAGACACTGATGAAAGAAATGAAAGATGATACAAACAGATCGAGAGACATACCATGTTCTTGGATAGGAATAATCAATACTGTGAAAATGCATATACTACCCAAAGCAATCTACAGATTCAATGCAATCCCTATCAAACGACCAATGGCATTTTTCACAGAACTAGAACAAAAGATTTCACAATTTGTATGGAAATACAAAATACCCCGAATACCCAAAGCAATCTTGAGAAAGAAAAACGGAGATGGAGGAATCAGGCTCCCTGACTTCAGACTATATTACAAAGCTACAGTAATCAAGACAGTATGATACTGGAACAAAAACAGAAATGTAGATCAATGGAACAGGATAGAAAGCCCAGAGATAAACCCACGCACATATGGTCACCTTATCTTTGATAAAGGAGGCAAGAATATACAATGGAGAAAAGACAGCCTCTTCAATAAGTGGTGCTGGGAAAACTGGACAGCTACATATAAAAGAAAGAAATTAGAACATTCCCTAACACCATACACAAAAATAAACTCAAAATGGATTAAAGACCTAAATGTAAGGCCAGACACCATAAAACTCTTAGAGGAAAACATAGGCAGAACACTCTATGACATAAATCACAGCAAGGTCTTTTTTGACCCACCTCCTAGAATAATGAAAATAAAAACGAAAATTAAAAAACGGGACCTAATAAAACTTAAAAGCTTTTGCACAGCAAAGGAAACCATAAACAAGACAAAAAGACAACCCTCAAAATGGGAGTAAATATTTGCAAATGAAACAACAGACAAAGGATTAACCTCCAAAATATAAAAACAGCACATGGAGCTCAATATCAAAAAAACAAACAATCCAATTAAAAAATGGGTGGAAAACCTAAATAGACATTTCACCAAGGAAGACATACAGATGGCCAAGAGGCACATAAAAAGATGCTCAACACCACTAATTATCAGAGAAATGCAAATCAAAACTACAATGAGATATCACCTCACACCAGTCAGAATGGCCATTATCAAAAAATCTAGAAAAATAAATGCTGGAAAGGGTGTGGTGAAAAGGGAACCCTCCTGCACTGTTGGTGGGAATATAAACCGATACAACCACTATGGAAAAGAGTATGAAGGTTCCTTTAAAAACTAAAAATAGAACTACCATATGATGCAGCAATCCCACTACTGGGCATATACCCTGAGAAAACCATAGTTCAAAAAGAGACATGTTTTTCTCTTTCTGAGGGCAGGAATAAAGAGGTAGTCATAGAGAATGGACTTGAGGACATGGGGTGGGAGGGCAAAGCTTGAGTGAAGTGAGAGTAGCATCTACATATATACACTACTGAATGTAAAATAGTTGGCTCATGGGAAGCAGCAGCATAGCACAGGGAAATCAGCTCAGTGCTTTGGGGTGGGATAGGGAAGATGGGAGGGAGGCTCAAGAGGGAGGGGATATGGGGACACATGTATGCATATGGCTGATTTGTTTTGTTGTGCAACAGAAACTAACACAGTATTGTGAAGCAATTATACTCCAATAAAGATCTATTAAAAACAAATAAAGTAGCTGAAAAAAATCAGAAAAAAAAAAAGAGACATGTACCACAATGTTCATTGCAGCACTATTTACAATAGCCAGGACATGGAACCAACCTAAATGTCCATCGACAGATGAATGGATAAAGAAGATGTGGCACATATATACCATGGAATATTACTCAGCCATGAAAAGAAATGAATTTGAGTTATTTGTAGTGAGGTGGATAGACCTAAAGTCTGTCATACAGAGTGAAGTAAGTCAGAAAAAGAAAAACAAATACCGTATGCTAACGCATATATATGGAATCTAAAAAAAAAAGAAAAAAATGGTACTGATGAACCTAGTTGCAGGGCAGATATAACGATGTAGACATAGAGAACGGACTTGAGGAGACGAGGTGGGAGGGGGAAGCTGGGGTGAAGTGAAAGTAGCATCGACATATATACACTACCAAATGTAAAATAGTTAGCTAGTGGGAAGCAGCAGCATAGCACTGGGACATCAGCTCAGTGTTTTGTGATCACCTAGAGGGGTGGGATAGGGATGGTGGGAGGGAGGCGCAAGAAGAAGGGGATATGGGGACATGTGTATGCACATGGCTGATTCACTTTGGTGTACAACAGAAACTAACACAGTATTGTGAAGCAATTATACTCCAATAAAGATCTATTAAAAAAAAAGATTATGTTAATCTCATAAAAAGAAAAAAAAAGAGGGGATATATGTATACGTATAGCTGATTCACTTTGCTATACAGCAGAAACTAACACAACATCATAAAACAACTATACTCCAATAAAATTTTTTTTAAATAATAATAAATAGATTATTGTTGATTTAGAAAGAGCTCAAAGTTTTCACTCCTCTGTTCATATTCAAAGAATAGAATTACATAGAACACAGTGGGAATACCATTCCAGGGGACATAGAATTTAGGGCCAACTCTGATCAATTGGCAGTTACTCTCTGGAGTATTTAGTTGAGAAGGATTCTGAGATTAAATCCAGATTTGGTAGGAAGAAGTACTGTGATCAATTAGCAAAGCCTGCCCATGAGGGCACAGGAGAGTGGTTATATACTACATGTAGACAAGTATTTGCTATCCCGTAGACAGTGGGTATCCATAGAAAGCTAAGTGAATGAGTGGCATAAATCTGGGAGTAGTATGGAATGGGATGGAGAGCAAAGAAGGAAACCATAGACCATTTAACTGGACCATCAGAGAGAATCCAACTTCTCACACAGCTCTCTAAGCTACTTAGAGTAATCTACCTTATCTTACTGTTGTCCACGTACGTTACCTTTTCTTCTAGACTATGAATGCTTTGCTCCTGGCACATAGATAGAGTTGATAATGTTTGTTGGATGAATGAGTGAATGAATGAATGAATATACAGACCTTCTGCTTCTTCTCCGTATGACCTTGGGCGTGTCCTTAATGTAACATATCAAACTATAATTTGACATGGTGTGCAACAGTTTACAGAGCACATTCACCTCCATCAGGTCATTTGATCCTCACCACAATCCAAAGAGGTGGACAGTGGCATTGACTGTTTTAGAAATGAGGAAGCTGCATCTCCAAGATTAAGTGGCCTCTTTTGTATCTATACTATTTGATCATAAGTTTCCTTACCAGTGAAAAAAAAGAAGATAAATCTTGATTTGCTTACCTCACTGGTTTGCAGTAAGGTTCAAACCATTGTAAAATAAACAGCACTGTTTGAACACAAGGCAAGATCTTGGTAATATTTTGCTTGTTGGGAACTTTGCATTCTTTAGCTTATTTCATTCTCACAAAAGCCTGAAAAAGTGGGTTTTGATATCCAAATTTCTGATGAGGAAACCAGGGCTCACGCCCAAGGTCACTGAGCTATTAAGGGGTAAAACCACTGTGTTTCTAAAGCCCATATTCCTTTCTCCAAACCATATGACATTTTCTTCAACAGAATGCTCCTGCTACAATAATGCATTCTTTCTTTTTATGTTCCTCCAAAGACTAAAGATAGTAACTGCAGCATCTGGCATGTATAAATATAATTTGCTTCAAGAGAGACAGGTTGCTAGCATGCATGTGATTCTTCAGAGGCAAACAGGCATGTGCACCTGGGAACAGGAAGGTAGGTTCCTCTGGACCAGCATGGCTGGGGCTGGGCCTGCCCATGAGTCTGAAGCTGCACACAGAGTTTCTAGGATAAACAGTGGCTACAAAGGGACTGTGAAATGCTGCCTATTGAAATGCAGGTCTCACAAAATAATCCATAGCTCCCTTGTCTTCTCAGTGCCTGCAGCTCTGGGCTTTGTTCCTGGGTCCACAGATGAGCCCTTTAGTCTATTGTCTAAACAGGAAAATTATAGTTCCCTGAGAGGAAAAGGCTTGGGTCTGAGCTTGACTTTTTATCAATCATGTTAATTTAGAAATAAGCTATTGGTTTGACTTTGCATTCATCAGAGTCAAGGGTGGGCTGTGTTCCTTTGGTCCCTTTGTCTTTAATTAACAGCCATTGAATATCCATATTAATTAGTGGGGCTGAGAGATATTTTGCCTCACCCTTCAGCATGGTGGATAATTAAAAGTCCCATCAATAAAATAGCTGTATTCATAATTTCTATAAACCTATTATGAAACAAACATGATTATAGGGTAGCTTCCCATCATCTCCTAGGCTCCCTTCACTATTCTAGTCTATTTCCATAAAGGTCTTAGAATTGCACAGGGAAGGAGAAACTAGCAAAAGTTGCATGTGTTAACTTTGGATCTGATTGCTCAGGGCATGTGGTTAATGGGATAAATCAGAAAAAAAGTGTTCTTGAGAAGACAGGAAGAGACCCACTTGAACTAGAAATGTGATGTGGTCTTATAAGCCTAGAACTCCTGCCTCTTTTGCATTTTAACTTCAAGGAAAACTAAAAGCTTTGTTCTTATTTAGACTGGAAATATCCATCATGGGTTTTTAATTGGATGTGCTGACACTTAGCTCAAATCAATTTAGCAAATACTGTTAAGTATATACCATGTGTTGAGCAGAACGCATGGGAGATACAGAGATGAATCAAAAACAGTGTCTGCTCTCCAAGAGTCTGCTATCTAGTGGGATGAAAAGTCCCTTAAACAGCCAATTCAGATACAAAGAAGGTCCTGAATGTTAAGAGAAGAAGAAGTCTTCACTTAAAAAAACATTCTCCAAGTGAATGTCTCTCATCAATGTCTCAACAGACTAGACTGGGAGTTTCTTCTAGATACTCCCACTGTACCCCTGTACTTCTCTCTAATCATATCATTTATCACAAGATGCTTGTTTAACCCATAATGAATGAAAGATTCATTATAACAGCGACTAAGTTTGTCTTATTTTAGTATTTTCAATGCTGGCATATTGTGGGCACTAGTAAATATCTATTGAATGAATGAATGAATGAATGAATGAAAGAGCATTTTAGTCTTTAATGTAACATATTAAAGTATAATTTAAGCCAACCATCCTAATAAACATAACAACCTTATACAGACAGAAACAAAGCTCTAGAGGATACAATCTTTCACAAACATTCTCTTATTTGATACAACAGCCCGTGCCCCATTTAAAAAAAAAAATGAGATGCAGAAATGATAAGTTGATGAGGTGAGGACACCATCCAGAGTGGCTAACCTTAAACCTACTGCTCTTCCCACTATAACATGCCTCTGCTCTGTTCCCCCTAAAGTCCATCCTCTATTCAAGAGTTTACTTGTGCTCCAGCCACAAAAGATCCTTCTTCTCAGAATTCTAACACAAACTTCAAGATTCAGACTTGGTAATACCCAGTCTAATATGTGCTTATTTTCTGGCCCTGTTGGATTTAAATCCTTGTACCCTCTCTCTCCAGCTGCCGCTTGAAGACAGCTTTCTGCTTCTATCCTGTACTCCCAGCATCCTTTCACTTTTAATGGACCCACAGTAGTAGCCTTCATGATTGCTCATATAAAATTTCTCATGCATTCTGGGCCAGCTACTCCTTAGGCCTTCAAGTATTATATGCCTTGTCTCCCCCACAAGGTGTAACACATAGGTGGTGCTCAATAATTGTGGATTACCTTCATTGCAATGTCCTACCTGCAAAATCCCTCCTTGTAGAAATTCTACTCTCCCAGGATTCTACACTGCTGTCTCTCTTTCTTCACATTTCACTTGCTTTTTAACCCCCAGTAGAAGGGCTTCTACCAATGAAATTGCTCTCACTGACTTCTCCCGAAGGCCAATTTCAAGGATTCTTCAATGTCGTTGTTTTACTTTATTTTTCTGCCTCATTCCAACTGGTTGAGCAGTCTCTGTTTTAAGATACTCTCTTCAAAAGTTTGTTGGCAAGGGTTGCTTGGGGACTGAACTGGGGGTGGAAGGGAAGAGTGGTGTGAAGAAAGGGATATGTTCATTGTCTCAATTGTGATGATAGTTTCATGGATGTATACTTTGTCCAAATTTTTCAAATTGCACACTTTAAATATGTGTAGTTTTATTGTATATCAATTGTACCTCAATAAAGGTGTTTTTAAACAGTTTTTATCAAAAAGTCAGTTGGGAAAGTGGTCTCTCCTAGCTTTCTTTCTAGTTGTCTGACCATTTCTTCGAAGTTTCCTGTCCTATCCCAGGGGATAAATATAGTTCTACGCCCTCACCTTTGGCTGCATAACTTTTCCTACCATAAGAGATTGGGTCTGTCCACCTGTTTCTGAAGTTGCAACCAAACAACTAATTAGAGATGGATTCCAATTTGCACATATGTGCTTGGTATAGGTTTGTAAAATTAACTTGGCTTAAATGCATATGAAAGAAAGTTGTGTCACTGTCAACAACATTAACACCATATTTGTCTTCTACCTCTGCATCCTTTTCATCACTGTCATTATCATTAGCATTACATTAAGTGCTTACTTACTATACGTCAGGACCTGCACTAAACATCTTGCATCTAATTTAATCCTCGCAACTACTAAAGGTAGTACTGTTATGCCCATTTTAAAGATGAAGAAACTGATTCACAGATAAGTTATTCAACTTACATGATTTAAAAATAACAGAATCCAGAGATGAACCCATAGTCGTTTAACCTCAAAGATCAAACTTTTAACCACAATGCTATATTATCAGGAGCAAGACTACTTTTGTTTCTCTGCCTTTCTTCTCCATAGAAAATATCTTAAGATCACAAACTAAGAAGATCCATGAAAATAGGAGAGTGTGAACTCTCTCTCCAGCTGCTCTAGCTTTCTAAAGCCTCAGGATTATTGAAAGGGGCATCAAAAGGCACTTAATTTGGCTTTCCCCTTAATACGGAGATCCCATGTACAGCTTCTGGGAATACATTTCTAATGACAGGAAGCTCATACCGCCTGTTGAGACAGCCTTCTTCATGACTGCACAGCTCCCATTTTTGTTCCCATAGGAGATCAAAATCTGCTTCACTATATTTCTACCCACTAGTCTAGTTCTGTTCTCTTGAAACATCCAAAACCACTTGGTTTCCTGGTACCATGACAAGCTTTTAGATATTCTAACACTCTCCCCGAACCTTATCTCCAAACTGACTAGTCCAGTTCCCCTTGATTAACTTTAACCATGACCTAACCCTCTTTGTGCCAGAAACTGCATTAGACACTCCTTTATCCAGTATTCTAGTCAGGTAATTAGTCTTTGCCTTGGTCCAGGTCCCTTCCTTGTTCTTTGTCATGAACATCTATTTCTCTGTCTGCCCTGTGCCTTCTCAGAACTGCATCCTGTCCCATAGCTATGATATGAGGACAGGTATGACTATCTGATGCCAGAGGGCAAAGGTGAAAAGGCTCTAGTGAAACTCTAAAAGAGCATATGTCCTAGAAAATTTCAGGGGAGAGACCTGATCATCTTTGCAGCTCCTGTGCATTTGGGATTCTTTTACTCTGGGTAAAGACACTGAAACAAGGCAGGCAGGGTGTTGCCCTGTATCATCCCAGGCTTCTGCCTAGGGCCTGTTCACCACTTAATTTCTGTAGGTACTGTCTTCCCAGGGCCCAGCTCTCCTCCTTTCCACCTTAGCCCACTCCTGTCTCCATCCCCTGCCCAAGCGCATTTCAGATACATTCCCTCAGACAACAGGGCTCTACAATGAATGTGTTCAACAGACCCACCATCTTCATTCTCACTTTCTCCATTCCCTCCTTCCCACTGGATCTGAACCACACACAACCAGCCATTCTTCTTCTTGGTTTGCTTTTCCTGTTAACTTCCTGCTCACTCCATCTTCTCCTAAACTTGGCCTTCCAAGCCTGCCACACAATGATGGAGTTCATTTTAATCCCTTGATGAACCATAGTCTAACAAAATATTCAGGGCAGCTTACATATTTGTCTCACTTGTAAATAAGAAATTTGCCAGTCAGAGAGGTTTAAGTGACTTGCCCAGGGTTACGCAGTTTAAAGTGACAGTGCCAGAATTTGAACTTCTGACAGGTCAAAAAAGGTTTAAGATATTTTACTAACCTAGGTATGTTCCATTTTGTCCAAGTCCCTTTTAGTGTGCAATGCCCAGACCTGAATAAAGCCTAACTGTAAGTTTTTAGAATGCATATGAATATACTGACATGCAAAAACATCTGGGCCAAACAGTTCAGAACTTACTTCTTTAGTTTTATTCAAAATGCAATGACATTTCAGGCCAAGTCTTTAAAAAATAAAAACAAAATGACATTTAAGAAGACATTACAGATTCCTCACCAAAGAAATTCATTTGAAATTTCTGGTATAAAGTTGAATCTAATTCTATAAACCTATTTAATTAAGTAATCCTCAGCACTTTTTACTAAGAAGTTGCTCTCCCTCCTGCCTTCCCAAAGGGCTGATTAGACTTGGTAAACTTAATTTTGATAACAGTGTCCTGAATTTTTCCTAATTCCCAGCCAGAAAGAGGATGCATGTATAGAGGAGATAGAGCTGGGAGAGGTGGAAAATCCCATGTTATTAAAAACGAATGAGTGGAAATAAAACAGTGAGTGAGTATTCACTCCAGTGATAACAAGGAGAAGAGCACAGTAATACCTCATTTCCTCCAGGAAATGCTATCCACCAAGGAACTCCCTCAGTATTAAAAGTCAACAGCTTGAGTAGAATGACTGCTAATCCGCTAGCACATTTTTGTAAATGAGAAACAGTGTGAGTGAGAGTTGTCATACTCAGATTTAGGTTTTAGAGAGATTTTATAGGAAATATATGTGAGATGGACAAGGCTTAAAGCAATGAGACCATTTTGGAGAACATTTCAACATTCAGATGAAAGATAATTAGAGACTTGGCTTAGAGGCAGTAGGAATAAATAGAATGGGGCAAATTAAAAAATACTTAGGAGACAAATTTGGCAGACTTGATAATGATTCAGATGTGAACCTAAGACAGAAGTTGAAGACACATTTTTTTTAGCTTGAGTAATTAGGTGGACAGTGGTGCAGTAAACCAGATAGAGCACAGTGGAAGAGGAACAAAAGAATTTAGATAAAGTTATTGAGTTCCGTTTTGGACATGTTGAAGGTAAGGTATAATAGACACGTAAGTGTTGACATCTGACAGGAATTTGGATATATTGGCCTCGTGCTCAAGGAGAAGATCTGGATAAGAGAAAAATTAGACTTTAGAATAAACCACATATAAATGGCATTTGAAAATACAAAAGATGATAAAATTCAAGAAAAAGGGTAGAGTAAAAAACAGTGAGTCAAGAATAAAAAATTTTTACATCATTATTGGAATATAATTGCTTTACAATGTTGTGTTAGTTTCTGCTGGGCAACAAAGTGAATCAGCTGTATGTATACATATATCCCCATATCCCCTCCCTCTTGAGCCTCCCTCCCATCCTCCCTATCCCACCTCTCTAGGTCGTCACAAAGCCTCGAGCTGACCTCCCTGTGCCATGCAGCAGCTTCTCATTAGCGATCTATTTTACACTTGGTGGTATATATATGTCAATGCTACTCTCTCACTTCGTCCCACCTTCCCCTTCCCCCACCATGGCCTCAAGTCCGTTCTCTATGTCTGCATCTTTATTCCTCCCCTGCCACTAGGTTCCTCAGTACCATTTTTTTTAGATTCCGTATATATGCATTAGCATATACGGTATTTGTTTTTCTCTTTCTGACTTACTTCACTCTGTATGACAGACTCTAGCTCCATCCACCTCACTAAAAATAACTCAGTTTTGTTCCTTTTTATGGCTGAGTAATATTCCAGGGTATATATGTGCCACATCTTCTTTATCCATTCATCTGTTGATGGACACTTAGGTTGCTTCCATGTCCTGGCTATTGTAAAAGTGCTGCAATGAACATTGGGGTGCATGTGTCTTTTTGAATTATGGTTTTCTCAGGGTATATTCTCAGTAGTGGGATTGCTGGATCATATGGTAGTTCTATATACAGTTTTTTAAGGAATGTCTATACTGTTCTCCATAGTGGCGATACCAACTTACATACCCACTAACAGTGTAGGAGGAGTCCCTTTTCTACACACCGTATCCAGCATTTATTGTTTCTAGATTTTTTGATGATGGTCATTCTGCCAGGTGTGAGGTGAGATGCCTCATTGTGGTTTTGATTTGCATTTCTCTAATGATTAGTGATGTTGAGCATCTTTTCATGTGTTTGCTGGCAATCTGTATGTCTTTTTTGGAGTAATGTCTATTTTGGTCTTCTGCACATTTTCGGATTCAGTTGTTTGTTTTTTTGATATTAAGCTGCATGTGCTGCTTGTATATTTTGGAGATTAATCCTTTGTCAGTTTGCAAATATTTTTTCCCATTCTGAGGGTTGTCTTTTTGTCGTGTTTATGGTTTCCTTTGCTTGCAAAAACTTTTAAGTTTCATTAGGTCCCATTTGTTTATTTTTGTTTTTATTTCCATTACTCTAGGAGGTGGGTCAAAAAGGATCTTGCTGTGATTTATGTCTTAGAGTGTTCTGCCACAAAAAAAAGAAAATTACAGGCCAAAATCACTGATGAACACAGACACAAAAATCCTCAACAAAATACTAGCAAACAGAATCCAACAGCACATTAAAGGGATCATACACCATAATCAAGTGGGGTTTATCCCAGGAATGCAAGGATTCTTCAATATATACAAATCAATCAATGTGATACACCATATTAACAAATTGAAGAATAAAAACCATATGATCATCTCAATAGATGCAGAAAAAGCTCTTGACAAAATTCAGCACCCATTTATGATAAAAACTCTCCAGAAAGTGGGCATAGAGGGAACCTACCTCAACATAATAAAAGCTATATATGACAAACCCACAGCCAACATCATTCTCAATGGTGAAAAATTGAAAGCATTTCCTCTAAGATCAGGAAGAAGACAAGGGTGCCCACCATCACCACTATTATTCAACATCATTTTGGAAGTTTTAGCCACGGCAATCAGAGAAGAAAAATAAATAAAAGGAATACAAACTGGAAAAGAAGAGGTAAAACTGTCACTATTTGCAGATGACATGACACTATATATAGAGAATCCTAAAGATGCCACCAGAAAACTGCTAGAGCTAATCAATGAATTTGGTAAAGTTTCAGGATACAAAATTAATGCACAGAAATCTCTTGCATTCCTATATACTAATGATGAAAATTCTGAAAGAGAAATTAAGGAAACACTCCCATTTACCATTGCAATAAAAAGAAATAAAATACCTAGGAATAAACCTACCTAAGGAGGCAAAAGACCTCTATGCAGAAAACTATAAGACACTGATGAAAGAAATTAAAGATGATACAAACATATGGAGAGATATATCATGTTCTTGGATTGGAAGAATCAACATTGTGAACATGACTCTACTACCCAAAGCAATCTACAGATTCAATGCAATCCCTATCAAAACACCAGTAGCATTTCTCACAGAACTAGAACAAATAATTCTAAAATTTGTATGGAAACACAAAAGACCCTGAATAGCCAAAATAATCTTTGGAAAGAACAAAGATGTAGGTATCACACTCCCTGATTTCAAACTATACTACAAAGCTACAGTAATCAAAACAGTGTGGCACTGGCACAAAAACAGACACAGATCAATGGAACAGAATAGAGGGCCCAGAAGCCAAGGAATAAAGGCAAATGGTCAATTAATCTATGACAAAGGAGGCAAGACTATACAATGGAGAAAGACAGCCTTGTCAATAAATGGTATTGGGAAAACTGGGCAGTTACATGCAAAAGAAGAAAACTGGACTGCTTTCTCACACCATATATAAAAATAAATTCAAAATGGATTAAAGATTTAAATGTAAGACCTGAAACCATAACTCCTAGAAGAAAACATAGGCAATACACTCCTTGACACTGGGCTTAGCAATATTGTTTTGGATATGTCCTCAGGCAAGAAAAAGAAAAACAAAAATAAACAAATGGGACTACGTCAAACTAAGAAGCATTTGTGCAGCGAAGGAAATTATCAACAAAACAGAAAGGAAGCTTACTTATATATTTGCAGAAATATATTTGATAAGGGGTTAATATCCAAACTATACAGAGAACCCATACAACTCAGAAATCAAAAAACCAACAACAACTAAATTAAAAAATGGGCAGAGGACCTAAATAGACAATTTTCCAAAGAAGATATACAGATGGCTAACGTACACATGAAAACATGATCAATATCACTAATCATCAGGGAAACGCAAATCAAAACCACAGTGAAATACCACCTCACATCTGTCAGAATGCCTATCATCAAAAAGACAATTCATAGGCAAGGATGTGGAAAAAAGGGAACTCTTATGCACTGCTGGTGGGAATGTAAACTGGTATAGTTACTATGGAAAACAATACAGAGGTCCCTCAAAAATTAAAAATAGAAATACCACATGGTCCAGCAATTCCACTTCTGGGTTTTTTTCTGAAGAAACCAAAAACACTAATTCAAAAAGATGCACCCCTATGTTCATTGTAGCATGATTTACAATAGCCAAGATATGGAAGCAACATAAGTGTCCATCAATAGGTGAATGGATAAAAAGGAAGTGGTATACACACACAATGGAATATTATTCAGCCCTAAAAAAGAATGAAATCTTGCCATTTGTAACAATATGGATGGACGTAGAGGGTATGATGCTAAATCAAATAAGTCAGACAGAGAAAGACAAACACTACATGATCTCATTTAGATATGGAATCTAATAAACTAAACAAACAAACATAACTAAACAGGAACAGAGTCATAGGTACAGAGAACAAAGAGATGGCTGCCAGAGAGGAATGGGGTGGGGGCTGGAGAGGAATAAGTGAGAGAGATTAAGAGGTACAAACTTTCAGTTACAAAACAAATTAGACAAAGGTATGAAATGTAAAGTGTGGGGAATACAGTTAATAATTATGTAATATCTTTGTATAGTGACGGATGGTAACTAGACTTATCATGGTGATCATTTTGTAATATATAAAGATGTTGAATCACTCACTATGTTGTACGCTGGAAAGTAATATAATATTGTAAGTCAATTATATTTCAGTAAAAGATATTGAGAGAAGAATGACAAAAAATGTCCAATTCTAGAGTTTTTAACGAGATAAGAATTGAAAATGACCCATATATTTGGCAATTTGCCAATTAAGAAGTATTTGGTAACTTTAAAAGAAGGAGATTTAGTAGGGATGTAGGAATGAGAGCCTACAGTAGAATAAGGACTGAATTAAAGCTGATCCAGGATCCATATGCCTTTTCAGTGATTTCTAAGTGGTGAGAGGTAGGGAAAATATGACACCAAGGAAGGGATATATCTGAAGATTTGGGGCAACTTTTTCAAACATTCCATAACTTTTTCCCCTAGTGATTACAATCTAACAGCCTCTCCCAAGCTCCATTTACCAACTCTACAGCTATAGTGAGCCTCTATACTGCTATAGTATCCCCTGGGTGTCAAGGTCAGAATGAAAGGCTGCAGATCTCTGATAAATCAAGTCCGTAAGTCCTTTGAATCATAAACTCCTTCAAAATGCTGATATAATTACACTTAAAACTTTAGATATAATTTCAGGAGGTTCAAGGACCCTGTGAAACAGAATCTGTCTTCATATATTGTCAAGACTCTCTTCTCTGGATAATGTTGTCCCAAGAGAAGGCAAAAGATAATAATAGTTATTATGAGTATACTAACACTAAGCATTTATATTTGATACTTCATAATGTACAACACTTTCATGTTTTTTCTCTTATTTGATTCTCCCTAAAGTCCACATTTTATAGATAAGGACAGTGATGTTACTCATAGCTATTAACAGATACAGAATGTGATTCCAGGTCCCCTGGCCCCAAATCTCCTGCACAGACACTTGGGAGCATGTCACAGTATTTGGTGATTGCTATTCAGATGTGGGCACTCACCACTGGAACTCACATCTGCACAGCTTTTCTAATGACACCACAGACTCACAGAGGCAAAATGATTGCCTCACACAGCTAGTAAGTGGCAGAGATCTTGTCTGGTGATGCTTTATCACATGCCATTTTCCTTCTTCCTGGGCCCAATTACTCAGAATGGAGCACTGGATTACTGACCTTGTCTTGGCTGGTTCTTCTATGCTCTGAGCATCAAGATGTTATGATACAAACCATAGCTCAGACCAACTCTATCTTTCCTCTGCCTCTTATTTCCTCATAGAGCCAGGGTTTTGATTGAATACCCTCCTGAAAATTCATTGCTTCTTGCTTCCCCTCATGGTTTTAATTTATTGCCAAAGTGACTCCTTGGAAGTTCTATATTTCCTCTTTCATGGACACAGAGGAGGGCAGCATAGAATTTTTCCTTTGTAAATAAGGCTGCTCCTCTTCTTCATTGCTCCCTGTGTCCCTTAAACAACCTCCACCCATCTGTATTTAGCTCTTATTGATTCTCGCTTAACTGTCTTGTTCCTCCTAGATTCTGGAAAGCCCTTCGACTCTGTAGAAACTGAGTGTATGTCTACTTCCTCTGATAGCACAGGTAAACAAACTGTAGGCATGTTCAGCATAAACACTCAATTCTGCCCCTGCCCCTAGGATCAATCTCAATAGAAAAGTGGGGTAGGAGTAGAAGTAGGGAAGTAGGATTCCTGTTTATCAGGGTAGTGTATTGGGAGTCAAGAGACCCTGGCGTAAGCCCCAATTCCAGCTTGTCCTAGTGGTGTAATCTTGGATGAATCACAGTTCCTCTGTGGGCTCAAGTTTCTTGTCTGAAAAACAAAGGTGTTTGTACTAGGTGACCCCAAAAGTCCCTTTATGTTTCCTTTCAGAAATTACATTTTATGTTGCTTATATATCCATTGCATAATATTAGTACAATGTAAAATTATAGATAGATGAAATTTTGTAAAAGTATCTTACAAATGGGAAATCTATTCACAGATGTACTCACTGCTCTGATGAGGTTATAACTGAATTCCTGGATCTTCACAAACCTCCAAGGACCTTGCACCTTCACACTGGGATAGGACCTCAGTTTTTTTTCCCCAATCTTTGCTCTAATTTAGTTATGGAGCAAAGCTACTAGGAAAATAAAGTTAATCTAGCAGAATGAGGAGGACATCTCAGACTTGGACAAGGGGAGTGGGAAGGAAGGTTTAGGAAGTAAATTTTGGTATTAGCCAAAGGAAGGAGAAAACAGACCCAGTTTAGAAAAATGTTCAAAGTCACTTCAGTACCTGGGTTGAGAGAAGTAGTCAAGGAAGGACTGAGAATCACTGGACAGTGTCACCTTCACGTTTTGGAGGGAAGGATAAAGTTTTGAAATTCTTAATCAGCTTTTCTGTTCCTGTATCATGGGCCTTGTTCCCTTAAGGGAGACCAGAAAAAATGCACTGAATTCCAGTGACAGGTTCTGAGATTTAGAAAACCTCTGACCACTGGGATGGCCTTGTGAGAGCGAAGAGGCTTAGGAATGAAAGGTCTATTATAATTATTATCATTGTTGTTATTATTATGATGATTACTTCCTCCATTGACTACTTTATTTATTTATTTATTTATTTATTTATTTATTTATTTATTTATTTATTGTCATCCAGCATAGAGTTTATTTTGTAAACATTCCACGTACATTTGAAAACAAAAGGTATTCTGCTGTTGCTGGGTGAAGTGTTCTATAGATGTCAGTTAGGTCAAGTTGTTTGATAGTGCTGTTCAAGTATTCTGTTCTTACTGTTCTACTTGTTCTATCACTTACTGAGAGAAGAGTATTGATATCTTCAACTATAATGATTGGTATTTCTATTTCTTCTTTCAATTTTGTCAGTTTTTACTTTATGAATTTTGGAGCTCTCTTTTAGGTACAAATAAACTAAAAATATTTCATTTCTTTCTCTTGTGTTGACACTTTTATCATGATGAGATACTCTGTCTCTAGTAATATTCATTTTCTTTCTTTTTAAGATGTTAAATTTTTTTACTGGAGTATAATTGCTTTATGATGCTGTGTTAGTTTCTGCTGTACAATGAAGTGAATCAGCTACACGTATACATATATCCCCTCCCTCCTAGATCTGCCTCCCACCCCTCGCCCCATCCCACCCATATAGGTCACCACAGAGCACCAAGCCAAGCTTCCTGTCTTTATAGCATGCTCCCGCTAGCTATCTATTTTATGCATGGTATTATATATATGTCAACCCTAATCTCACAATTCGTCCCACCCTCCCCTTCCCCTGCTGTGTCCACTTGTCTGTTCTCTACATCTGCATCTCTATTCCTGCCCTGGAAATAGGTTTATCTGTACCATTTTTCTAGATTCCACATATATGTGTTAATATATGATATTTGTTTTTCACTTTCTGGCTTACTTCACTCTGTATGACAGATTCTAGGTCCATCTACATCTCTACAAATGACCCAATTTCACTCTTTCTTATGGCTGAGTAATATTCCATTGTATATATGTACCACATCTTCTCTATCCTTTCATCTGTCATTAGACATTTAGGTTGTTTCCATGTCCTGGCTATTGTAAATAGTACTTCCATTGCCTAATTTCCTTAATTGTTTTCTCTCCATGTCTTTTTTATATCTGCTATTAAGGCTTTGACCCTTCCCAAACACAGCTCCTTCCCTGATACTTGCTTTATACATATTATTCTGCTGCATTAATAGAAATTGTGATGAGAATGAAAAAAATGAATCAATCTTCCCCACAATGAGTAGACTTTACAACTTTGACGTCCACATCTGGGTCCCACACTCCAAGCATGTCAATGGCAAAAAATCCAACAGAGATGACCAGGATGGGGATGGGTCTGGAGGACAAAACATTCTGGAAAGACTATAAAGAATTGGAAAAAAATAACCCCCCAAAGAGAACTTGGATCAATGGGTGAACCTTTTATAAATAACATTCTGAGTATCAGACTTTGGTAGAAAGGAAAGGGAGGAAACAGTAGCCAGCTGGGTGGAACGGACTCCTGGCAAACAAAGCTCTTCGATGGATTGTTTCCTCCCCCTTCCTCCCCAGTCCATGGAGAATTGATGACCTGAAGATTGATGCACTATTCCAAGTAGAAAAGAAAATTCCGGCATGGTTCCTGCAGGTATTGTTATCCAAGGATTCCCAATCCAGCAAAAATGACTAGGAAGGGGCTTCCCTGGTGGCGCAGTGGTTGGGAGTCCGCCTGCCAGTGCAGGGGACACGGGTTCGAGTCCTGGTCTGGGAGGATCCCACATGCCGCGGAGCAACTGGGCCCGTGAGCCACAACTACTGAGCCTGCACGTCTGGAGCCTGTGCTCCGCAACAAGAGAGGCCATGATAGTGAGAGGCCCGCACACCGCGATGAAGAGTGGCCCCCGCTCGCCGCAACTAGAGAAAGCCCTCGCACAGAAACGAAGACCCAACACAGCCAAAAATAATAATAATAATAATAATAAAATGACTAGGAATGGTCTCAGGAGGCCCTAGATAGGATGAGCTAAAATATAGATTTGAGGTAATGACTTTGTCATCAGGCCATTCTAGCTGAACCCAGTTAGACTGGGGTCTATGAGCGGCAGTATCAAAATTCTCTCACCCTTTGCTGTATAACCAATTGATTTTGCAGGTTTTATTGACTGACAAGACAGAGTTGGAAAGGCAGAATGATGCTCTTTGAGGGAGATCAAAAGCCAGGATGGTACTCCATTAAGTTCATGCTCCCATTCCAAACAAGAGCCAGAAACCACACAAAAGAAGCCTCTTGATACATATACTCACCCTTCACTGAGTCTCTTCTTGCCCTTCCCTACTCATTACTCTCTTGGCCACTGACTTTGCCGCGCATCCTCTCAATGTTTTCTTTCACTGTGTATTATCATTTTCTATGCAACTCTTGTTTCTCATTCTACTACTACTATAATTAATGATAATAACAGCTATAATTTTTAGATCATGAAGTTTGCGCCATGGCTTCTTCTGAGTGAATATATATATATACACACATATGTGTGTATATATATATATATATATATATTATAATTCTATATGTATATAATTATATATATGTAATTCAGAGACTATATTATGCCTATGAGTTGATTCTGGTGTTAACTCTGTTTTGCAGATGAGGAAACTGAGGCTAGGAGAGATTTGGTACCTTGTCCCAAATCACACAGGGAGAAAGTGGTAGAGCTAGGTTTCAAAATGGTCATCCTCCTGACTTAAAAGTCCACACTTTTCCTCCTGAGCTATAATGTCTCAGTAATGATTTATTTCTTCTCAATAATGATTCTGATGATTTTGATTCTCCTCAGTCTGCCTTGGCTGATACCTGAAATCCTATCCTATCATCAATTCTTCCCCATTACCTCCCTGCTCTCATCTTCTCCAGCCTTGCAAGCAGTTCTCAGATAACAGAAACCAAAGAGCTAGAAATTAGAGGAATTCAAGACAGATTTTATAAGACAAGCTGTCCCTTTTGTGGCCACGTGATACCCATCTCAGAGAAGATTCATTCTTGGGTGCTGCCTAATATGGGGGGAGGAGTCCAAGAATTTGGCATCACCCCTGGAGATCTTTCTCTTCTCATCTTACCACAGTGCATTTGTTCCACAGTGCTGCTGGTTTTATAAGTAATGAGTAGATTTACTTAAGGTATAAAAATAAAGTTAGTTCAAGTTATTGTTCTAAAGAAACCCAGAACAGGGTCATGCCTGATTTGGTTTCCAAGGAGAAAAACGTATTCGTGATATGTCAGAACTCAGCTCTTGGTGGACCCACACATATGTGCAGGCATGCACATTCACAAATACACACACACACCTCCCAACCCTGAAGCTATTTTCCAAGAAAACCAGATACAGAGAATCTTCATTACCAGCAGCAGGGAGTGAGTCAGTGCTGGGTGGAATAACTAAGCATACGGTCCTAGTAGGAGGAGTGCCAGGGCATGTGAAATATAAGCAGCGACCTCAGCCATGGGGACCTTGGAAAGTTGCCTGGGACCTTGGAAACTATTTTATCCAGCACAACTAACACATATATTTCAGTAATTAAAAATGTTCATTAGTTTAATATTTTGAAACAACTCAAACAAAAAATTATGAAATTGACTTTAGGTATTTGTGACCTTATTAAAAAATAAAATGTATATCATCTCAATCTTATATCATTATCAGGTAAATAAGTTTGAAATGAAACTTAGATCATGTTTTTAAATCAAGGAGCAAAGGAACCATACAGATGAAACAGTAACTTTCTATTGTCCAGATTTAGTTTCTTCCTGAATTATATTTTGGTTAAAGGCAATATTTCTACTCCCAATTCTAGTCAGTCTCTGCTGGACCTCTATCAACATCAAGTTTACAGTAAAGGCCCCAGATGTGGATTCCAAAGTCCAGTGGGGGGAAGGAAGAGCAGGATCTTCTTTCTCCCTTATTCTCGACACTCTGTTTCTATTTATATAACAAAAGATATTTAACAATGGAAGTATTAATAAAGAACACTGCTTTAAGGGAACAGCAAAGCCTAGCCCAGTCTCATAATGAGTAATTTGCAGAGGTAAGACTACTGAAAGGATAGGGCATGAGATCAGGGAAAGGCAGGTTGCCCAGTGAGAGCTGTGATGTGAGAACAAGTTAGAGATGAAGCAGAAGTGGTCAGCTGGGAACAGTTGATGAAGACTTCGACTGTCATATCTACAAACAGGAAATTTAATTCTATAAGTGAAGAAAACCTGGCTGGGTTTTTGGAAAGGGATCAACATGACATGACTTGTGTTTTGGATAGTTCATACTAAGAGTAGGTAGGGACTAGATTTTAAGAGGAGAAATTGAAAACAGGAGAACCAATCAGAAGGCTGGTGCAGTAATCCATGTGAGAGGATAAACTTCATGAGAATACTTGGTGCTCCCAGTGTATCACTGTTGCATGTATTCTCAGGACCTAAAATACAGGATGTGCTCAATAAATAGGTGTTAAGCAAAAAGTGACCTCCATTTATGTCCAGGAGGGAAGTGAAAGAGAGAGATTGGTTAGGGGGTCAGATTTGTGGCAATGAGACCCATTCATCCACAGGTTTCCAGGTAACTTTTTTCCAGATCATTATCCAGACTGTGCTGGCTAGGTGCCTAGACTGAGGTACTTTTCACAGAGTATTTATCGTGTCCAGACCCCTATGCTTAGCATTATTGTGCACACATGATCTCATTTAATCTCTTTTTTAAAAAAGCCCAAGGAATTAGATACTATTATCCCCAGTTTATATGTGGACAAAGTGAGTATCTGCTGCAGGTCATGTAGCTACTAAGTTACATCAGGATTTGATCACAAGACTGACTCTGAAGCTTATAATTGTTCCACTGTACTGAGGGGAGCATGTGTCACTTGCCTTACTAAACAGGGGATTTTATTCATCCATTTCCATACACATTGCGAAAGAGGCCGCTATCTCACAGCCTCGACAAACAATAGCAGCACACTTTGGAAATTTGTGCAAATGTGTTTTTAATAAACTGCTGCAAATTTTTCTGTATGCCTTAATAAGCTTTTGTATCCTCTGGAGGCCTTATTAGACAAAGATAAGATGTTTTAGAAAATCCTCCATCCCTAACTACTTGAAGATGCATTAATCATTTTAAATCTCCCTAAAAATCTTGTGCAAAAGTCATATTGTTGATTCTGGCTTAATGAATATAAACGCTACCCCTTCCCTTATGAAATCTCTTCGGATGAACTTACACAAATACTGGAGATGAGGTGGACCCAGATAACCCTTTAAACAAATAATAGACTCTATCTAGCCCTGCTCCAAGTCCTATCTGGTTATAATTCTACCCTTTCCTTTGCTCCGTCTTTCTCTTGCTAAAGTTATTTGAAAGCGTATTGCTTTTCCACACTGGAAATGCTATTTTACACTGCTGGTTTTGACTAGGGCCCTGGAAATAGCAACATAATATCTTTCCCTCCCAGATGTTGCTCTTTGCTCTTTAGAAAATGAATTTTCCACCTATCATTTCAAAGTACCCTGCCAAATGGTGACCAGCTTATGGCCCAAGTGCATCCCTAGCACACAGGCAAGATGTCTCTCTGGAACAAAAAGCAACAACATTTCATCTAATCCATGTGATTGCTTTTAAAATGGCTATTGCTTTTATTAGCAGTTCTTCCATTGCTATCATAAGATGATCATACTCTTTCTGAAATCTCTCTCTTATTTTCCATTTGTGTGTTGAGAAAACATTTCAGTTATAGAAATATGTAGTTGAGTTAGAAAGATGGTTGTCATTCATCCACAACCAATCCACAATTTCAAAATTTAGGGGAAGAGAGAAAGAATAGACTAAAATTTACTTTTATCCAAAGCCATATGAAATAAAAAGGTTGTGAGGGAAATTAAGTCAACCAGTTGTATCTACAGGATCACAACAACTCTGTACTTATTTTATCTGTAAAATAAGGATAATAATGCTAATATTACAGGGTTTTATGAAAATATTTTAATGAAAATATTATTAAAATAATACTATATAAATATTATAGAAATATTTCACAAAATATTATATGTGAAAGTGCCTTGCACACTTCTTGTTAATCAGAAAAATTCAACAAATAGTAGTAATAGTAGTAGTTGTTGTTATTGCTGTTGCCATCTCAAGGGGAAACATTAAACCTTCATTCTTCATTTATCAAACACTTACTGATCACATATGACACAGTCCCACATGGATGAAGCTGTCAGTGTAGTGGGATAGACAAACAAGCAAAGAATTAACTACTTTGCAATGTGATAACTCTTACAATAGAAGTATGTAAGAACTGCTCCATGAACACAGATATAGCAATTTAAATAATACTTTACATTTATATAGCATTTTACAGTTTTCAAAGCTATCATCTCACAACAAAAATTGAAGCAGGTTTGAACTACCCACCTTTACAAATGATCATCATCATCATCATCATCATCATCACCATCATCAGCAACACCACCACCACCATTCTGGCAGCTACCATTTGCTACATGACTACTATGCCACGCCCTGGGCTAGGAGTTTTACATGTATTATGTCACTTAATCACCATAAGAAACCTGCAAAGTATCAGTAGCTACACTGATCCCCATTTTACAGATGGAGAAACTAAGATTCATTGAGATTCACTGACTTCTCCTAGTCACACAACCAGTAAGCAATGTAGTCTGAATATGGACACAAATCTGTCTGTCTCCAAGTCATGGTCTTTTCTCCACTTGCAGTTTACAAAGCAGCTCAGAGAAAATTACACTGGGGATGAGGAAGAACAGGAAAATTTTCTTTCAGTGAGATCTAATATATCCATCTTGATTAAATAATGCAAAAGAGTGGCTGACAATTAATACCCTGATCTCTACACTAGATATGGAAGTCAGGCTTCTAGATGTGTCCCAGTAGTTGCCATTCAACAAAGCTAGGGCATATCAACAGACAGGTTTCACAAACAAATGGCCTTTGGAGAAGCTATTTTACCAGATCAGATGGCCTATCATTGAATTTTAACATTGACATTGCCGATTCTGGCATTCAGTCTTTCAGAAATTACATTGGCCATCCAGATACAGAATAGATAACTTTCAGATGGTTGCCAACTAAATCCAAATGTTTAAACAAGCTGCTAGCCCTTAGACAGGAAAACTGAAAGTGCTAAGGAAAACCCTTAATCATATTACTGCAAACTAAATCAAGACAAGGAGAACAAATCCTCATTATAGGAACCTGGCAGTTCAGAGATGGTCCACAGTGTTCTGTCAGATCACTGAAGACCACTTATCCTTGTTTTTGTCACAGGTTGGCTCCCTGAGGTAACAATTATGCTGCTTAATTTGGCCCTGGAGGAAGTCCTGTATGAGAAATTTCCACCAGGTAAAAAAATTTACTCCTTGAGGAATTAGTATGTTTCTTCCTTTCTGACAATAGGAACTATGTAGCCTATAGTGCTGCCTTTGGTCCTTGGTGGCTAGGAAACTTATAAGTGATTTTTCTGTTAATCCATGGCAACTAGGTTACAATGAGTAATGTGAATATTTTTCCTTTCTTTATTCATGTTACTAGCAGGGCTCCATTTTTAAAACGGGGGATAACAAAAGCATTTATTTTTAATAATTATTCTACCATTTTATAAAATAAAGGATACAGTCTCATTTTTTCCAGATCCTAAATTTATCATTGTTGTGTGTGAACATCATTTATTCCTTCAACACTTAAAATGTACTATGCTTGGGACTTCCCTGGCAGTCCAGTGGTTAAGACTTCAACTTCCAATGCAGGGGGTCCGAGTTCAATCCCTGGTCGGGGAGCTAAGATCCCACATGCCTCATGGCCAAAAAACCAAAACATAAAACAGAGGCAGTATTGTAACAAATTCAATAAGGACTTTAAAAATGGTCCACATCAAAAAAATCTTTAAAAAAAGTGTACCATGCTTTACCTACGTTGAACATTGTCCCTTAGTAATGGGGAAGGAAGTAAACACATAAAATACAATGTGGCAATTACTACTAGTATTACAATATGATAATTACTACAACTATTTGTAAGCTGTACAAAATGTGTATCAAATATGTCCCTTCATATTCGTATGTACCGTAGGCTTGCTTTCTTGATGGGCAGAGAAAAACTGATGTCTGATTAATGTGACTTTCTGAAATGTATCTCAGAAACTCAAGTACCTTGGAGGTTTGGGTGAATTAAGAGGTTTTAGATCTGGACAAATGAGTGCACACACTTCCTTAGAAAGGCCTCTCTGTCTTCTGCAATTCGCAGGGATCTCTCTAGCATTGCATTCTGAGGTGTACGCTCCAGATCAGACACAAAAGCCTGATCACATCTGATGTAATGAACCATAGGAGACAGGTCTTATGTCCCCAGTCTGGATGTGAGCCTCAAGAGCTTGTGTTTCATTTATTTTGTACACTAAACTAAGCACCTTTAATCAAGCTTCTAAATTCAACTCAGTTTAACAATCATGTATTAAGCTTCTATTTTTTTCCCCTGGAAGCACAGAAATAAATAAGACTCCCGATTCAGAGTTTAAGATTAGTTGGGGAGAGAGACACATAAACAAATTTAGTATAGTGTATGAAATTACAATGATAGGGGTGTGTCCAGAGTGTCTGGCCCATGGCAGGGATCATAATTTGTTTGGGAGAGAACTCAGTGATGCTCGCCAATGGAGAGTGAGAGGAGACAAGAGGAGAACAGGAAGGAAAGAGTTTGGGGAATCATCCACTTACCTACTCACCATGCAATGCACCATGCTAAGATGAGGCCAGGCTGAGACAGAATTTTGTCCCAGGGACCCACTGAGGCAAGCAAGTGGCTTGGATGTGAGACCAAGTAGCAGGTGAGTCTAAAATCAAGCAGGAAGTAAAGACTCTGGGAGACCAATTCATTCAGGCAGTGCAGAGAGAAGATTCTGCCTCTCTAGGGGATGGAATTGACTTAAAGTCTGTATCAGAACTCTCCAGTCAAACAAGTTGTGATTCAGACTTGAGCACTGGTCTTATCCAGTCCTAGAGGGAAACTAGAGTGTTGGACAATGAAACTGAGGAAAAAGTCCAGTTGCTTGTGGTAGAGAAAGGCTCTCCATGACCATGCAAATTGCTGAGGTTCCCCACCTACCCTCATGCCCAGACATACTGAGGACTAATTCAGACATCATATGCTGGAATCTGAGACTAGTAAGAAGCCTCCTGTTTGGAATAAGATTGGCATAGGGTCTTAACCTGAAAGCCTTGAGATTGAAGGGGTAGAGAAGGGATAAAGGCAGCATCAAATATATTTGTTGTTGAAACACTTTTGAAGGTTGAGAAAAAGCGATTCTCAGCCTCTTTCCTATCAAGACAGAGAAGAATCTTTTATTTTCCCCCTCATTTGTCTTAAGTTATCAGCAAGAGGCACCATCACTGCCATTTTGTAACTTGAATGTCACATTAACTATTGCAATAGAAACTTGAGAATGTAAAGAACCTCACTCTATTTTTCTCCACTGAACTTTCCTCATCTTCTAGTTATATGTAGATTCGTGATTTTTTTTTTTTCTCTCAGGAGAGCCACAAGGAACCTGTCAGAAATATTCCAGCATATGCAAATCCTAACTAGACAGACAAAAATAATCTTTGTTCTGTTCCTTCATGTGCTCCGTGGGAGTTTTGTCTTGTTTGCATGATTGATCAGTTTGTATGCTACTTTTCAAAATCACTTTTCAAGTAGAGACATGAAGCAGAAAACAAGAGAAGTATATAGGTCTAGGCTGGGTGAAAGGGCACCCGATCCAGGATAAGCCCTTTAACAACTTTTGAATATCTCTCCTGTACATATCAGATGGTCCTATCAGGGGCAGTGTCTGTAGCCTCAATTATACGGGCAACAGGAGATAGATGAAATTCCCCAGAGATGAACTGTAGAGTAAATGGGCTTTTTTTCTTTTTTTTTTTCTAGTTGACATTACACTTCTATGTCTAAATACACTGGATGGTATGTAAACTGCCAAAACCCTGCCAGGATTCCTAAACATTCTCAGGACAATTTCTCTTTATTCCCAAGAGTTCATGGTGCTTCTGGCCCTTCCTCATGGGCAATTTCTGCACTCTTCTGCAGGAGCTCCCTCCATATCTAATTTCAAGGAAGAGTGCATCAATCTGGACTCTTCAGAGAGGTCCCCCTACTTGCCCAGCTCCAGACATAATGTGCTCCTTGTAAGTAAACCATAGGAAAGATAATTCACTGCCATGAAGCTCTGTTATCAGAAACAATCACCCCCAAATATTACTTTTTCTGGGTTTTATCTCCTCCATCTTCACCTCCACTGCCTTTGTCCAAGCTTCATCATCTCTACCTGTATTACTGAAGTAGTCCTTTAACTTGCCTTTCTGTGGCCATTATCCCCTCTTCTCCCTGCTTCCCAGACCTCTTCTTCCTCCTATCCCAAGCTTCTTATTCACTATTCCATTGATAGTGACTCCAAAGTGCAAATATGAAAATGTAACTTGCTTGATGAAAAAATCACAACCACCCTTAGTCAAATGCTAAGGAAAGGAGGAAGGGAAAATGGCAATATTTTTGAGCATCTGCAATTTGTCAGACTCTTTGTTGACTCCTGTTTTATATATATATATATATATATATATATATATATATATATATATGTATGTATCTGCTTTATATCCTCACAACAGTGCTTCAATATAATGTATCACTATCTCAAATTTATTATGAGGAAACTAAGGTTCATGGCGCTTACATAATTTCCCCAAGGCCATATGGCTAGTAGACTCAGTACATAGCAGCTGAGGTCTGCAGGTATGTATCTACTGCTATTACTTTGCCACTATCAAATCTAGGTTCTGGAGGCATAGGGATACATATGACATCTCACCATGTCTGATTCTGAGAAGCCCACAATGGAGGAGACACTCACACTAACTAAGTTACAAGATGATGTGGAAACTACAAGGCTGAGTGGCAAAGACAGGGTTCGAACTCAAATCTCTCCCAATTAGACTACTGGTTGCAAATTTTGCAAGAAACTGTTAAATGTTAAAACTTTCCTCAAACTTTCACATAATAGGATTTGTATTTTTACTCAAGAACTATGCAATGGCAAAAAGTTACAATCAATTCAGTGAAGCTTTCAAATGAATGTGCATCTTATTAATCACAACAGCAACAATGTCTGTTTGAATTCACATCTTTGTGAGAGACACTGTTGGTCAGTGTACAGACAGTGAGTGTAGAGCCATATCTGAATTTGAGACCCCTTTGCAATAAACTTATGACTCTCCCTGGGTCTTCAACCCATTCATTGGGAATGGGCACTCACCTCGTAACAACCTCTGACACAATATCCCTCTTAACAGAGCTCTGCATTGTTGACAACTAAAGAGTCAGAGCAAAACATGATTTGTAGAGCATGCGCCTTGGTCAGACCTTGGAGAGTGACGAGAAGCCTTTGGTCCCTCCTTGAACCCATCTAGACATCCATGCACAGGAAAGGAACAAGCAGAGAGGGAGGGAGCTACCGTTTTGTAGTGTCTGCTCTGTGCTAGCCACATACTTTATAATCTAAACGTTACATTGAGTGTGGTGTTTAAGGCCTTTTGGCAGAATCTTGCCTCTCCTCATTTAGCCGAGTGCCTGCCTTTCTATTCCTTCACCCCATCTACCTTCCTCTCTCTTATTTTTCCCAAACATACTTTGCTCTTTTACTTCCCAATACCTTTGATAAAGCTGTTATTGTGCTTGGAAAATGCATGACCAGCTCCCATTGCTTATCTTGTTAAACTCTCTCATGGGTCCAAATCCAACTCCTCTTTGTTCTTTTTTTTTTTTTTAACTTTGGGTTTGTTTGTTTGTTTGTTTATTTATTTATGGCTGTGTTGGGTCTTCGTTTCTGTGTGAGGACTTTCTCTAGTTGCGGCACGTGGGGGCCACTCTTCATCGCGGTGCGCGGGCCTCTCATTATCGCGGCCTCTCTTGTTGCGGAGCACAGGCTCCAGACGCGCAGGCTCAGTAATTGTGGCTCACGGCCCTAGTTGCTCCGCGGCATGTGGGATCTTCCCAGACCAGGGCTCGAACCCATGTCCCCTGCATTGGCAGGCAGATTCTCAACCACTGTGCCACCAGGGAAGCCCTCCAACTCCTCTTTGAAGCTATCCCCAACCTATGCAAGAAGTTGTTCTCTCTCTCCTCCATGCAACTGTCACACTTGATTTGCTCTTCCTTTGTAGTACTGATCTCATTATATTAATTTGTTTACATATGTGTCTGCATCACTGGCCTATACTATTTTGGTGGCAGGGGCTGCCTCTTATTTCTCTTGAATCTCTATAGTGTGCAGAATTGTGCCTGGAACATAACATGCACTCAATAAAAGGTGACTGAATGAATGAATAAATAAACAAATGTTTGATTAATAATCTCTGCTTACATGTGTCAACATTGATATTCTTTTCTGAAATTGTCTGCTTCGAGTTTAGTGACTGTATTACAGCTTTTGGCCCTGCCATTTGTCACTTCCTAACCTACTCATCTGTTGAAGTGATCATAAAAGCCTAGGATATAAGTGTTGGAGGAGATCTTAAAGGCCATCTAATCTGATCTTCCTACTGGGGCAAAAATCCCCTTTCTGTGATCAGGAATCATTGAATCATTCATTCATTCTCTGATTGAATACCTCTAGTGATAAGGAGTCCACTGCCTTATAAGGGAATTCAATCATTCTTTAACAATATTAATTATTAGGAATGTCATACTATATATTTCTATCACTTCTCCCTACTGGTACTGTTCCTGTTCTCTGAAACTGTACTATTTACATGTATTTTCTCCCTCAAGTGACGTCCTCTCAGCTATCTGATGAAAAACTGAGAAATTAAGTAGTCACTTGAACAAGGCATTCTGGGACCTCAGGAACCCCCACTGGTTTCTAGGATCAAAGCTGAGGAGGCAGATTTAGCTGTAGAGGCAGCTGGCAGGGACAGTCAGGTTCTGTAACCAAGAGATTGGCAAATGTGAGCTTAACCTTGGAAGACACCAGGACTCCAGGTGATGGAAAGCAACAGAGGGAGCCTAGGTGGCACTCTATGCTGAGGGCAGGGGAGGCAGCATAGGCAAAAATATGGTGTTAACAAGGGCAGTTGAGCAACCTAGAAGGATAATGTGCAAAACAGGACATACAGTGGTAAAAGTGAGGCTGGGAAAGCAGTCAGAAAACTGAGTGTCAGAGAGGTGAAGTGACTTGCCCAAAGTTACATAGCTAGACAGGGGAAGAGGCTGGCTCTAGCCAAGATCTTTTGGGTTCAAGTCTTTCTTGCTAGTCAAATAGTCTTTATACTATCTCACAACATCTCCCTGTCAGCTCACCCTCAGTACCAGCCACAAAGTGATGATTCAAAAATGACTTATTAGATTGAGTTTCATATACTCACTGGAACATTTACATTACAGTGGTCCCTCCATTAGCCTCCATGGCTGGCTCTTAAAAGAGGTTTATACCACAAGAGCACTCAGGTGAGAGCTTCTGAGTCAGAGGCCCACCCAAAACTACTGCACAACTCCCTTTTCTATGATGCACAGGATTATCACCCACTGTGGGTCAATATGTTCTTCTTTAAATGTATTATTTCACCAGTCAGTCTTACGGATCTGAAAGCATTTTTAAAGATGATTTTCCATATCTCTCCTCCAATCAGTTTGTTTTAAGTTTAACTTCAGAAAAATCAAATTTTTATTGTGCTAAGTTACTGGGAGGCATCTCATTTTCCTCATTTTGTAATACCTCTACAAATCTCAGCCTTTGCTATTAAAAGAGATACAAAAAAAAATAAAGGTAGGACAGACCTCTTGACAAAACTCACCCCATGACATGGATTCCAACTGACCTTTCCAGTTTCATTTCTTGCCACTGCCCCTGAGAACAGCCCCTGTGGACTCAATCCCCTGTTCCATCTCAAAGGCCTTAGAGTGGCTGAAGTTTCTCCTAAATGACTCTCTTGACAAGGTTGGTGATTTGAGACAGTAGTGACTTTGCCAAGGTCCCAAAGAAAATTAGCAAAAGGGGAGAAGTTAGAATCTCTGGATTTTGCCATGGTTTTACCTTGAGCCATGATACTCATGAGAGCTGCCAAGAAAGGGATGGAAAAAGAAGATATACTACAAGCTACCTATTTAAGGAAATGCGTGCCCCATGTAAGGCTTACCTGGACAAATGATTCCTACATTGTTAATATGGGCTACAGATTCAATACAAACATAAAAGGAAACCTCCCACCACACAGCAATGCCCAGAGTCCCTAAATAAGTGGAATATTTACTGTTCCCAGCAGAGCTAGTGGAAGTGACTACACTGAAAAAGCAGTTAATTTCTGGGCAATGTTTTTAATTCACTCCCTGTTGATCACTGTCTTGGGGGTCATTCAATCAGCAGGAGAGCTTGGCTGTCAAAGATTCCAGAAATGCTCCTTTGACACAGTGCTGAGCAAGACACTTGGGCTGCTTTCCATCAGCCAATCTGACAATACTCCCATACTTTCCTTTGAAACCCTATGCAGCTATTTATTTCTGTTTAGGTAAGGGGCTGGAGCCGGGGGGAAGGAATCTTGTCTCATAATTTAGGAGTAGCTTCAAAACATTTGAGTTAGTATTTTTTTATTTTTCTTTTTTAGGCAGGTAGAAAAAAACCTTAACTAGATCAGCATGAAGCAAGGCTGGGTAATAAATATCTGGCCCACACATAACTATTGAAGCTCACTAATCCTCTTTTGAATTAAACTGCAGGAAGGTCACCTTGATTACAACATCCCAGACACATTCTCAAATAGCTACAGGCTTTGGTCATCATGCCCAGAACCCATTGTTCTTAAGGGTGAAATGAACCAGAACTTGGAAACCAAAAAATGGAATCTCTCAAGAATTAAAATATGCTTCCTTGCTGCATCTTGCTTTCGCTGGCCACTCTTGCCTGTGTGAAATTGTTTCCCTGTTTCTCCAATCCGTATCCGTCATTATGTAGTGGAATGAGTGTGGACATTGTCATCATGAATACTTGGTTTGAATCCTAGCTATGCTACTTGCCAGCTACTTGCTTTGGGTAAGTTGCTTAACCCCTTTTAGATTTAAATTCTCCCTTAGTAAAAGAGGAATAAGAATAGCTATCGCTGAGGATTATAGAGAAGATTAAATTAGAAAACATCTATGACAGAGCTTAACACAATTCTTAGCACGCAGCATGTGCTCAATTAAATATTACTCTTCTTCCCTTTTCCCACCACATTGCCCACCTCAAAATGCAGTAGTTCCTCTAAGAATACAGCGAGTCTACTGTCAGCAGACATGATGCCCCGATACCCGAAGAAGACCCTTCTCTCCTACTCTGCAGTGCTCCTCAGAGAGGGCTGGCTTTTGTTGCCATAAAAATGTATGTTTGTATCCCAGATCCTCTGATTCCAAGCTGTGTGAAATCAGGCAAATAACTTTTCAGAGGTTCTGTTTCTTCATCTTTAAATAAAAATGTTACCTATGCCATAGGTTTGCTGTGCTGTGAAGATTAAATAAATGGAAAGCATGTTGTGGAGAACCTGACCCATCACAAAGAAACTGTAGCTTTTAGAGTTAATTACAAAGAATTCATTATGGTTCCTTTGTCTGCCCAGTCTAAACTGAACGTAAAGGGCAGGAAGAAAAAAACCCCTAAAACACCTGTTCCTTGGCCTCCAGAAGCTCACAGTCAGGAACAAGATGTTCAGTAAATATAAGTGCTAAAGTATACTTGGGGAAGGGTCTTGGAAATGCATTTAGCTCTCTCTCCCACGGTGCATCTAGTTCCAAAGGAGTTTCATTGTGCAGTAAACCATAGAGGACAACTATTCCGGCTTCATAAAATATTTTTGTTTCAAAATAAAAAAGAAGTTAAATCTAAGCATTTTAACTGGGTCTAAAGGTCACATACGACTCTGCAATTATGTGATCCCCTCTTCAACATCCTCTAAAGTTGACAGAGTATTCAATGCCTTCAGAGGCACCCAAGTTCTCACTGAATACTTCTGACTGCTGGACAGTACAAGCTCACAGGGAACAACAAGGTAGCCCTCTATATTTCATTCACTTAGTTGTTTCCTCATCTCCTAGACAGATCTTTAAAAGGGAGATTAAATTTCTTCAAAAGGTAAAATTAAAATTCAGAATTTGGAAAAAGAGAAGGATGCATTATCAATACTGTGTCCCTGGTTGGGGAGCTAGTTTTTGAGTTTAACCAGTTCAGACTTAGGCCCTGAAATAAATTTTGATAAAAGAGTGAGGATAGTCTAAGAAGGTTTTAATATTATTGTTCTAAAGTTTGGGGATGGGAGTTGAATTAAAAAACACTGAGGAAGAGAAGGGTATCACAGCAAGGGAAGAGGAAGTAGACTCGGTAGTATAATGGTAAGGAAGGGCTTTATGGGTTCAAATAACAGTAATGGTCTTCCCCTGCTGCTTCACTTGATAGTCTAAGCTTTCCACACAGGTATATGCATGTGAAAACCTTCTGTCAAGTGTAGAAGTTTATATAGGGCAGCCATTCTTTAATTTTAGCTCCTTCTCAGCTGCTTTGTTTTATTTTGTTTTGTTTCTTTGACGCTTTATTTTGCCTTTGAGATTACTTCTTACAGGACTGACTACATAGTTTGAGAGGCCCAGTGCAAAATGAAAATGTACGCCTCTTATTCAAAAATTATTAAGTTCCCCAGAGGGCAAGAACAGGGCATTAAATCAAGCATGAGGCTCTTCTAAGTGCAGGGCCCTATGAAATTGCATGGGTTGCAAGTCCAGGAAATCATCCCTAGATTCTCACTAAACCTGGATCTAAGCAACCACTCACTGAGTACAGTCCTGAATAGGTCATTAGTAGTCCTTAATTATTAGGGGAAATATTTTTAGGAAGTTTTACATCAGTTATTCACCAGCCTGTCCATTCTTCCCCTTTTCCTTTGACATCTGCTCATTGATTCTGACAGCAATACACGCTGGTGATGATGATGAAGGTAAGGAATAAGTATGGCAATGAGGATGAGAATGATGATACTTTAAGAAGCCCTGGTCTAAGCCAGAACACCAGATTTGGAGGAGCTGGGTTCAAGGGCTATAGGCCCAAAGAGGACTAATATGGTGTAGGGCAGTAAGGATGCCACAAAAATTTATGCTGCTTTCATGATTTTGCCCAGAGCTCGTTGGTATGCTAGAATTTTGTGCTTAAAAATGAGAGTTAGTGTTTCCTAAAACTAACTGATATGCTAACTGAGGAAGAATCCCAAGGAAACCCATCAAAAAACTGACAAATCAGAAAATTCTCTTTTGAATTTTATCAAATCCTCGACTCTCTGTCCTTCCACTAGTCTGGTTACTTCATGGTCTTTCTCTACCTCTAATACATGATCTTCCATTAAATCATTGTGTGGCCCTGGGCTTCAATTACCTTTTACAAATCTCAACCTTCATATCTGTAAAATGGGAATATTGTTTACTATACTACCAAAGGCCAATTGTGAGGATCAAATATGCCTTGCACATAGTACATATTCAGAAAATACTGTTAAGGTGACATAAATCTGTATCACTGACACTTCCTTATAAAGTCTAGGCCTTCTTCTTTTTCACTTGGAAGTCTTTTAATAAGGTAGTTAGGAACCCATCCAAAGGACTTTAAGCAAGCAGAAGAAAATTGGGAGAAACAGACGAGTAGAGAAGGAGCTTGAGAGCTCACACGTCTGCCCTAATTACACCAAGTTCCACATGACTCTGGAATTCAACACTAACAAAAATCTCAGTGTCTCTCTGCTATGCAACCAAATCGACACAGAGCAGGCTCTGTGGCAGGCCCTGTGCAGGACACTGGAGGAACAGAGATGAATCAGACACTGTCTCTACCCTGGGGGTTCACTGTCCAAAAGAGTGCTCACTTAGAGGAGTAGAAGGAGAAGGTCTGGTTGGGATGAGGCGATAGGAAGTTGAACCACTGAATCCTGTAGTCAAGTTCCTTCGTGATAGATACAACATACACTGAGCATATATGTATGTGTGTGTACGGTTGTGTTCCCATGTACAAATGCATACTTGTATCTGTGCCTATACCTGTATGTATAATCTCTAAGAGAAGATAGAGGAAAAGATCTGAAAATGAAAACGAAACGGTCAGATACGTCAGTTAGCCAAACAAGCTAACTACAGAAAAATTAGGAAGGCCCTAAGACTTAACTACTGACTGCTTCCATTCACTCACTTATTCAGTCAACCAACCAGAATTTACTGGGCACCAGCTACATGCCAGCAACTGGGTGCCAGGAGGCATATGAAGATGAAGACTTAGGCACCAATCCTGCCTTCAATATTGGAATTATTTAAGTTTCTTTCTTGCTCACTAAACTGCAACTGCCTCAAAATCAGAGATATTGTGTATTCTGTATATGGCAATGGAAAATAACTGTGCAGCTGACCTGATAAGGAAGAAATAGAAAATGTCTTCTTTTATATGTCACAGGATGCTTTGTTTGATACCCGATTCTTAAAAAAAGAAAGGGCCACAACTGCAAAGATATATACTATTTAGTTTGTTCCATGATTGCCAGAACACAATACTAAAGAACTAGGCAGAGAAGCCAGAGGAGACTTACAGGCAGATTAATCATGGACTTCCACTAGTCCCAAGGTGGGACTTCTTCAGCTGACCCCACTTGCCTTAACGAGGATAGGATGTCCTGGTGGGGTGAGATTAGAGGAGCTGCCAAATTGACTTTGGTATGTCATGCTCACATTGGCATGGCTCACAAAATTTGCTTACTTGGGAGTTTATTTTCAGTAAGCAAACCCTGGTGTGGGCCATCTATGACATTAAGCAAACTGGATCTCCATGGATTATAGAGTGAGCCCAGACAAATGTTCCATCTCCTTGGGGCTACAAGGAGATAGGAAGTTGAACCACTAGTGGCTAGTGGCCATCAGGAATCACATTGGATTCTTGTACAGTGCTGCCAGCCAATCCAGAGCCAATGGTCTCTGAGAGATAGTGATGAGAGGCTCTGTGCAAAAAGATCAATCACCTTGAGAACTGAATTCATAGGAAATGGGCATTTACTGAGTACTTCCTAAGTGCTAGGCACTCTACTGAGTGTTTTAGATTATTTTTTAAACCTCCAGGATGACCCTAACTGCAGTTTAGAGATGAGAAAACTGAGGCTCAGAACGATTAAGCACCTCGTCTGTCACAGCTGGAAAGTAGGAGAGGTAGAAATGAATCCCAGGTCCATCTGTTAACAAAGTCCATACTCTTTCCTTTTCAGAACCTTCAGGTAATACAAGAGTAGGCAAAAGCAGTCTGTTACTGCCAAACATTTCAATCCATTCACATTTCCAGCCTTTAATACAGAATGAGATCAGATGCAAAAAAACATAAATCCTGACAAATAAGAGTGTTTAATACTTAACTTGAATGAGTGTTTACGATAATGAAAGGATTAAGGTGCACAAGCATATTAAAATTTAGGGAAACTAGACAAAATCACTTTTATCTGTTGCAAACTCTGTTGAATATTTAATCATCTGATTTATAACTATGCCTGTTGGAGCTGCTATGGAAGGCGGGAGGAGTGTCTTCCCACATTATGTTACATCTCTGGAGGTGGCTTGAACCATCACCCGCGTCTTAGTAACAACAAAATCTCAATCTCCTTCCTTGATATCTCTCCTGAGCTCAAATTTATATGTCCAACTTCTAGCTGGACTCTTCTACTTGGGTGTCCCACAGCCTATTGTGCAAAAATGGACACATTATTGCTTTCCCTCACTTCAAACCTGCTTCTCTTCCAGTATTACTTATCCTTTTATCTGTCTCTGGGACTAGTACCATCTTCTATTTATCACCCTAAACAAACACCTAACAGTCTTCCCCAACACTGTTCTCTTTTTCCAATCACTAGGTCCTTTCTTAAATGCAAATTTCTATCTTTCAAATGTGTATATTGCCTTTATGGTATTTACCAAATATTGTATTCATACATTTATTTTTGTAATTTTCTAAAAATTCATTTTTATGATTATTCAAATAATATATGTCCCCTATTATACTGTAAATTTCATAATAGCAGGAGCAATATCTCTTTTCTCACCATTTTATCGTCTGTACCAATAATGGTGCTTGACACATCGTAGGCATTCAATAAATACATGTGGAAAGGATGGATAAATCTATTCTTTGCCACCCCTGCTGCCACACACCTGGTTCACATTCTTATCATTTTTCACCTGGGTAACAGCAACAGTCTCTTAACTGGCTTCTAATTGGCCCATCAAAAAAGTCATCATCCATTCCGTCAAAGTGGACTTTCTCAGGCACATATCTGATCACTGATAATGTACCTTCTTTTTCCCCCAAGTGAGAACTGATTGAATCAAACAGCTTAATGGTTGGTGTAGCCTTGCCTTAAGATGGAAAGCACCCTGTACTGTGAAGTAAAAAACCTGATGTCCACCTAGAGGGGTGGGATAGGGAGGGTGGGAGGGAGGGAGATGCAAGAGGGAAGAGATATGGGAACATATGTATATGTATAACTGATTCACTTTGTTATAAAGCAGAAACTAACACACCATTGTAAAGCAATGATACTCCAATAAAGATGTTAAAAAATACCCCAAAAAACCTGATGTCCAGTTGACCTGCTAAGCATATTTAGTATATTCTTAAATTTTTGAAGTCATAGACCCTCTTAAGAATCAGTTGAAAGATATGGTTTATGTAAAAATATGCACAAAAATTTGAATACAATATCCAGTATGTTCCTGGATACGAAACTGAATTCTGATCCCATGATAAGATCCCTGACTTAGTTCTTTGACCTTGAACAGTCACCTACTATTCGTGGCTGCAGTGACCTCTTCTCCTTCAGAAGAGAATGTATTTACTATGCTGGTGGCAGGAGTCTGGAGCTCATGATCTCTTGAAAGCCTCCCTGCTCCCGCATTTTATGTTGTTGCAGATTAACTGCTCCTGGCTTCTTCCTCACATCTTACTACTCTAATGTTCAAGGAGAATATGAGAGGCCCCAAATTCAAAGTGACCTCTCGCTCCTGTGATGTCCATTAGCATCTTCTATGTGACTTTTCCTACTTATTACCTTGTATTAGAACAGAGTGACATGTACCAGTCCTGATTCCCTTAACAGCCTGCAAATTTCATAAGCATGAGGAAAATGTCTTATTCATCTTTATATTTATAAAATGTCCAGCACAGAGGCAGAATTCAGATAATATTTATTGAAGTCATACAATATATATCTTGTGAACACCTAGTATGTGCCAGGCACTGTTCTAGGTACTTGGGATACATCAATAAACAAAGCAAAGATCCCGACCTTTGTGACACTAATGTTCTAGCAGGAGAAAACAGGCATAAACGACAAACGTAATTTTTAAAAAACGAACTACATAAATCTATTAGAACATAAGGACTAGGAACAACAACAATGGCAATAAGTAGAATAGGATAAAAGGGATCAAGGGCACTGGGGTGGGGGCACTTTGAAATGATGGGATGGATGCCATTGAGGAGAATTCTGAGCAAAGACTTGAAGGAGGTGAGCGAGTGGCTATATGGATATCTGAAGTTGGAGCTTTCCAGGCAAAGGCAACAGCTAGTGCAAAAGCCCTAAAGCAGGAGTGTGTCTGGCGTGCCTGAGGAATAGCAAAGAAGCCAGTGCAGCTGGATCACTGGGAGCAAGGGAAAAAGCAGTAAGAAATGAAGTGAGTAGAAGTGTGACATGATCTGACTTGTGTTTTGAAAAGCTCACTGCAGTGGCTCTGTAGAGAATAGACTGCAGGGGTGCAAGGGCAAAAGCAGGGGGTCAGGAGGAGGTCACCGCAGTAATTCAGAAGAAAGATGGTGGTGCCTCACACCAGTTCAACAACATTCACAAGGCATCTATTGTGCTTCTGGTTCTAGGAGGGTATAAAGAATACAGTATTTTCTCCACCTCAAGAAGCTCACAGTCAGCAGTCTGTCCCCAACCTATTTTTCTGGTCTTATTACCTGCAACAGGACCCAAGTTCTGCTCATGTTTCCCATTCCCAGCACACAGTGCTCCAGTCAGCCCAAATTGCTCATTATTTCCCAAATACACCTTGCTTTCTCATACCTTTGAAGTACTCTTTCTTTTGCCCAGACACCCATTTACCCAGCTTGCTAAGCTCACACATTTCAACTTCTTCCAGACTCAATTCAAATGCCACCTTTTCAGGGAAGTTTCCCCTGACAGCCTGTGTGGAATCAGTCCCGCTCCTCTTTGTTTCCCTAGCATCCTGTGCATACCACTTACCCAGGTGTATTATAAATAGATTCCTGCTAGATTGTAAATCACTGGTACTATGACTTAACGCCTACAATATCTAGTAAAAGTCCTTGCCTTCATTATCTTTTTACTAAACACAGGGAAGAAGTTAGGTAGGGAGAACAGGAAAGAAAGGGAGAGAGGAAGGCAAGAACTAACACAAGCCACTTTTGAAAGTTTGCCAACCTGATCTAGAAAAACCCCTTCACATGGTCCTTTTTAAAGAGAAAACCAGGAGCAAGCAGAGTACGAACAGCTCAGGTTCCAGGCACATTTCTCAGCAAACGCTCAGCTCCAGAAATAGTCTTGGAAACTGCGGTGGATGATGTGGTCAGTGGGAGTCCGTCATCTATAAAATTCCTCTAATCAGAACAAACATCTGGATGCCTTGATCAAATTCAAAACAGGACTTGTCAGGGCTTGGGTCCTGACCTTTGGACCTGCTTGAGCTGTCATGGGGATACCAACGTGCTGAGCAGGACAGAGTGAGCAACGCACTCTGCTGTGCAGAGCGAGTCGGTGCTGCTCGGGGCTGGCACTCACAGCGCTAGGCCAGAGTGGACGAGGTGAGGGCTGGGCTGGGGAGAGGCTGAGAAGTTCTGGAAAACTAGCCAGGCCTGGTCACGGTACAGGGTAAAGTCTAAGCTTAAGAGGAATGGGTAGAGAGAGGGGATGTCAGTTGTTGCACTGCGTGACTCATTCCACCTTCTCTCACTTAATTCTCATAACTGCCCCCAAACTAGTCATGGCTGTCTTTCAGAAACACTGAAATCGAGGTATAGGGACATGAAACAACTTGTCTGGAGCCAGATGGATACCAGGTAGAGCCTGTATTCACATCTGGATCTCTTTCAGTCACAGCATGAAGCTACCCACGGGGCTGCTCAGCTTAGGAGTCTGGCTCTGGCCTCAGGGGAGACCCAAGTTTCAGATGTGGTTTTGTCCACCTTGCTATGTGTCTCTGGGAGAAGAATGCCCCCTCTCTGAGCCTCATTTTTATCTTTTGTTCATTAAGAGTTAGGACCAGGTGATCTTTACGGTCTCTTCAGACTCTAAAATTCTATGATAGCTGTAAGAATTTTAAAGGTGCTACTTTCTTCTCTCCTTCCCCTATACTCTCTCCCACCATCATTTACACACACCCACGTGCCCTCTCAAAGTGGTGTATAAAGAATCTTTTTATATTATCCAGTTTGGAAAAAGAAGTTTGACAAAGGGTAGAGACTTGAGAGACTTTATCACTGTTGATTCACTCAAAACTACATACCTCCCCCAATACTTACTGTCTGATCTTTGTTTTTGTCAGGAAAAACTACCCTCCGGCTTGCAAAAGAGAGCTGCCTTTATCTTCTACAATTCACTCTTTCTAAACTCTACCTTGGGGTTTCAGTTACACTAAATAACCCTATTCAGCATGTAATTGGAGAAAATATAATAGAAATATTGAAATAAAAATAATATTCTCCCTAATATATTCATTTTAATTGTTCCTTTTCTTCTCACCAGAGTGAGTGGGAGGTAATCCCTTCTATTTCAGTTACATCTTCTTTAAATGACTAGGATTTTATAATGTGCTGTTTTGTGAGCAGAGATTTTTCCTTTTTTTTTTAAACTCGCTTATGTTAAACCACATCTGGGTTCAAGTTAAATCATTTTATTGTTTCTGATATACTTGATCATAAGCCAAAGAATAATAAGTATTCTGCTTATGATCCAAGTATCCTTATTAAGTTCTTATATCAAATAAAGCTTTCTGGATTTGGTTGAAAACACAGACCTGACAACAAAAACAAACTTTCATGGAAAGGCATTAAGTTCTAGAGACAATGCAGGGTTTTTATGAAAAAAGAGCAAATTGAACCAATAATTCTTACAGCTACAATATTTTGGGGGGGGTCACATAGCTTTAATTCTCCCAACTACATTGTAAGATGGATATTATTAGCTCCATTTTATATCTGAGGAAACAGAGGCTTGAGAGGTTACATAAACTGCTTAATAATCCAGCAAAGTAAGTGGTGGAACCTGGGTTTTAGAAGTTGGTTCCAGAGAGATGGATCAAGAAGAAAAGGGGCATTGCTGGGGAAGAAGTTTGTCTTCTTTGAAATCCTCCCTGATAATTAAGCTCAATAACCACTTTAAGAGACTGCTGGCAAACTGAGCTCTGACCGTACCCCATTCCAGGGGTACTACTACTTTGCCTAGTAGTTGCTAGAAAGAACAGGAGATACTGTCCCTTCCAAAGCTTGGAAACCCTGAGACCAACTATAGATCTGCCTGGTTAGTGGCTGCCATGCTATGGAGTTGGCTGTAGCCTGCTGCCAAGCAAGATCTGCCTCCAACAGGCCACAAAGAATTTTATTCTGGGACAGGGTGGATAATGCAGTACCTAAATGGTATCACCAGCCCTGACTGTGATGCAAAAGAGGCATATGTGTGCAGATACACACCCCGCCCATACACATTACTCACCCACACCCACCCCCGCAAAACCACACATACCGCATACACCACACACACATAAACCCACACATACCACATACAACATACACACACGCAACATGGGAGAACAAAATACAGAAATCAAAAAAGATACTTGACTTTATACACTGCTGGTGGGAATGTAAAATGGTGTAGGCACTTTGGAAAACAGTCTGGTAGTTGCTCAAAAGGTTACATAGAGTTACCATACAATAAAGCAATTCAACTGCTAGTTATATACCCAACAGCCAAAAAGTAGAAATAACCCAAACATTCATCAGCTAATTAATGACTAAAATATGGCCTATCCATATAATGGAATATTATTAGGCTATAAAAAAATTAAATACCGACATGTACTATAATATAGATGAATCTTGAAAACATTATGATAAATGAAAGAAGCCAATCACAAATACCACATATTATATGATTACATTTATATGAAATGTTCAGAATAGGTAATCCTATAGAAATGGAACGTAAATAGATTAGTGGTTTCCTAGGGCTGGGGATTGGGGAAAGCAGAGTGGCTACTAATGGGTACAGGTTTTTATTTTTATTTTATTTAACAATTATGAAAATGTTCTAAAATTGAGCATAGTAATGGTTGTATAACTCTAAATATAATAAAAACCATTGAATTTTTAAATAAGTGAAATTTAAATAAGTGAACCATATGATATATGAATTATAACTTAATAAAGCTGTTATTAAAATAAGAGAGAGATGTATGATCAAACCCAGACCTAGCTGGCACAAGAATATAAATCCTAAATTTAAAGACCTGCTGCTCAACAGTGATAACCTGAACAATCCTGGACTCATGAAGAATATGATCTGTATAAAATGACTGCAGGAAGTCAGAGGGCACAATTATAATAATTTTTGTTTTGTTAATTACAAATACATTTTAAGTTATGAAAGCAATGATAATCATTTTTAAACATTTGAAACATAACAGGAAAGCACTTCCAAAAAAGAAAGAAAATCCCCAAAATACACAGATAAACCATTAGGAATATTTTTGTTTATGTCATTTATATGTATACATATTAGCTTTGTTTTAAACATTCTTTTGCAACATGATTTTTAATGACTTCATATTATGATATATAAACTATGTTTAACCAATCTCTGCTAATGAGTATTTAGATAATTTATAATTTTTCCCAATTACAATACTGCCATGAACATCCTAAGAACAAATCTTTGGGCATATCGCTATTTCTTTTGTTATCATGAATTTGAATCCTCAGATTCAGCTGAGCAGCAGTTAAGTGTCAGCTCATATTTTGACTTCATTAATCACAGGGAAAAAAAATGGTCCTTATAAATCTCTGGTCTCTGTTCCTGGTCCAATCACTTAATTACCCTAAAAGGTAAACACATGGCCCCAGATAAATCCAATCTGATCTAATTGTTATGTTTATCAGTTAACATAAACTGAAAGCAAACTCAAGGTGTTGATTCACAACCAAAAAGATTAGTAGAGGCCCAAAGAAATAAGTGAGGCCATGAATATCATTAACAGCAACTAAGGCTCAGAGGGCGAAGGAAATTACCCAGATCACACTTATAATACCTGGCAGAACTAGGACTTAAATTGAGGCTGTATGATTCCTAAGCTACTGCTTTTCCCACTAGACCTCATTGCTTCACATGCTGGATGCTGTCCTCAAGGAATTTGTAATTTTTGGTGGAAGGTAAGATATGTGTACAAATAACTGTAATTCAGGTAGAGGAAGGTAAGTGCCACAAAAGTGATGCAAACACAAATATTTTCTTGGTAGAATCAGGAAAGTCTTTACTTGTGTGATATGAGCTGTTAAGAAGAAATACATGTAATCATTTAATAAGTATTTGAGTACCTATGTGTGGGAGTGGAGCCAACTCCACCAGCTATGGAGGGAAATCCTTGCTTTCCACTTCTTCCTGCACACACAGCTACACATCATTTCACAACTTTCTTTATGGTTAGTTATGGCCGTTAAACTACATTTTAGCCTATGGAATTTGACTGAAATTACTACGAGCCATTTTCAGGACTGCTAATGAAAAGCTCCCACGTGGGATCTTCCTACCTCTTTTCCTATCTAGCTGGCTGGAATGGAGATGATGCCCAGGTAACCCTGGAAGCTATGCATTGAAGATAACAGTCACCCTGGGCCCCTGAATGGCTATATAGTTAAGAGATACCCTATCCATTTGTTCATGATGAAAAAAATTTATATTATAAATTATTAAAAAATTATATTTGCTTGATCCATTAGACATTTCAATCTAATACAATAGTTAGCATATCCTAATATATATAGACACTGTGACATGACAAATTAATTTGTCATGCCCTTAAGAAACTTACAAGTTTATAGGGGAAGGAAGTTAAACCCATAGGAATATAGGATACAGTATATGATAGGAGGAAGCTGTGTGAATACATGAGTGCTTGATCTCATCTTAGTGATTCCACTGGTGATGCTTTCCCCAAAGAAAAGGCATCTAAGTTGCAGCCTGATGCAAATACAGAAGTTAACCAGGAAGAGGAGGAGAAGGAAGAGGAAAAGGAAGAGTATTCCAGGCATAGGAAGAGGCTTTGCAAGTCTGAGGTATAAAAAAGAACACTTGGGTAGGATTTCTATAGGTAGAGAAAGGGGTGATGGATCTAGAAACAGAAAGCTGAGCTTTCAGTTCTGATAAAGAGTGTAGGGTCCATCTTATATTTAATATTATTTAAAGCATCATATCTTACAGAGTATTTTTATATCCTAAGGTTAATATTTATAATAACCATTGGGCAGTGAGTAGTATTTTATCTATTTTATTGATAAGAGAAATAAAGCTCAATGTTATGAAGTAATATAATACAATAATAATTGCCACTATTTTTGGACACGTTACTGTACATCAGGTGCGTCCTGTAAGGTGAGTCACATGTATTCTATTAAATCTTCAAAACCATCCTGAAAAGTAGGGTATTATTATATACCTTTTCATAAGAAAACAAGGACTCAAGTCAGTGTCAGCTGGAAACTGAAACTGAAGCTAAACTGTGCTGACTGCATTCCATTTGCCCCTCTGTAACACTCTTCATCCTTCTTCACCCTTTTCTCTGCCTGAGATGGCTGACCTCTGTGGATTACATCAACTGCATTCTGTGATTCTGGCTTCTGTTTAGGTCCTCCAATGGAGACATCTAGCAAGAAATCAGAGTCAGGAAGGAGGCAGAGGTATTTATTTCTCTTGATCCCTTCCCATAAAGTCATCTAAGGTTGGCTATTTTTCTTGATAGAAGGTCACTACTACCTTCAAAGCAGCCCACTCTATACAACTCTCTCTTTCTAGGTTACAATAACCTCTCCCTCCTGTAACAATTCTGATGTTTCTAGCCCCAGGTTCTTGCACTATCCTTTGTGGTTCTACACCACCTATCTTTAATACAACGGGCCTTTATAAATAAACCTCCCTCAAATTATCCTAACTTGGGTGTGCTGTCTGTTTCCTTTTGGAGACCTAAATGAGACAAAGTCCTGTGAATATACAAGAATCTACATTTCCATTCATTTCTTCAGCCTCTCACAACATTCAAGAGGTACTGGTGTCACCTTAATGGCCTGATTCAATTTTCATGGTATAAATACGTGATGATTTCAAACTAAAACTACCGATGGTTTTAAAAGCAGCTCACAAAATTGCTGAAAACTTAATAATCAGCTTCTGCAAGCTGATAGGAGCAGCTCTAGCACACCACTGCCACAGGTGACTAGTAGGGTTACATGTCCATCTGTCTCATCTCTTAATAAGAATCTGACTCTTGGTCATGGCCTGTATTTCCAAACGCCTCTTACTCCTTCACTCCCATTGTCTTTACTGATACAAATAATACCCTGGGAGGTCAGAAGGATAGGGTACATTACATCCATTTTACTAAGATGAGGAAACTTAGTCCCAGGAAAGTGATATGACTCAACCCAAGTGTAAGTAAATTTTTAACATCATTTAACAAACTATTATTTTATTTTTAATAAATATTACTTTGATTTTTCAAGAATACAAAATTATAGAATATCTAAAAATATAAAAAACTCTAAAGAAATAAAAATCTACCATAATCCTACCATCTATAGACACCAGTTAACAGTATTATATATGTGTGCATTTAATGTATTGTATATATACATACATAGATTTCATATTATTATAACAATTATATATAGTATTATACCCTACTTTTTTACTTTATATAAGATCAGCATTTTCCCATGTTATTACTAATGCTTGGAAACTATTTTTAATGCCTACATAATACTGCATCAAGTTGACATATTATAATTTACTTAATAATGTTCCTGGTTTTGGACATTTAGGTTAGTTTGAGTTTCTGTCATTATCAACTACCGTATAATGAATACCATTTTATACAAAGATTTTTCCATAATATGGATCTTTTTTGATTGTTTAAATCTCAGAACAGTATTGCCAGGACTAGGACTCAGATTTTTAGATTCCTATTCTTGATTTCTTTCTACTACATATTTCAATTCTTAAAATATTAAACTACATGGACATTTTAACATAATGCCATTGTAAGTTTTCATGGAAATGTTCAGGTTTTCTTAGTGATCCCTAACCTAAGGTGGAAGGGAGCACTTTGAAACCTAACCTAAATGCAAACATAGCTCTTGGTACTATTATTTAATAGGAAAATGTTCAAGGGTAACTGGTAATAACATTAATATTAGTGATGAAACTGATTAGAGTATTAGTGGACTATGCCAATATTATTTTGTGGTCTTTGGTTTTATCTTCCCAATATTAACACAGGGTCTTTCTTCTGTTCTGTCTTTAGAGTTACCTCCCTGAGTCTTCATTTCTGCCTCTCCCTCAGGAGTTGGATGATCAGTTTGTCTTGGTTTTCCCAGGAAATCCTCAATTTAAAACTAAATTTTAAATTCCTACATCCCAGGAAACCCCATACTTCTAGGCAAACCAGTTTGGTTGGTCACCCTGCCAGTCAGGAATAGGTAATGGAAACAGCATGGCTAAGGGTCACACAGATCTGGGGCTGAGGCTTTGCTCTCTGCCCCTGAGTAGTTATGACACCCTTTTCCGAGCCTGGCTTTCTTCAACCCGGAGGTGATAACCTCTGACTTTCCTGCCTCCTGGAGCTATCGTGACGATACCATGATGCAAAATCATTTTGTAACAATAAATTGTTTTGCAGACTGTTTCATATTGTGCCCCAAGAGTTAGAGGTACTGGGTTTAAATCTAATTCTTACAGAGTACTTGGAGTGTTTAGACAAATACTTCTCTGGCCCTTAGTTTCTTCGTGTGCAAAATGTGGGCTTTTGTCTAGGTAATCACTAAGACTCCTTCCTTCTGGGATGTTGGTATTATCACATATCACAAACAAACACTGAGTCTCCTCACCCAAGTTCTGACGTGTCTGCTGTGAGAGAGATCATTCAAGCAGGATATTAAGCACACTGTCTGTATTATTTGAAGTAAATAAATGGTAAATATTATTGGTTTTGCCCAAAGGCAAGATCTGAGATTTGAGTTCAGTTTCAACTGTTTGACGGCAAAGCCAGTGCTTTTTTTCATACACCAAGCTATTACATGTCAGCCCCTTTTCTTGGAGAAAAAGCAAAGGGAGGCAGTGGGGCAGGTTGAGGAAAATTATGGGTCTGCTAGTCAGTCCCACGTGGATGCCAGGCTCTGTTCTGCACTTACTTGCTGTATGATCTTGAGCAAGTCACATATTCTCCTCATGACAGACACAACAGGGCCAGGTTCAACTTCAGATCGCTCCACTTCAAACCATAACTAAGCTCTTAACCACTACTATATTAGAATAGGGAAAATGACTAAGATTTAAATTATTGACTAGGCATTCATATCCCAGCTCTGCCACTTACTAGCTTCCCTAAACTATTAGAACAAGTTACTTAATCACTCTGAGCCTCAGTACCCTCATTCGTAAGATTGGGAAAGTGATAGGGACCCTTTCCAAAGTTCCGAGAGGATCATAGAACCAAGCACAATGTCTGAAAGCTGTTTATGACAGAATGATGTGCATTAATCTTGAATTCCATACAAAGGGCCTAAAATCCTAGTAATTTAGGCCATAGTTTGAGTTTAAAGGGATCTTGGAAGTCACCACCTTCTGGTTCATTAATCAGCAAATTCTCTTCAGCTCTCACTCATTTCCTCATTTGTCTCATGGTCCCATGGCTGGGATTGTAGCATGGATTCTCTCCTTCCCTCTTCCCTTCTGTGCTTCTTTCCATTTGAGTTTTGAGGTTAAAACCATACCAGTAACTATAATACTTTGCCAGCATGCCATATAATTTAATTGGGAACACTGATACTGATAGGTCCACTCTCCCTCCCGGAGCACGAATCCCCTCCACTTCTCCCTGACAGGGAACCATCCTCCTTCAACTGAAGCAGCTCTAGAACTCACCACATGCTGACAGCCCTCCATTGTTGGATAGTTCCAGTTGGTAGGATGCACTATATAAAACTAAATGGTTAGACGATGGTGGAAGTTGTCACCAAGCTCCAAGTTTTCAAACTTCATTTGAAGGCAATGTGGCAGCAGTGAGGAAAGTGATAGGCCTATAATTCAGTCCCATGTGGGCTCCAGGCTCTGTTGGCATTTACTTGCTGTATGATTTGGAGCAAGTCATCTGTCTTCTTCTGGTTTCTATTCCCCATCTGAAAGACTGTAGATAATAATCTCTCTTTTATATAGAGGGGAGAGGGATGTCAGTATATATCTTTCTTAAAACAAAATTCAACTCAATCACTGATAAGGGAAGAGGACAAAAGCACATCTTCTCTGGTGGAAATAAGAGAGAATGGCCTGCATCCTGGCTGGGTTCTACCCTTGCCTGGGCAAGGACCCTCCAGGCAGCACAATGTGAAGATCATCCAGAGTGGACAACCTTGCTGGGTCCTGTGCGAGGAAATTGTGGCACAGAGAGGTTGTATGACTTACTCATGATTCATTCCATGAGCTTGTGGAAGACCCAGAGATGGAATATATTTTAAAGTCTATTTTGTCTGATATGAGTATTGCTACTCCAGCTTTCTTTTGATTTCCATTTGCATGTAATACTTATTTCCATCCCCTTACTTTCAGTCTGTATGTGTCCCTAGATATGAAGTGGGTGTCTTGTAGGCAGCACATACATGGCTGTTGTTTTTATATGCATTCAGCCAGTCTATGTCTATTGGTTGGAGCATTTAATCCACTTACATTTAAGGTACTTACCAGTATGTATGTTCTTATTGCCATTTTGTTAATTCTTTTGGGTTTGTTTTTGTAGGTCTTTTTTCTTCCCTTCCTCTTTTGTTCTCTTCTCTTGTGATTTGATGACTACCTTTTTTTTTTTTTTAATATTTATTTATTTGGCTGTGCTGGGTCTTAGTTGTGGCATGAAGGATCTTCCTTGTGGCATGAGGGATCTTTAGTTGCGGCATGTGTACTTTTAGTTGTGGCATGTGGGATCTAGTTCCCTGACCAGGGATTCAACCCAGGCCCCCTGTATTGGGAGCATGGAGTCTTAGCCACTGGACCACCAGGGAAGTCCCTTGATGAATATTTTTAGCATTGTTTGGATTCCTTTTTCTTTGTGTGTATATCTCTTGTAGATTTTTGGTTTGTGGTTACCACAAGGTTTTGATATAGCAGTCTCTATATATACAAGATTGTTTTAAGTTGCTGGTCTCTTAATTTCAAATGCATTTTCAGTATCCTGCATTTGTACTCTCCTCTTCTCACGATTGCTGGTTTTGATATCATGTTTTTGTGTGGATGATTTCCTACCTTTACTGTATGTTTGCCTTTACTGCTGAGCTTTCCAATTCAAATTTTCGTACTTCTAGTCATGGCCCTTTCTTTTCCACCTAGAGAAGTTCCTTTAGCGTTGTTGTAAAGCTGGTTTGGTAGTGCTGAATTTTCTTAGCTTTTGCTTGTCTGTAAAGCTTTTGATTTCTCTGTCAAATCTCAATGAGAGCCTTGCTGGGTAGAGTATTCTTGGTTGTAGGTTTTCCCCTTTCATCACTTTAAATATTTTGTGTCACTCCCTTCTGGACTGCAGAGTTTCTGCTGAAAAATCAGCTGATAACCTTATGGGGGATTCCCTTGTATGTTATTTGTTGCTTTTACTATTTCTCTTTGTCTTTAACTTTTGTCAATTTGCTTAATATGTGTCTCAGCATGTTCCTCCTTGGGTTTATCCTGTATGGGCCTCTTTGTGCTTCCTGGACTTGGGTGACTGTTTCCTTTCCCATGTTAGGGAAGTTTTCAGCTATTATCTCTTCAAATATTTTCTCAGGCCGTTTCTCTCTCTCTTTTCCTTCTGGGACCCCTCTAATGTGAATGTTGGTGCATTTAATGTTGTCCCAGAGGTCTCTTAATTTGTCCTCATTTCTTTTCATTCTTTTTTCTTTATTCTGTTCTGTGGCAGTGATTTCCACCGTTTTGTTTTCCAGCTCATTTATCTATTCTTCTGCCTCATTTATTCTGTTATTGATTACTTCTACTGTATTTTTCATTTCAGTTATTATATTGTCCAACTCTGTTTGTTTGTTCTTTAAATCCTCTAGCTCTTTGTTAAATATTTCTCGTTCTTCTTGGTCTGTGCCTCCATTCTTTTTCTGAGATCTTGAATCATCTTTACTATTGTTACTCTGAATTCTTTTTCAGATTGCCTACCTCCACTTTACTTTGTTCTTCTGGGGTTTTATCTTGTTCCTTCATCTGGAACATGTTCTTCTGCTGTCTCATTTTGTCTAACTTTCTGTGTTTGCAGTACCACAGGCTACAGGACTGTAGTCCCTCTTACTTCTGGTGTCTGCTCCCTGGTGGGTGAGGCTGGTCCAAGAGACTTGTGCAGCCTTCCTGGTGGGAGGGACTGATGCCTGTTCACTGGTGGGTGGAGTTGGTGTTGTCCCTCTGGTGGACAGGGCTGTGTCAAGGGGTGTGTTTAGAGGTGGCTATGGTCTCAGGAAGACTTTAAGCAGCCTGTCTGCTGATGGGTGTGGCTGTGTTCCTGCCTTGTTGGTTATTTGGCCTGTGGCATCCCAGCACTGGAGCCTAAGGTCTGTTGGGTGGGGCCAAGTCTTGGCATCAAAATGGCGGCCTCCAGGACAGCTCACACCAGTGAATACTCCCCAGTACCTTTAGCACCAGTGTCGTCCCTGCAGTGAGCCACAGCCACCCCCTGCCTCCCCAGGAGACTCTCCAAGACCAGCAAGCAGGTCTGGCCCAGGCTCCTATGAAGTCATTGCTTTTTCCCCTGGGTCCAGGTGTGCACGAGACCTTGTGTGCATCCTCCAAGAGTGGTATTTCTGCTTCCCCCAGTCCTATGGCATTCCTGCAATCAAGCCTTGCTGGCCTTCAAAGCCAAATGCTTTGGGGGCTCCTCCTCCTGATGCCAGACTCGAGACTGGGGAGCCAGGCATATGACTCAAAACTCTCACCCTGGGATTTCCAGTGGTGGTCAAGTGGTTAAGACTCCATGCTTCCAATGCAGGGGACACAGTTGCAATCCCTGGTTGGGGAACTAAGATCCCACATACCATGCAGTGTGGCCAAAAAAATTTTTTTATTAAAAAAAATAAAATAAAAAACAAAAAAGCAACTCTCACTCCTGTAGGAGAACATCTGTGACATAATCATTTTCCAGTTTGTGGGTCACCCACCTGGCAGGTGTGGGATTTGATTGTATTGCAAATGTGCCCCTCCTACCATCTTGCTGTGGCTTCTTCTTTGTCTTTCTTTGGAAGTAGAATATCTTTTATGGTAGGTTCCAGTCCTTTTCTGTCAATGGTTGTTCAGCAGTTAGTTGTGATTCTGGTATATTTGTGAGAGGAGGTGAACTCAGGTCCTTCTACTCTGCCATCTTGTCCTCACCCCCTCCCCAGAGGTGGAATATAGACTCAAGTCCATGTTACTCTCACCCCACTACCCTATTTCTACTTCCACATTTCCTTGGGTTACATTATCTATTCTAGGCTAAATTTTTTAGAGTTTTTCCTTTTGTCACATCTCTGGCTTCAAAAGGCCCCTCCCCATGTTTTCTCCCAACCTTCTTTCAATCCCTTGGAAACCTTAGATCTTTCTGTACTTTTTGACATTCTTCAAACTATTCTTATGCTTTGGGAGCTTTTTTTGTGTGGGGGGAATAGAGTTAAGTAATATGGATTTAACTTTTTGTTTTGAGGTAATTATAGATTCTAATGGATTTGTGAAACTAGTGCAGAGAGATCCTGTATACCCTTCACTTAATTTCCCTCAAATGCTGTATCTTTCATAATTATAGTACAGCATCAAATCAGGAAATTTACATTCCTACAATGTGTGTGTATAGTTCTATACCATTTTATCACATGTAATCATCAACACAATCAAGATACAGAATTATGTTACCACAACAAAGATCTTCCAGATGCTACCCCTTTATGTTACACCCGCCCCACCTCCTTCACCATCCTATTATAATATGAATACATAACATCATAATCTACTGGTGTTGACATTTACCAACTTGAGTGAAAAGTGTAGAAACACTTCCTCCTTTTAAGTCCTTTTACCTCTCCATATATAACACAATTGTGTTCAGTATTTCCTCCACATACATTGAAAATATTGGACAATGTTATAATTTTTGCTTTGACACCAAACATAATTTAGAGAACACAGAGAAAAAGGAAATTTTGTTGTATCTACCCATACGTTCACTCTTTCTGTTTCTTCCTTTTGGATATTCCAAGAACCCTTCTTTATTATTTCTTCTCTGTTTCAAGAACTTCTTTTACCCATTCTTTTAGAATAGGTCTACTGGTGACAAATATTCTTAGTTTTTCTTTCATCTAGAATGTCTTGATTTCCCCTTCATGCTTGAAAGACATTTTTGCTAGATATAGAATTCAGGGTTGACAATTCTTTTCTCTCAGCATTTGAGAAACATTATGTCGCTTCCCTCTGGCATATTTCCTCTTATTATTCAACACTTTCAAGATTCTTTCTTTGTGCTTAGTTTTCAGAAATTTGATTATGATGTTTCTTGGCATAGATTTCCCTCAGTTTTTCCTGTTTGGGGTTCACTCAGTCTCTCAGATCTGTAGGTTTATGTATTTTTTTCAAATCTGAGAAGATTTCCTCCATTTAAAACACTTTTTCAGTCCTACTCTCTTCTCTTCTTTTGATTCTAATGACATGAATATTAGATTTATTGTCACATAGGTCTCTGAGGCTCTGTTCATTTTACTTGGTCTATTTTTTCCTGTATTGTTCAGAATGGGTAACTTCTATTGTTCCATCCTCACATTCATTTATTCTTTCTCTGTTCCCCTGCACTCTGCTATTGATCTCATCCTCAAGTGGGTGGTGGAAATCCAGATTCCTCATGTGGTCTGACATCATAGGTGAGAGGGGTTCATTACTGACCAGCTGGAATAAAAGTCCCAGTTCTGTACTTTTCTCTGATATGAACTGGTTGGGGGTTTGGAGCAAAAATGGAAGCCTAGGCTCCCCACTCAACCTTTGTTGTTAAGGGAGAATATGGGGCTACAGGTTTTTTCCACAGTGTTTGGCTAGAGTAGGCAATTATTTTCTCAAAGTTTTCTGTCTTACTAGGCTGCCCCTTTCCTGTCCTTTGTTTAGCCAGAACAGGCTTTTGGGAAGGCTTGGTTTTTCTCTGTGCCCATGGGCATTTCCAGGTTGCTGGTTTCTCGAGCAACCATTCTGGTATTTATGAGGCAACAATAAAACCCAGGGTTCTCACCACTATATCATTTGTCAGGTCCTGGGAAACCTTGCCATTCTTCCCTCATCTCTTCACCTTTCAGAGTCATCTATGTTTTTCCCATAAGTAATGTGTATGGTTTTAGCTGTACTTAGTGAAAGACATAGGGAGAAATGCATCTATTCCATCTTGTCCCAGAACCAGATGTCTGTAATGTCTTGCCTTTTCTTTTTAATGGATATGTATTTATTTTTGGAAACTTGATTTTATGGCATTGCACTAATGCTAATAGATTTAAAATATAAAAATTAAATGAGAACAAAACAACTACAAGGACCATTTTACAGCTCCTAAATTAGTCATTTTTTTTTCAATGTCAATTCTTAATGCTGTCCAGATTGCAGTAAAACTGATAGGGTGAAAGACCGAGAGTAACATTTTAATATGATATAACATATTTTGAGAGCACGCATATCAGGAGCTTATAATCATTAACTCTGCAATCTCTCTCTTAGGAACTGATTCTAAAAAATAATTTAATAAACGTAAATCTATATAATAGTATCTACTTTAGAAAAACAATATATAGGCAGTCTAAATGACCAGCAATAGGAACATGACACAGTAATTTGTGATACTGAAGATGGTAAAAACTTCTCCAACAATGGTATAATGAACATGAGGATCAAACATGAGAAACTGCTTTGATATAATGTTAAATGAAAAGGACAGAATACAAATGGGTATATATATTTGATTGTTTCCATGGAAATAAACTAAAAAGGAAAATGTAATATTAAAAGTAATTGTTAGGTTTAGTGCAGGGATAATGGATTAATTCATTTATTTAACAAACATTTATTGAGTACCTACTATGTGTCAGGCACAGTTCTAGATGCTAGGGATACAGAAGTGAATTTTTTAAAGGTTTTTTTTTTATATTTATTTATTTATTTGGCTGCACCGGGTCTTAGTTGTGGCATGTCAGATCTTTAGTTGCCGAGTGTGGGATCTTTAGTTGTGGCATGCAGGCTCTTAGTTGCAGCATATGGGATCTAGTTCCTTGACCAGGGATCAAATCCAGGCCCCCTGCATTGGGAGCATGGAATCTTAACAACTGGACCACCAGGGAAGGCCCAGAAGTGATTTTTAAAATGACAAGAATTGCTATTCTCATGGCGTTTATTTTCTAATAGAGGGAGAGGTCACTAATAAAATAAATAATGCATTATAGTTTGTTAGATGGAAATAAGTGCAACATAGAAAAATAAAGCAGGGAAAGAGGATAGGTATATGGGGGGTGGGCAAGGGGATGTAATTTAATTTTAAGTATATTACTTATTTGTTTTACAAATTATTAATTCATGAATTTATAATTTTTCAAAAATATTATTTTGTAACAATAGAGTAGAGCACCATTATTTCAGGAAAAGAAAATCATTAATTTCAAAATTTTAGACATTTTTTGACAAGAATAAGGCTAAAGATTATCATTATGTTAAGAATAGAGAATATAGATCTATTGCTATTTGTACATAACTATATCACTGCACTTAATTCAAAAGAATATTTTAACCATTTGTTTACTTGCTGTCTATCTCATGGGCTTGTATCTCTTTCCTCCATTTTTGTAGCCAAACTTTTGAAAGAACTGTCCATAATTATGGTCTCCATTTCTTCACACTTTCTCCATCCCCCAACCCACACAGTCTGGCTTGAACTCTCACCACATCAGTAAAAGTACACTCACCAAAGCTTCTAACAACCTCCATGTCACTACAGACATTGAGCATTTAAAACCTTTAATTATCTTTGACCCCTCAGTAGCAGTTGGCAGTGTTAGCCACTCCTTCTTTATGTCTCTTCGGTTTCATGACACCACAGTTTCTTGGTTTTCTTCCTACTCTCTGGCTGGTCCCTCTCATCTTCTTTTGTGTTTCTCATCCTCTTCCTGACCTTTAAATGGGGATTTCTCAGAGCCCTGTCCTAATCATCTCTTTTCACTCCATATGACCTCCCTGGGGGATCACATCTGTTCCCACTGTTCTGGTTATCATCTACAGGCTTATGACTTCTAAATCTGCACCTCCATATTCATGTCTTGAGTTGCTTATCAATATACCCTATTGCCTACTTGACATCTCTGCTTAGATATCTCCCAGACACTTCTAGCTAAATGATTCCAAGGCTAAGCTCATCATATCCCCTATCCAACCAAATCTGCCAAAATTGTCTCTTGACCCATGGTCCCTATCTTCAGTAAATGGCACCACCATCCCTTCTGTTGCCTATTCCAGAAAACTTGGGAGTCATGCAGGAACCCCCCACCCCCACTTTCTTTTACCTTCCACAGCTTGTCAATCACAGACAAGTTTATTCAACCTCTGTTAACCCTCAAATCCATCCACTTGTTTTCATCACTACTGTTACCACTCTAATCCATCATCGGCTTAAGGTATTGCAAAAAATCTCTAAACAACTGTCTTCCTCTCCAAGATATTCTCTATTCAGAAACAAGACTAATCTTTCTAAAATGCCAATCAGGTCCTGCTCTTGGTTAATCCCTTCAATTTCTTTACATTGCCCTCAGAATCAAGTCCAACTCTTTATCTCGGTTTACAAGGCTCACCTCAGTTTCACTCACACCTACCTCTCCAGACTTTCTCCTTAGAATTTCATGCTCCAATCACATTGGCCTTTCTTTGTTCATCAAATATGTAATGTTCTATTTCAACTTTTGGCCGTCAAACACATTCTATCACTTCACACATACCTCCACCCACTATGATGTTACTTTTATTCATCTTGCAGCTCTCAGCATAAATAACATCCCTAAGGAAGGTCTCTTATCCTTGAAGCAGTCTAAGTCTTAAATGCTATATAGCATGCTGAATAGTTTCCATGCATGCTGAATCCCCCCCTGTTTTAACAGTTATCACATTTATCAAAAGTTACATATTTAATGTCTAGCCCTGTAGACTATGAGCTCTATGAGAACAGTAATCATATTCTCTTGTTTTATTCCAATACCTCACATAATTCCTGGTCCATTGTAACTACTTAGCATTTATTGACAAGCTTAAGGAAGGAAGAAAAGAATAAAGGAAGGAAGGGTGGGAAGGAAGGAGAAAGGGAAGGAAAGAAGGAATAACACTCATTCAGTCAGTCTTGGGTGAGACAGAGGAAAAGAAATTTATTGAATTAATAAGATCCTTGAGACTTTAAAAAGTATTTACACATCTATTTCACATTTATTTATCATAACAACTCTGTAAGAAAGTATTATTATGCACTTTTTACAGTGAGGAAACTGAGGCTCATAAAAGAGGTATCATGGCTCATCAAGTTATATCTTGCATTTGGAATGCCATTTCCTTAATTTTGTTCTTGTCCAATTTCCTCAAGATCTAGCTGAAATGCCACCTGCCCCAGAAGCTTCTCCCTTTCTCCCCGAGTCCTAATAATATCATTTTCTTCTTCATCTCTAATCCACAGCACATTTCATATACCTCCCTAGAGGTCTTTAGTACAATGCTCCTTACATTGTGCCTATTTATGTTTCTGTTTCATTTAAACCCCTAAAAAATAAAATTTTAAAGATATAATCCAGGTCTTATTCATATTTATCACCCCAGTACCTAGCACAAAGTTAGATTCTCAATAACAATGTGTTACATGAAAGCTACATCTTAGATTTAGTCCAATCTCCTCAATCTACTACAATGGACAAATCAATCAGAGAAGTTATTTCAGATCTACCAAAGGCCACACAGCTGCATGCTACACCCTGCTTCTTTGCGCCCCCTTCTCTACCCTTTCCATGCATGGAATATGGGAGGAACAGTAAAGGTGGAGTCCTGAGGTCTCTAGCTAATGCCACCACTTACTAGCTGTGTAAATATCCTAGGTTTAGTTTCTGCATAGGTGAGGATACAGATATCAGCTGTTTTGTAATGCTGGTTTCCAACAGTGTCTAGCACATAGAAATTTCAGCCTTTGACAATATTAAAAAATATTAATCAGTTATGGTTGAAAAAACTTCATGCTACAGAGTCCCAACAACCAACAATCCCTATAAGTCTAATATGTAAGCAGAATTAGAATGAACTAAAATAGGCAGAAAACTTCTGAATCTTTCAGTTTCTCCACTTTGCTGCTAGGTATGCTGAGTTTTATCTCCTCAAGGCAGAACAGCCTTGAGTGGCCATATATTTATTTGCATAATGGCTTTTTATTTGCTTCTTTTGCTTATTTGCTTTCCACAACTAATTGATTACCAGACCCATGCTAAGTCCTGAAGGCATCTTTGCTTGGAATCAGTTACAGCCCTCTATGACAGGTGAAGAAGAATGTTTATTTCACCTTGAAAATGTGAAGAACGTTTATTTTCCCAATTTGGTATATATTTCATCCAGGAAATTTAGGGCTTTTAATGTTTGTCATGAGGTAAGAATATTTCCAAGGCCTATTTGTAATATTAAAGTAGGTAAAGCCCATAGACAAGAAAAGTATCCACTACTTCTCCTTTTATTATGGTGGTTGCCCTGGTATTGGGGACACTAGAATTAGGAAGACACTAGAGAAGACATGAGATCTGTATGGCATTTGTCAGCCTCAAGTCGGGACATTGTTTAGAAACCTAAATTGTGGAACTCCATAGGACCAGTAAAATCTAATAATCTGAGAGCTAAACAGTCACATCACTTCTTATGTTACCCTGGGTACATTTAGGATGATGATTACTGGAAGATAGGTTCTCATACTGGGAATCAACAAAGGAATGGAAGAAAGTCCTAGGCAGAAAGCACCAAAGGGACAGAAAGGATCTTCAGAACAAACCAGTAGAAAGAAGGGTAACAATTATGGCCTGCAGAGATCAGTTAATAAAATTCTAAAATGAAAATTCTCTTTGGGAACAGATCGTTTCTGTCATATTCATGCTGTATATGCCCAATATCTATAGTGCATAGCACATTCAGGTGCTCAATACAGTCCTGTCAAGTAAATAAATATCCAAATGTCTTGCTTGAGGAAAGGGGAGTGTGAAGGAAGATAAAAAGCTTTCCATCCAAAGTCTGGGGATGGTAAAGCAAAAAACAGGGGAGATTAGACATATCAACAACTTGATTTACTCTGGTACCTTGTGTCTTATTGGCTTCAACTACAACAAACTTGGTTCTGAAACTTTAAACTCTTTTTAGACGGTTAGAGAAGTCCAGTGACTGGATAACAGAGGCTGCTGAGAGCCTGCCAACATTGGATAAGAATGCTAACTTAATTCTAAGGCATTATAATATAAATACAAGGACTCATTAATATTTCAAAAGCTTGTCAAGAACCCTGACAGACAGGACCCAAATGGTAGTCCATGAGAAACAAAACAAAACAATATGAAATAATTAAGGCAAAAGGATTTTCAAAAGCACACAAAAAGAGAAGACTCCAGAACTGAACACTTGAGGAAACCAAATGGTGATTATTGCTGTTATGTAAGATCCCAACACAGAGCCTAGTAAAAGAAGTACAATGTTATTTTAAGGCCCTTGTGAGCAGGTCAACAGTGATATCCTTCGGTGACAAGGTTTGAAGCATCTATCTATACATATGCCTATTAACAGAAAGAAGTGTTCTGTTATTATCCAGTCAGTCCGAATTCAGAGACTCAAAGCAAAGGCCTACCCCTTGTTCACATCCCAATGTCAAAAGGAAACTGAGGAACAGCAGTATAGTTAACTTGATTTAGTAAAGTAAAAAACAGGCCCAGGAAGATATTTTTATCTTTTAATAAAGGGTTTTGACTATCATCATCAAATGCCTACACTTTTACAAACCTGAGCTTCTCAGCCCAGCATTTATAGAAAATTGCCAAGTATCTTTTCTACATAAAAGCACAATTCAATATTTATGAATTGCTAGCTTTCTATAAATATAGGTACTTGGAGATGATCTTCTCACTAGTCATTAATATTTGAACAGGTATCAAAGCTAGAATAATATTAACAATTTCTGGAATTTGTATAGTATTCTACATAATACTATCAATAATAGATGACATTTATTGAGCACTAAGCAAGTGCCAGGCACTTTACATGTAAATTCTCATCATGAATTCAGTTCAATTCAAAAGCATTCATTTAACATCTACTGTGTGACAGATGAATAACACTTGGTTTCTGTCTTTAAAGGCTCTCATTTTGGTGCAATCAATGTTGAATGAATACATGAATGAATGGATGAAGAAATTAATTGGTTTGAATGTCAGTGTGGGATAACAATAACACAGGCTCCTCCCCTTACTATCTATGGTCATGAGAAAGTACTTAACCTATCCTAGCCTCAATTTCTTAATCTGAATATAGGGATATTTAAAATCTCCCTTGCAAAAATTTTGTGAGACTAGTAACAGCAAATATTAAACATCTGCCAAAGAGAGGGCTCTCTCAGTAAGTGACAGTAGTTATTATTAACATTATCTTCATCATCATCATTACTATTATTAAGTAATCCTACACAACTGTCCTCATCCACACTATAGCAATGTTACAAACAGAACTTTAACATCCAAAAATCCCACACAACATCTATACAAAACACCACAACAAACAAGCAAACCAAGGGATATCTTCTAAACTGTAGCTCCTGATGTCCTCCTAGGTTACTGTACAATATGTATGCCCAGGTTAGAAAAGAAAGGAATGGAATCAACTTTAATTATGCTTCCAAGTATATCATGATAAAAGGCAAACATTCTCAAAGAGCAGTACCTAGAGCCCAGATAATGGCCATCCAGAAACTCATCTAACTCTTCTTAGTGCCAGTGAGACTAAGCCCTAGCCATACAGCAGATAAACTTGAGCCCTGGGTCAAATTCCCCAGTCAGAAGGAGGTTCCATTCTGTGGGTCACTTACCATTTTGGTCTGCTGGTAGATTTCACCATAGGGGCCATCCCATCTCTATAAAGACTTTTAGTTTTGCTGAAGTTAACAATGTTGAAAATGACTCTCTGAAAAAGAAAGAGGGAAAAGTTTATCAGAAGACTACGCTATTCAAGTTGCCACTTCCTGATAATTAGGACTGGAAGTAATAAGCAGGGTTATAGGAAACAATATGGACTAACTGCCAACATAGTGAGGATAAATGGCACTCACAGAAATTCAATGTCTTTCTGCCAGCTTAAGAACACAGACTCTAGACCCTGGAAGCCTGAGTTTTAATCCCACTCTACCACTCTCAATGCATGACTTTGCCAAGCTACTAAATCTTTCTGTGCCTCAGTTTCCTCATCTGAAAAATTGGGATAATAATGATACCTAGAATTACTGATGAGAACTAAATAATTTAATAAACGTACAGTGTTTGGAACTATGCTTGGTGCATAGTGAAAGCTATATAAGTTTTAGTTACCATTATTAATTGTGCCCTCTTTCTAGGCTTACCTAGAATTTCCATGGAAATGAATAATATTATCATTACAGTAACATTAGTGTGTTTGAAGTTCAACAAAACTAAAGATAACAACTTAGTGCAAAATTGAAACTAAAAAATTTGTAACTGCTCAGCACCCCTTTGATTAGAACTAAAGGATATATGTCTGCTCCCCCTTTGTTATCTTCTGCTAGGGGCCAGGAGTACTGAGCTCAACCCTAATCTCAGTATCAATTTATAGGAGCACAGACACTTGGGTGAGTTCCTTCCCTCTCTGGTTCTCACCTTTAAAATGGGGGAGTGGAATGTTTTAGATGACTAAAACCCTTCCAGAAGGGTAGTATAGTTAAAAGAGATCACGTCTTTGTTTCAACAGACAGCTTTGTCACAAGTGGGGAGGAGAGATTGGGAAAGAAAAGAGAACTGGGGTTAAAAGACATTAAATTACCACTGAAATAGTCCAAAGGAGAGAGGATGATGTTCAGGGCAAGGGCAGCCTGAATAGTCAGAGAAAATGAAAAGTTTGCAAGAGGTTAAGCATAGGCTGGCTTTTCTAGCCAGAGGCAGTGGAAGACAGAAGCATCAATATTCATGTATTATTTCATTGAACAAATGTTTACTGTGTGAGGTATTAATGTCAAGTGCCAGAAATTCTATACACTTAAAAATTTTTAAATATTCTCTTATAATTATAATAAAAAGATTAACATTTCCATTTTACAGATGTGGAAACTGAGGTTCAGTTAACTAACTTGTCTTGAGCCATGCAATTAAAAGATGGAGAATTGATAGTTGAACCCAAGGGATAAAAAAGTTAAGTTATCCAAGATCTCTACCCTTGAGTTACTCACTAAGGTTCAAATTCCATAACTCTAACCAAGTCTGTTTTCCAAAATAAAGGCAAAAATAAATATAAATATAGTGGCAATTTTTCAAGCCTTTAAATTTCATTTTCCTTTAAAAATAGAAAATCAAAACCATTTCCTCTGGCCTCATATTTGGGACTACCATAAAATGCTTTGTTCTATGAAATAAATTCTTAGGAATAACTCATGTTTTCCTTTCTCCTCAGAGACCTAGCCATTGACCCCATCTCCAGGCATTTCAGCTTCAGAATTCCTTTCAGTCATTAAATTAAGTCATCAAGAATGTCCAAGACTATTCCATTATTAATAACCTGGACCTGCCTGTTGTCAGTTCAATTACTTCTGCCAGGGTCTTGGCTACTGTCTGTTTTAAGAAAATCAATATCAAGGGGACAAATGGCCTTTGAAACTCACAGGGCTTAATCCCCCTTTTTTCTTCTGAGATTCCAGGTGTCAGATCCATTTCCAGTGAACCCGGAAGCTGTTCTGCACTTTCAGGATCTAGACTAATGCTAAATGCAGGGGGAAATCTAATACAGAAATAATGTGTATATGTGAAGGTGGAATAAAGAAATGAAAAAGTGGACTATTTATTGATCATTCATATCCTAATACGTACCAGAAATTTTCTCAGGTGTTTAAAATATGCTATATTATTTAGCTTCTCTATCCATAAACAAAAGTTGTTTATTTTACCCCAGTTTTAGACATGAGGAAATTGAATCTAATAAAGGCTAACTGGCTTATCCCCCACCCCCAGATCCCAGAACTATTAACTGGTAGAGCTAGGACTTAAAACGTAAGTGTCTGGTCAATAAGTATGCCTTTTTTTTTTCTTTTTTTCTTTTTTTCCCTTTGGTTGCACATTTTGCAGGATCTTAGTTCTTAGTTTCCCAACCAGGGATCGAACCCAGACCCTGGTAGTGAAAGTGCCGAGTCCTAACCACTGGACTGCCAGAGAATTCCTGAACACAGTCTTTTATTAATCTCCACCTGTGCATTTTTTAAAAATGTTTTCTAGCTTACTTAGCAAGGCAGCATGTGGTTGTGAGAATCAAAGGTATTTGGAAGTAAGCAGTACAGGAAATCTTGGCTTTCCATATTTTCTAGTTATTTGTCAGTTATTTACTCAAAATACATCAGATGAAACTGTATCCATGAGGTAATGGTAACAGCAATAACTATAAAAATAACTAACAACTTCTGAGACTTTCTATGCCCCAAATTCTAAGTTAAGCACTCATAGTTTCAGTGTTTTGTGTATTAGAATCACCTGGGTAGCTTTTAAGTACTAGAGATGCCTGGACCTCACCCCAAGCTGATATCTGATGCATTATCTCACTTGTTTTGAGGATAATGAACTTTCTGAGACAGGGACTATTTATTACCTCTTATTTATGGATGAGACAAGTGGTATTGACATTAAGTAAATTAAAATTACATAATAGTTAGTAGTAGAGCTAGAATTTGAACGAAGTCCACTGACTCAAGAGAATAAGATCATGGACTTTCCAGATAGATATACCTGAGACTGAAACCCAGTTCCCCATTGGTTCTGTGAGCTTAGGCAAGATGATTACTCTTTTTTGATATTGATTTAAAAATCAATCTGGGAGGTGGAGGAGACAATGGCGGAAGACTAAGATGCGGAGATCACCTTCCTCCCCACAGATACATCAGAAATACATCTACACGTGGAACTGCTCCTATAGAACACCCACTGAACCTGGCAGAAGACGTCAGACCTCCCAAAAGGCAAGAAACTCCCCACGTACCTGGGTAGGGTAAAAGAAAAAAGAAACAACAGAGACAAAAGAATACGGACGGGACCTGCACCAGTGGGAGGGAGCTGTGAAGGAGGAAAGGTTTCCACACACTAGGAAGCCCCTTCACGGGCGGAGACTGCGGGTGGTGGAGGGGGGAAGCTTTGGAGCCACGGAGGAGAGCGCAGCAACAGGGGTGCGGAGGGAAAAGCGGAGAGATTCCCGCACAGAGGATCGGTGCCGACCAGCACTCACCAGCCGGAGAGGCTTGTCTGCTCACCTGCCGGGGCGGGCGGGGGCTGGGAGCTGAGGCTTGGGCTTTGGTCGGATCGCAGGGAGAGGACTGGGGTTGGCGGCATGAACACAGCCTGAAGGGGCTAGTGCGCCACAGCTAGCCGGGAGGGAGTCCGGGAAAAAGTCTGCAGCTGCCGAAGAGACAAGAGACTTTTTCTTCCCTCTTTGTTTCGCGGTGCACAAGGAGAGGGGATTCAGAGCGCTGCCTAAATGAGCTCCAGAGACGGGTGCGAGCCGCGGCTATCAGCGCGGACCCCAGAAGCAGGTGCGAGCCGTGGCTATCAGCACGGACCCCAGAGACGGGCATGAAACACTAAGGCTGCTGGTACCGCCACCAAGAAGCCTGTGTGTGAACACAGGTCACTATCCACACCGCCCCTCCCGGGAGCCTGTGCAGCCCGCCACTGCCAGGCTCCCGTGATCCGGGGACAACTTCCCTGGGAGAACGCATGGAGCACCTCAGGCTGCTGCAACGTCACGCTGGCCTCTGCTGCCGCAGGCTCGCCCCGCATCTGTACCCCTCCCTCCCCCTGGCCTGAGTGAGCCAGAGCACCTGAATCAGCTGCTCCCTTAATCCCGTCCTGTCTGAGCAAAGAACAGATGCCCTCAGGCGACCTACACGCAGAGGCGGGTCCAAATCCAAAGCTGAACCCCGGGAGCTGTGTGAACAAAGAAGAGAAAGGGAAATTTCTCCCGGCAGCCTCAGAAGCAGTGGATTAAAGCTCCACAATCAACTTGATGTACCTGCATCTGTGGAATACCTGAATAGACAACGAATCATCCCAAATTGAGGAGGTGCACGTTGGGAGCAAGATATATTATTTTTTCCCCTTTTCCTCTTTTTGTGAGTGTGTATGTGTATGCTTCTGTGGGAGACATTGTCTGTATAGCTTTGCTTTCACCATTTGTCCTAGGGTTCTGTCCGTCCGTTTTTTTGTTTTGTTTTGGTTTATTTTTACTTAAAAAAATTTTTTTTATCTTAATAATTATTTTTTATTTTTTTATTTTAATAACTTTATTTTATTTTATCTTCCTTTATTTTATCCTCTTTTTTTTTTTCTTTCTATTTTCTCTCCCTTTTATTCTGAGCCGTGTGGATGAAAGGCTCTTGGTGCTTCAGCCAGGCATCAGGGCTGTGCCTCTGAGGTAGGAGAGCCAACTTCAGGACACTGGTCCACAAGAGACCTCCCAGCTCCACATAATACCAAATGGCAAAAATCTCCCAGAGATCTCCATCTCAACACCAAGACCCAGCTTCACTCAACGACCAGCAAGCTACAGTGCTGGACACCCTATGCCAAACAACTAGCAAGACAGGAACACAGCCCCATCCATTAGCAGAGAGGCTGCTTAAAATCATAATAAGGCCACAGACACCCCAAAACACACCACCGGACGTGGTCCTGCCCAACAGAAAGACAAGATCCAGCCTCATCCACCAGAACACAGGCCCTAGTCCCCTCCACCAGGAAGCCTACACAACCCACTGAACCAACCTTAGCCACTGGGGACAGATACCAAAAACAACGGGAACTACGAACCTGCAGCCTGCAAAAAGGAGACCCCAAACACAGGAAGATAAGAAAAATGGGAAGACAGAAAAACACACAGCAAATGAAGGAGCAAGGTAAAAACACACCAGACCTAACAAATGAAGAGGAGATAGGCAGTCTACCTGAAAAATAATTCAGAATAATGATAGTAAGGATGATCCAAAATCTTGGAAATAGAATAGACAAAATGCAAGAAACATTTAACAAAGACGTAGAAGAACTAAAGAGGAACCAAGCAATGATGAAAAACACAATTAATGAAATTAAAAATACTCTAGATGGGATCAATAGCAGAATAACTGAGGCAGAAGAACGGATAAGTGACCTGGAATATAAAATAGTGGAAATAACTACTGCAGAGCAGAATAAAGAAAAAAGAATGAAAAGAATTGAGGACAGTCTCAGAGACCTCTGGGACATTAAATGCACCAACATTCGAATTATAGGGGTCCCAGAAGAAGAGAAAAAGAAAGGGACTGAGAAAATATTTGAAGAGATTATAGTTGAAAACTTCCCTAATATGGGAAAGGAAATCAAGTCCTGGAAGCACAGAGAGTCCCATACAGGATAAATCCAAGGAGAAACACGCCAAGACACATATTAATCAAACTATCAAAAATTAAATATAAAGAAAACATATTAAAAGCAGCAAGGGAAAAACAACAAATAACACACAAGGGAATCCCCATAAGGTTAACAGCTGATCTTTCAGCAGAAACTCTGCAAGCCAGAAGGGAGTGGCAGAACATATTTAAAGTGATGAAGGAGAAAAACCTACAACCAAGATTACTCTACTCAGCAAGAATCTCATTCAGATTTGATGGAGAAATGAAAACCTTTACAGACAAGCAAAAGCTGAGAGAGTTCAGCACCACCAAACCAGCTTTACAACAAATGTTAAAGGAACTTCTCTAGGCAAGAAACACAAGAGAAGGAAAACACCTACAATAACAAACCCAAAACATTTAAGAAAATGGGAATAGGAACATACATGTCGATAATTACCTTAAATGTAAATGGATTAAATGCTCCCACCAAAAGACACAGACTGGCTGAATGGATACAAAAACAAGACCCATATATATGCTGTCTACAAGAGACCCACTTCAGACCTAGGGACACAAACAGACTGAAAGTGAGGGGATGGAAAAAGATATTCCATGCAAATGGAAATCAAAAGAAAGCTGGAGTAGCAATTCTCATATCAGACAAAATAGACTTGAAAATAAAGACTATTACAAGAGACAAAGAAGGAAAGTACAAAATGATCAAGGGATCAATCCAAGAAGAAGATATAACAATTGTAAATATTTATGCACCCAACATAGGAGCACTTCAATACATAAGGCAAATGCTAACAGCCATAAAAGGGGAAATCAACAGCAACACAATCATAGTAGGGGACTTTAACACCCCACTTTCACCAATGGACAGATCATCCAAAATGAAAATATAAAAGAAAATACAAGCTTTAAATGATACATTAAACAAGATGGACTTAATTGATATTTATAGGACATTCCAACCAAAAACAACAGAATACATATTTTTCTCAAGTGCTCATGGAACATTCTCCAGGATAGATCATATCTTGGGTCACAAATCAAGCCTTGGTAAATTTAAGAAAATTGAAATCGTATCAAGTATCTTTTCCGACCACAACGCTATGACATTAGATATCAATTACAGGAAAAGATATGTAAAAAATACAAACACATGGAGGCTACACAATACACTACTTAATAACGAGGGGATCCCTGAAGAAATCAAAGGGGAAATCAAAAAATACCTAGAAACAAATGACAATGGAGACACGATGACCCAAAACCTATGGGATGCAGCAAAAGCAGTGCTAAGAGGGAAGTTTATAGCAATACAAGCCTGCCTCAAGAAACAGGAAACATCTTGAATAAACAACCTAACCCCGCACCTAAAGCAATTAGAGAAAGAAAAACAAAAAAACCCCAAAGTTAGCAGAAAGAAAGAAATCATAAAGATCAGATCATAAATAAATGAAAAAGAAATGAAGAAAAGAAAAGCAAAGATCAACAAAATTAAAAGCTGGTTCGTTGAGAAGATAAACAAAATTGATAAACCATTAGCCAGACTCATCAAGAAAAAAAGGGAGAAGACTCAAATCAATAGAACTGGAAATGAAAAAGGAGAAGTAACAACTGACACAGCAGAAATACAAAGGATCATGAGAGATTACTACAAGCAACATTATGCCAATAAAATGGACAACCTGGAAGAAATGGACAAATTCTTAGAAATGCACAACCTGCCGAGACTGAACCAGGAAGAAATAGAAAATATGAACAGACCAATCACAAGCACTGAAATTGAAACTGTGATTAAAAATCTTCCAACAAACAAAAGCCCAGGACCAAACGGCTTCACAGGCGAATTCTATCAAACATTTAGAGAAGAGCTAACACCTATCCTTCTCAAACTCTTCCAAAATATTGCAGAGGGAGGAACACTCCCCAACTCATTCTATGAGGCCACCATCACCCTGATACCAAAACCAGACAAAGATGTCACAAAGAAAGAAAACTACAGGCCAATATCACTGATGAACATAGATGCAAAAATCCTCAACAAAATACTAGCAAACAGAATCCAACAGCACATTAAAAGGATCATACACCATGATCAAGTGGGGTTTATTCCAGGAATGCAAGGATTCTTCAATATATGCAAATCAATCAACGTGATACATCATATTAACAAATTGAAGGAGAAAAACCATATGATCATCTCAATAGATGCAGAGAAAGTTTTCGACAAAATTCAACACCCATTTATGATAAAAGCCCTGCAGAAAGTAGGCATAGAGGGAACTTTCCTCAACATAATAAAGGCCATATATGACAAACCCACAGCCAACATCGTCCTCAATGGTGAAAAACTGAAACCATTTCCACTAAGATCAAGAACAAGACAAGGTTGCCCACTCTCACCAATATTATTCAACATAGTTTTGGAAGTGTTAGCCACAGCAATCAGAAAAGAAAAAGAAATAAAAGGAATCCAAATTGGAAAAGAAGAAGTAAAGCTGTCACTGTTTGCAGATGACATGATACTATACATAGAGAATCCTAAAGCTGCTACCAGAAAACTATTAGAGCTAATCATTGAATTTGGTAAAGTAGCAGGATACAAAATTAATGCACAGAAATCCTATAGGCATGCACTTGCATTCCTATACAATAATGATGAAAAATCTGAAAGAGAAATTAAGGAAACACTCCCATTTACCATTGCAACAAAAAGAATAAAACACCTAGTAAAAATCCTACCTAACGAGACAAAAGACCTGTATGCAGAAAACTATAAGACAGTGATGAAAGAAATTAGAGATGATACAAACACATGGAGAGATACACCATGTTCTTGGATTGGAAGAATCAACATTGTGAACATGACTATACTACCCAAAGCAATGTACAGATTCAGTGCAATCCCTATCAAATTACCAGTGGCATTTTTCACAGAACTAGAACAAAAAAGTTCACAATTTGTATGGAAACACAAAGGACCCCGAATACCAAAAGCAATCTTGAGAAAGAAATATGGAGCTGGAGGAATCAGTCTCCCAGGCTTCAGACTATACTACACAGCTACAGTAATAAAGACAGTATGGTACTGGCACAAAAACAGAAATATAGAGCAATGGAATAGGATGAAAAGCCCAGCGATAAGCCCACACACGTATGGTCACCTTATTTTTGATAAAGGAGGCAAGAGTATACAATGGAGAAAAGACAGCCTCTCCAATAAGTGGTGCTGGGAAAACTAGACAGCTACATGTAAAAGAATGAAATTAGAACACTCCCTAACACGATACACAAAAATAAACTCAAAATGGATTAAAGACCTCAATGTAAGGCCAGACACTATAAAACTCCTAGAGGAAAACATAGGCAGAACACTCTGTGATATAAATCACATTAAGATCCTTTTTGACCCACCAGCTAGAGACATGGAAATAAAATTAAAAATAAACAAATGGGACCTTATGACACTTAAAATCTTTTGCACAGCAAAGGAAACCATAAACAAGACGAAAGGACAACCCTCAGAATGGAAGAAAATATTTGCAAATGAAGCAACTGACAAAGGATTAATCACCAAAATTTACAAGCAGCTCATGCAGCTCAATATCAAAAAAACAAACAACACCATCCAAAAATGGGTAGAAGACCTAAATACACATTTCTCCAAAGAAGATATACAGATTGCCAACAAACACATGGAAGGATGCTCAACATCATTAATCATTAGAGAAATGCAAATCAAAACTACAATGAGGTATCACGTCACACCAGTCAGAATGGTCATCATCAAAAAATCTACAAACAGTAAATGCTGGAGAGGGTGTGGAGAAAAGGGAACCCTCTTGCACTGTCGGTGGGAATGTAAATTGATACAGCCACTATGGAGAACAGTATGGAGGTTCCTTAAAAAACTCAAAATAGAACTAGCGTACAACCCAGCAATCCCACTACTGGGCATATACCCTGAGAAAACCATAATTCAAAAAGAGTCATGTACCACAGTCTTCATTGAATCTCTATTTACAATAGCCAGGATATGGAAGCAACCTAAGTGTCCGTCAACAGATGAATGGATAAAGAAGATGTGGCACATATATACAATGGAATATTACTCAGCCATAAAAAGAAACGAAATTGAGTTATTTGTAGTGAGGTGGATGGACCTAGAATCTGTCATACAGAGTGAAGTAAGTCAGAAAGAGAAAAACAAATACCGTATGCTAACACATATATATAGATTCTAAAAAAAAAAAAAAAATTGTTCTGTAGAACCTAGGGCAGGACAGGAATAAAGATGCACATGTAGAGAATGGACTTAAGGACATGGGGAGGGGGATGTGTAAGCTGGTACGAAGTAAGAGAGTGGCATGGACTTATATATACTACCAAATGTAAAATAGATAGCTAGTGGGAAGCAGCCACATAGCACAGGGAGATTAGCTCCATGCTCTGTGACCACCTAGAGGGGTGGGATAGGGAGGGTGGGAGGGAGACACAAGAGGGAGGAGCTATGGGGATATATGTATATATATAGCTGATTCACTTTGTTATAAAGCAGAAACTAACACACCATTGTAAAGCAATTATACTCCAATAAAGATGTTAAAAAAATAAGTGGTAAGTACTTAACTTAAAAAATTAAGAAACAAAATAATAATTCACACCAAAGAATCTCAGAATGCAAAACACTGGAAGCACTTGGGGTGGCAGGCACAGCTTGGTTCAAAGTCCTTATAAAGAAAAATTAAGTCCCCAGATTCCTTCCCTCACACCAAGCACCCAAGTGACTCTTTGTCCATCATGACAGGAAACTAGAGGCTCATTCTCTGGAGTGGTTGAAGAGATTCCAGATTCCAGATCCAGAATACTGGTAGTCGAGCGTATCTCTATAGTCAGGAGTTTAGAAAATTCTTCTGTGGGAAAACTCCCAATCAAAGATAAAAGATTTACAAATATAGGTATGGGAGACTCTGCCAATGAAATGAATGAGCATGGTCCAAATATGTATATAGAACCTTATTTCAAAATTTAATGACAATCTTTTAATGATGAAAGACATCAGTAGAAGCAGAGACCAAAGCAGCCAAGCAAAGGCTTGTGATAGAGTGATATAAATATTATATTATAGTGATACAAATATAGGGGGAGGAGAAGTGCTTGTATTTTTAGCAGAACGGTTAAAGAATGAAATCATTATTTCATAATACAAAGTTGGTAAATACTTTCGAAAACTAAAATGAATAGAGAATAGCAGTATAGAAATTTTATTTAGAAATACAGAAATAATATCAGAAGAAACACTGAAAAGAAATATAAATGACTGCCTCAAGAGCAGGAGAGCAAGGTCCAAATTCTGCCTGCTGCCTGTTTTTGAAAAAAAGAAAAAAATGCCCTTGCTCCTCATTGATTAGGTGATATCTATGTCTGCTTTTGCCACATAATAGCAGAGTTAACTAGTTGTGACAGAGACATGTTGGCTCACAAGGCCTAAATTTGTTCTTTACAAAAGAAGTTTGCTGTGTATTAATTTCATATCCTGCAACTTTACTAAATTCATTGATTAGTTCTAGTAGTTTTCTGGTTGCATCTTTAGGATTTTCTATGTATAGTATCATGTCATCTGCAAACAGTGACAGTTTTACTTCTTCTCCAATTTGGATTCCTTTTATTTCTTTTTCTTCTCAGATTGCCATGGCTATTATGGAGCTTCCTTAAAAAACTAAAAATAGAACTACCATATGAGCCAGCAATCCCACCATTGGGCATATACCCAGAGAAAACCATAATTCAAAAAGACATATGCACCCCAACATTCATAGCAGAACTATTTACAATGGCCAGGACATGGAAGCAACCTAAATGTCCAACAACAGAGGAATGGATAAAGAAGATGTGGTACATATATACAATGGAATATTACTCAGCCATAAAAAGGAATCAAATTGGGTCATTTGTAGAGATGTGGATGGAGCTAGCAACTGTCATACAGGGTGAAGTAAGTCAGAAAGGGAAAACAAATGTAGTATATTAACGCATATATGTGGAATCTAGAAAAATGGTATAGATGACCTTATTTACAAGGCAGAAATAGAAACACACATGTAGAGAACAATTGTATGGATACCAAGGGGGAAAGGGGTGGGGTGGGAGGAATTGGGAGATTGGGACTGACACATATACACTATTGATACTATGTATAAAATAGACAACTGATGGGAACATACTGTATAGAACAGGGAACGTTACTTAATGCACTGTGGCGTCCTAAGTGGGAGGAAAATCCAAAAGGGAGGGGATATATGTATATGTATGGCTGATACATTTTGCTGTGCAGTAGAAGGTAAGACAATATTGTAAACTAACTGTACTCTAATAAAAATTAATTAAAAAATAAAAAAGAAGTTTGCTGATTCTTGCTTTAGGAAGCAGGAATCAAAAACTGTGGCAAAAGTAAAGAGATATTTTATATTTGGCATTTGCAGTAGCATTTGACCTTTAAAATAATATAAATGTATTTTATTTTCATAAATATTAAAGTTAAGTTAAATAAAACAAAAAGACAAAAAGCTATGCAACTCATTTTATGAGGCAATTATAAATTTGAAGCAAAAACAGGCAAGGACAACTGGAGAATGGAAAAATATAGCCCTACGTCAGTTATAAACATTGAATGAAAAATTTTAATAAAATATTACCAATTCAAATCCAGCAGTAAATTTATACAAACAAACACACACACACGCACACACACACAATAATATAGCAATACAAATTAAGATGGACCCTAGGAATGGAAGGACTAGTCCACATTAAAAAGAGATATAATGTAACTTATCATATTAATAGAGTAAGTGATAAATACCGAATTATCAACAAATAGATATAGTAAAACTATCTAATAAATTCAACAGCCATTCAAAAAATGTTTTTAAAAAATGTTTGCAAGCTCTAAATAGAAGAAAACTTCCTTTATCTTATACAAGATATCTATTAAAAATTTACAGAGAAGCAAGAAGAACTACAGTCCTCAGCCTGTGGAACAAAAGCCACATTCACAGAAAGATAGACAAGATGAAAAGGCAGAGGGCTATGTATGAGATGAAGGAAAGAGATAAAACCCCAGAAAAAACAACTAAATGAAGTGCAGATAGGCAACTTTCCAGAAAAAGAATTCAGAATAATGATAGTGAAGATGATCCAGGACCTCGGGAAAAGAATGGAGGCAAAGATCGGGCAGATACAAGAAGTGTTTAACAAAGACATAGAAGAATTGAAGAACAAACAAACAGAGATGACCAATACAATAACTGAAAAAAAAAAACACTAGAAGGGATCAATAGCAGAAAACCGGAGGCAGAAGAATGGATAAGTGACCTGGAAGACAGAAGGGTGGAATTCACTGCTGTGGAATAGAATAAAGAAAAAAGAATGAAAAGAAATGAAGACAGCCTAAGAGACCTCTGGGGCAACATTAAAAACAACAACATTCGCATTATAGGGGTCTCAGAAGGAGAGGAGAGAAAGGACCTGAGAAAATATTTAAGAGATTATAGTCGAAAACTTCCCTAACATGCGAAAGGAAATAGCCACCCAAGTCCAGGAAGCACAGAGAGTCCCAGACAGGATAAACACAAAGAGAAACAAGCCGAGACACATAGTAATCAAACTGACAAAACTTAAAGACAGAGAAAAATTATTGAAAGCAGCAAGGGAAAAATGACAAATAACATACAAGGGAATTCCATTAAGGTTAACAGCTGATTTCTCAGCAGAAACTCTACAAACCAGAAGGGAGTGGCATGATATACCTAAAGTGATGAAAGGGAAGAACCTACAACCAAGATTACTCTACCTGTCAAGAATCTCATTAAGATTTGATGGAGAAATCAAAAGGTTTACAGAGCAGCAAAAGCTAAGAGAATTCAGCACCACCAAACCAGCTCTACAACAAACTCTAAAGGAACTTCTCTAAGTGGGAAACACAGGAGAAGAAAAGGACCTACAAAAACAAACCAAAAACAATTAAGAAAATGGTAATAGGAACATACATATTGATAATTATCTTAAACGAGAATGGATTAAATGCTCCAACCGAAAGACACAGGCTTGCTGAATGGATACAAAAAAAAGACCCATATATATGCTGTCTACAAGAGACCCACTTCAGACCTAGGGACACATACAGACTGAAAGTGAGGGGATGGAAAAAGGATATTCTGTGCAAATGGAATTCACACAAAAGCTGTAGTAGCATTACTTATATCAGATAAAATAGACTTTAAACTAAAGGATGTTACAAGAGACAAGGAAGGACACTACATAATGATCAAGGGATCAATCCAGGAAGAAGATATAATAATTATAAATATATATGCACCCAACATAGGAGCACCTCAATACATAAGGCAACTGCTAACAGCTATAAAAGAGGAAATTGACAGTAACACAATGATAGTGTGGGACGTTAACAACTCACTTACACCAATGGACAGATCTTTGAAACAGAAAATTAATAAGGAAACACAAGCTTTAAATGACACAATAGAACAGATAGATTTAATTGATATTTACAGGACATTCGATCCCAAACCAGCAGATTACACTTTCTTCTCAAGTGTGCTTGGAACATTTTCCAGGATAGATCACATCTTGGGTCACAAATCAACCCTCAGTAAATTTAAGAAAACTGAAATCATATCAAGCATCTTTTCTGACCACAACGCTATGAGATTAGAAATGAATTATAGGGAAAAAAACGTAGGAGAGACAAACACATGGAGGCTAAACAATACGTTACTAAATAACCAAGAGATCACTGAAGAAATCAAAGAGGAAATCAAAAAATACCCAGAGACAAATGACAATAAAACACAATGATCCAAAACCTATGGGATGCAGCAAAAGCGATTCTAAGAGGGAAGTTTATAGCAATACAAGCTTACCTCAAGAAACAAGAAAAATCTCAAATAAACAATCTAACCTTACACCTAAAGGAACTAGAGAAAGAGGAACAAACAAAACCCAAAGTTAGTAGAAGGAAAGAAATCATAAAGATCAGAGCAGAAATAAATGAAATAGAAACAAAGAAAACAAAAGCAAAGATCAATAAAACTAAAAGCTGGTTCTTTGAGAAGATAAACAAAATTGATAAACCATTAGCCAGACTCATCAAGAAAAAGAGGGAGAGGACTCAAATCAATAAAATTAGAAATGAAAAAGGAGAAGTTACAACAGACACCGCAGATATACAAAGCATCCTAAGAGACTACTACAAGCAACTTTATGCCAATAAAATGGACAACCTGGAAGAAATGGACAAACTCTTAGAAAGGTATAACCTTCCAAGACTGAACCAGGAAGAAATAGAAAATATTAACAGGCCAATCACAAGTAATGAGATTGAAACTGTGATTAAAATTCTTCCAACAAACAAAATCCCAGGACCAGATGGCCTCACAGGTGAATTCTATCAAACATTTAGAGAAGAGCTATCACCCATCCTTCTCAAACTCTTCCAAAAAATTGCAGAGGAAGGAACACTCCCAAACTCATTCTATGAGGCCACCATCGCCCTGATACTAAAACCAGACAAAGATACTACAAAAAAAGAAAATTACAGACAAATATCACTGACGAATATAGATGCAAATATCCTCAACAGAATACTAGCAAACAGAATCCAACAACACATTAAAAGGATCATACACCGTGATCAAGTGGGATTTATCCCAGGGACGCAAGGATTCTTCAATATATGCAAATCAATCAATGTGATACACCATATTAACAAACTGAAGAATAAAAACCATATGATCATCTCAATAGATGCAGAAAAAGCTTTTGACAAAATTCAACACCAATTTATGATAAAAACTCTCCAGAAAGTGGGCATAGAGGGAACCTACCTCAACATAATAAAGGCCATATATGAGAAACCCACAGCCAACATCATTTTCAATGGTGAAAAACTGAAAGCATTTCCTTTAAGATCAGGAAGAAGAAAAGGATGTCCACTCTCACCACTATTATTCAACATAATTTTGGAAGTTCTAGCCATGGCAATCAGAGAAGAAAAAGAATTAAAAGGAATACAAATTCGAAAAGAAGAAGTAAAACTGTCAATTTGCAGATGACATGCTACTATACATAGAGAATCCTAAAGGTGCCACCAGAAAACTACTAGAGCTAATCAATGAATTTGGTAAAGTTACAGGATACAAAACCAATGCACAGAAATTTCTTGCATTCCTATACACCAATGATGAAAACTCTGAAAGAGAAATTAAGGAAACACTCCAATTTACCACTGCAACAAGAAGAATAAAATACCTAGGAACAAACCTACCTAGAGAGACCAAAGACCTTTATGCAGAAAACTATAAGACACTGATGAAAGAAATTAGAGATGATACCAACAGATGGAGAGATACACCATGTTCTTGGATTGGAAGAATCAATATTGTGAAAATGAGCATACTACCCAAAGCAATCTACAGATTCAATGCAATCCCTATCAAATTACCAATGGCATTTTTTACAGAACTAGAACAAAAAATCTTAAAATTTTTATGGAGACACAAAAGACCCTGAATAGCCAAAGCAGCCTTGAGGGAAAAAACGGAGCTGGAGGAATCAGACTCCCTGACTTCATACTATACTACGAAGCTACAGTAATCAAGACAATATGATACTGGCACAGAAACAGAAATATAGATCGATGGAACAAGATAGAAACCCCAGAGATAAACCCACGCACCTATGGTCAACTAATCTATGACAAAGGAGACAAGGATATACAATGGAGAAAAGACAGTCTCTTCAATAAGTGGTGCTGGGAAAACTAGACAGCTACATGTAAAAGAATGAAATTAGAGCACTCCCTAACACCATACACAAAAACAAACTCAAAATGGATTACAGACCTAAATGTAAGACCAGATACTATAAAACTCTTAGAGGAAAACATAGGCAGAACACTCTTTGACATAAATCACAGCAAGATCTTTTTTGATCTGCCTCCTAGAGTAATGGAAATAAAAACAAAAATAAACAAATGGGACCTAATGAAACTTAAAAGCTTTTGCACAGCAAAGGAAACCATAAACAAGACGAAAAGACAGTCCTCAGAATGGGAGAAAATATTTACAAACAAATCAATGGACAAAGGATTAATCTCCAAAATATATAAACAGCTCATGCAGCTCAATATCCAAAAAATGAACAACCCAATCCAAAAATGGGTAGAAGACCTAAATAGACATTTCTCCAAAGAATACATATAGATGGCCCAGAAGCACATGAAAAGCTGCTCAACATCACTAATTATTAGAGAAATGCAAGTCAAAACTACAGTGAGGTATCACCTCACACCAGTTAGAATGGGCATCGTCAGAAAATCTACAAACAGCAAATGCTGGAGAGGGTGTGGAGAAAAGGGAACCCTCTTGCACTGTTGGTGGGAATATAAATTGGTACCGCCAGTATGAAGAACAGTATGGAGGTTCCTTAAAAAACTGAATATAGAATTACCATATGACCCAGCAATCCCACTACTGGGCATATACCCAGAGAAAACCATAATTCAAAAAAGACACCTGCACCCCAATGTTCATTTCAGCACTATTTACAAGAGCCAGGTCGTGGAAGCAACCTAAATGCCCATCGACAGACGAATTGATAAAGAAGATGTGGTACATATATACAATGGAATATTACTCAGCCATAAAAAAGGAATGAAATTGGGTCATTTGTAGAGATGTGGATGGATTTAGGGACTGTCTTACAGAGTGAAGTAAGTCAGAAAGAGAAAAACAAATATCGTATATTAACCCATATATATGGAACCTAGATAAATGGTACAGATGAACCGGTTTGCAGGGCAGAAAATGAGACACAGATGTAGAAAATACACTTATGGACACCAAGGGGGGAAAGCGGCAGGGGGTGGGGTGGTGGTGTGATTAATTGGGAGATTGGGATTGACATGTATACACTGATGTGTATAAAATGGATGACTAATAAAAATCTGCTGTATAAAAAAATAAATAAATACAAAATTTATAGCAATCCTACTTAATGTGAAATACGAGAAATCCTCCTTTTAAAGTCAGGAAACCATAAGGATGCCGCTACTGTTGTTTTTATTCAACATCATACTGAAAGTTCCAGTGCAATAAAATTAGAAATGGTAGTAAAAAAATATGAGGATAAAAAAAGTTATTCACAGATGATATGATTATTTACATATTAAAAGAAAGAGAAACTGAAGGAAACCTTTAGGATAAATAGAGATTCCAAGAAGGTTAGGGATTCAAGAACATATGAATTTCCACAGTGAACCTATAAAACAATGGACTGATAATAAGAAAAATATAGAAAGAGCACAATTTACTCATATCAGGAATAAGAAAAGGAAACACGACCACAAACATTAAAAAGACAAGAAAACATATTATAGCAAAAAGACATTTTCCAATGAAGTTGAAAAATTAGAGGAAAATGGCAAATTCTAGAGAAACAAAAACATACCTTATCAAAACTGATAGAAGACACATAAAATCTGATTATTCTATTAAATTTATGAAGGTAATTGAATATACTATTAAAAACTTACAAAGAAAATGCCAGGCCCAGACAGCTTCACTGGTGAAGTCTTCCAAACATTTAAGGAAACCAAAACACCAATCTTACATAAATTATTCCAGATAACTGAAAGTGAGGGAACATTTTCCAACTTGTTATGTGATGCACATAAACTTGATAATGAAATGTGAAAGGGATGTTTCAGGAAAATCTCCTTCCCAAACAACTAAACAAAAAATTATCAAATTAAATCCAGTGGCAGGGAGCACTAAATCACAGTTAATTTACTCTAGGAATGCAAGGTTGTATTAAAATTCTAAAATTAATCCTTATAATATACCATATTTATAAATTAAAGAAGTTTCTCTCAAATGTGAAGATAAAGCATTTGATAAAATATAACACTCTTTAATAATAATCAACTCTTAGAAAAGTTGGTACAGCCACTATGGAAAACAGTATGGAGGTTCCTCAGAAAACTAAAATTAGAATTACCATATGACCCATCAATCTCACTCCTGGGAATATACCTGGATAAAACTATAATTCAAAAAGATACATGCACCCTTATGTTCATAGCAGTACTGTTAGGCTATGTTTTGCTATGTTAGGCATAGCAGAACATAGGCTATGTTCACAATAGCCAAAACATGGAAACAACCTAAATGTCCATCCACAGATGAATGGATAAAAAAGATGTGGTACATATGTACAATGGAATACTACTCATTCATAAAAAAGAACAAAATAATGCCATTTGCAGCAACATGGATGCAACTAGAGATTATCATACTAAGTAAAGTCAGTCATAGAGAGAAAGACAAACACCATATGATATCACTTATATGTGGAATCTAAAATATGGCACAGATGAACATATCTATAAAACAGAAACAGATTCACAGACATAGAGATCAGACTTGTGGTTGCCAAGGGGGAGAGGCGGAGGGATGGACTGGGAGTTTGCAGTTGGTAGATGCAAACTATTACATTTAGAATGGATAAACAACAAGGTCCTAATGTATAGCACAGGGAACTATATTCAACATCTTGTAATAAGCCATAATGAAAAAGAATATAAAAAAAGCATGTCTCTATGTGTATAACTGAGTCACTGTGCTGTACAGCAGAGATTGGCACAACATTGTAAATCAACTCTACTTCAATAAAAAAATAAATAAAATAAATAAAATAAAATCAATCACAAGGAAAATAAAAAGACCTTAATCTTATAAGGGACGTCTACCAGAAGGAAAAAAAACTGAAGAAACCAACAGCAACATCATACTTAATCATGAAAACTTTAAAGCATTTCCATTGAATTTGGGAACAAGAAAAGAATGACTGCTACTGACACTCCTATTCAACCTTGTACTGAAGTTTTTAGTCACTGCAATAAGGCAGTAAAAGTAAATAAAAGGAGAAGTGTTGGAAAGGAAAAATTAAACTTTTATTATCTACATAGCCAACATGATTATGTATGCAGAATACCCCCAAAGAACCTACTAATTATTAGAATTCATTGATACAAAGTCAGTATTAAAAAATTAATTGTATATGTACTAGCCATGAACAATTAGAAATAGAATTTAAAAGTTGATACCAATTATGATAGTGTCAAAAATATCAGTATAAGATATGATACAAAATCATTATTGCAACAAAAATACAAGACCTCTACACAGAAAATTCTAAAATATTGAGGCAAATCAAAGAAGCTTACTAAATAGACTAATCTATTATATTCACAGATTGAAGATTCATTATTAATCAATGTAATTGGCTAAAATCCCAGCAGATGTGGCTGTGGGGCATGTGTATGTGTGTGTGTGTGTGTGTGTGTATGTGTTTAAAATTGATAAGTTGATTGTAAAATTTATATGGGAGTGCAGAGGGCAAAAAATGGGAGAAGATATTTGCAAATGATATGACCAATAAGGGGTTAATATCCAACATATATATACAGCTCATACAACTCAACATCAAAAAAACAAACAACCTGATTAAAAAACAGGCAGAAGAACTAAACAGACATTTTCCCAAAGAGGAAATGCAGATGGCCAACAGGCACATGAAAAAATGAAAAACATCACTAATCATCAGGGAAATACAAATCAAAACCACAAAGAGATATCACCTCACACCTGTCAGAATGGTTGTCATCAAAAAGAACACAAACAGCAAATGTTGGCGAGGATATGGAGAAAAGGGAACCGTCGTACACTGTTGGTGGGAATGTAAATTGGTGCAGCCACTGTGGAAAACAGTATGGAGGTTTCTAAAAAATGAACTACCGTATGACCCAGCAATTCTGCTCCTGGTATATATTTGAAAAAAAAACCCCAAACACTAATTCAAAATGATACATGCACTCCAATGTTCATAACAGTATTATTTAAAATTGCCAAGATATGCACGCAACCTAAGTGTCCATCAACAGATGAATGGATAAAGAAGATGCAGCATACATATGTATACTCACACACACACACACACACACACTCACACACACACACACACAATGGAATACTACTCAGCCATAAAAGAATGAAATTTTGCCATTCACAGCAACATGGATAGACTTGGAAGGCATTATGCTAAGTGAAATAAGTCAGACAGAGAAATACAAATACTGTATAATATCACTTAAAAGTGGAATCTAAAAAATACAGCAAACTAGTGAATACAAAAAAGAAGCAGTCTCACAGATATAGAAAACAAACTAGTGGCTACCAGTGGGGAGCAGGGGAGGGGTATTGTAGGGATGGGGGAGTGAGAGGGGAGGTATAAAGTACTGAGTATAAGATAGGCTACAAGGATGGACTGTAACCTTTAAAAATTGTATAAATTTTTTTTTTAATTCTATGGGAATACAGAGGGTAAAAAATAGCAAAGACATCCTTATCAGATAAGAAGATTTACTACAAAGTTATAGACATTAAAACAATGTGACTTAACATTGCTACAAACCTACAGAGATAGACTTAATGGATCAAAACAGAGGGCCTAGGAACAGACTCAATATATATCAGAGATAACATTACAGATGAGATTGAAAAGTTGAATAATCAATGAATGGTATTGGATCAATGGGTCATCCATATGGAAAAAACATAAAGTTAGATCCCTACCTCATACCAAATACACAAATAAATTCCAAATGCATTAAGGAAAAAATATGTATAAACTGAAATATAGTAGATTATTTTATGGACTCAGGATGTGTAAGGACTTTTTAGACGAAGCACCAGAAGCATAAGCCCTGAGGAAAAAATAAATATATTTGACTGTCTTACAAAATATATTTGACTGCTATACAAAAATATGGTATATTTTATGTTAAAATATACCATAAATAAATGAAAAAACAAGACAATGATTGAAGAAGTCATGCATGTAATGCTTATAATGGAAAAGGTTTAATACATAAACCTATAAAGAACTCTTATAAATAAAAATTTAAAAGACCAACTATCCAATAGAAAATAGTCCAAGGATATAATTAGACAAGTAACAGAAGAAGAAACAAATGGCCTACAAATACATGAAAACATGACCTCCCTACTGTTAACGGAGGAAATATAAGTTAAGAAAATAATGAAATACATTTCTTACCCTCATATTGGCAAAAAAATTAGTAAATCTGAAAATACCAAGTGTTGGAAATTATGTAAGAAACAGTGATTTTTTTGTTAACACCACTGGTGAGCATGTAAAATAGAATAGCTTCTTTGAGGGTAACTTGACAATAAAGTAAAGATGCTTATAATCTATGATCCAGCAATTCCACTTCTATGTGTTTTCCTAAAACAATTTTTATACATTACACAAGGAGATATATACAACAATGTTCATTGTAGTACTAGTCCTTTTTAATAGTAAAACAAACAACTAAAACCACTTAACTCAGAATGAGAATGCATAAATTATGGTTCATAACTGCAATGGAATAATACTTATCGCTTAAAATGGATGAACCAGAGCTACATTTATCAACACAGATAGACCTCCAGAACTATGTTTAGTGAAAAGATAAGCATTAATAAGGCAAGCATATAGCATATTTTAATGTAATACATACATGTACAACAGAGGTATAAAATCATAAATGGGAATTATACCCATTAATTTCAGGACTGTGGCTACTTCTGGGAGAAAGAAAAGTAAGAGGGAAAGCTGTACCTATAATGTTCTATTTATCAAAATCAAGAAAAGAAAGCAGAATCTAAAGGATGACCAAATGTTAACATCTGCTTCATCTTAGGGGTGGATCCTTGAGTGTTTTTATATTACTTAACATGTATTTGAAATTTTCCCTACTTTAAATTTCAGAAGTTTAAATAATTTTACTTCATTAGGCATTTCAGTGTAATATAATTTTTGTTGGAGTATAGTTGCTTTACAATGTTGTGTTAGTTTCTACTGTACAGCAAAGTGAATCAGCTATACGTACACATATATCCCCTGTTCTGGGGATTTCCTTCCCATTTAGGTCACCACAGATCATTGAGTAGAGTTCCCTATACAGTAGGTTCTTATTGGTTATCCATTTTTTATTTTTTCCAAATTGTTAGCAAGTGGTTCCTACATCTTATTGATTAAGTCATCCCTTTCCTTTCTAATTTCAGATGTCACCTTTTCATAAAATAAAATTTAAATGCTTAGGTTTATTTCTGGACTTCCATTTCTATTTCACTGATTTGTGTATTCATTTTAGTGACAGGCAGCCATTGTTTTGATAATTGTGGTTTTATGATATATCTCAAATCTCTAGTAAATATTTCCTTTTAACTTTTATATGGCATCACATTCAGTGACTTTTAAAAATCTTTTATAGGTTATTTTCTTTCACAATGTATATTGTTTATGCTCCTTTACAATTAAAAAAAAGCTTGTATTTCACGACAATTGCTTAAAATCTTCCTTATGCTGTTCCTTCTGTCTTTAGTAATTTGGAAATTATTCATCCTAGTTTTAGTCTACTAATGATTATACTTAAATTAAAAAATGAATTTGATTCTTTAAGTTAGGCATAAGTAGTTTTCCTATGAGTGATATCAGTAACCCCTTTTGAGACAACTACTTGACAGTCAGAGAGGTATATAACACAATGGGGGAAAGCTACTTTGGCGTATGTCTAGTTACATGTTTGGTCATGTGTTGACATGTCACCAGGTAAGTGTGACTTGCGCGGGACTGCACAAGAGTTTAGGGTAAATTTGCTTTGGTGTTATGACACATCAAAGGGTATGTAGGTAATGTGGGGCTGAGTTAGGGATAAAATCTAGATCTCTGTTTTTCCAACCAATCAGCTAATTTCTTTCAGAGCCATATTTTTGTTTTTATATTACCTGCTCTGAGCCAAATCTGATTCCCAGCATTGTAGAAGAAATGTTGGAGTTCCAAGCTGACCTCTTTCTGTGCAACTCTGACCATGTTTTATCATCTTTCTGAGACTTGTTTTCCTCATCTGCAAAGAGGAAAATCAGACTTATCTGGTAGAGTTTTTGATAGGATTAACTATAATTGCCAAGACGATGTGGTCAGGAAACAATGAAAACTACACACATATGCATTTTATATATATATATAAATATAAAGTTAAGCTTCCTGTCCATGAAGAACCTACAGGTTGCCAGTCAAGTGCCAGGAAATCCTGGACCTGATATATCAAAGCCATGAAGTCTGGCATATAGACAATCACTATGTGAAAAACGAATCCTTACCTATTATAAGCTGCTGTTGGGGCTCACAATGAACCAGCAAAATTTGTTACTCAGCTGCACCTGTGTCTTGTCAACTGGAAATTGTCAAAATCTTCACACAGATACTGCAGTCTCATAGACATAATAAAGAAATGGCTTACAGATTGCACATTAGAAGATTCTTCTCTCTCACTGAAGGCTTGTGAGAAAGCAGCCAAAAGAGGTAGAAGGGAAATGGAGCAAAACATTCTCATCAAGGGAAGTTTAGCACATCAAACAAGGGCATTAGCAACATGGCAGAAGAAAAATAAGGTCTTTCAGGGAGTCTCTTTCTTCTCCCTACAACCCAGAATACATATTCACCAACATACAGACAAAAAATGCCTCTCTTTTCCTCAATCTGACAGCATTTCCTACAGAAAGTTTGTTCTAAATTTCATTCATTCATTCAAGAAAATTCATTTAATCATTTCATTTAATAAACAGTTACAGGACTCCTAATTTGCTATGTGCTCAGACTGTAGAAATGAATAACATCCTTTGCCCTTAAGAAACTACCTAGCAGAGGGAATAAACATGTAAAACACAGACACACACACACACACACACACACACACATATGCACACACATACACAAATAAAATGCTGAGTTACCATCTGTAGCCAGCCAAGTGGAAGAAAGCTATATCTTCACTGATGAACAAGGACTGACCAGGCAGGAAGGAAACTGTGGGAGCCATTCCAATTGGATGGAAAAACAAGAGCAAAGGTTGAGTGGTTTGTGGAATTACAAGCTCTTTCCTGTGGCTAGAACAAAGCATTAATTCTAGGGTAAGAGATGAGACTATGGCATTAAAAGGTGCATGGGCCATGTTAAGGGGTTTTAACCTTTCCTGAAAACAACACGAAGGGGCTACTGAAGAGTTTTAAGTGTAGGTGTGAAAGTTTCAGACCTATGTTTTGAAAAGAACACCCCAAAATTGACTTCCTGTTCTCCAGGATGATGAAAAGGTCAAGGAGAATGAATAGATTACCTAGATGGCTCCAATCCTAGGCCAAACCATAATCAACAAGAGAGTGAATCTCTACATTTACCCACTCCATGTTTCCCTTGCCCAGTGGTGCTACAGAGGTCATAGGACATGTGGGGCAACAGGTGTGTATACACATTTTATTTATTAAATGGGCTACTCATAAGGCACAGGGAAGAAGCCACAGGTTTTCTTCAGTGCCTCTGAAATTCTCAAATAGGAATGCATACATTTCTATACTTAGACAAAACCAAAAATCCCTCCTTGTTTTGTTCATTCAGTACCTCTCTTAAGGTGAATTTATCACCCCCTAGGTGGTACCACAGTGCTAACCACTTCTGGTCTCTATTATGTTTGTACTCTGTTTACTTGTATTATCATTTTATTATAATATTGGAAATGATTTTGATTCCTGGGTTACCTTGTTTAATGTCATCACCTTTCCTTGATGAGACTCTGAATGCTTGTCTATTTTCTTACAGTGCATACAAATCAGATGTGGTAGATTGATTGCAACATTTCTCACAATTCTTTCCTCTCCATATACACTGAGCTATGATTTTGCTGCTTCTCCCATTAAAAGGTGACCCTCTTGAATCTGGGCCGACCCATGACAGCTTTGATCAGTAGAAATTGGCAGAAGTAACAGTATACCAGTTCTGAGCCAAGGCCTCAGAAAGCCTTGAGTAGTTCCATGTTCTTTCTTGAAATCCTACCACCAGTATTTGATCACATCTAGAGTAGGTTGACAGAGCATAAGAGACCACACTGAACACAGCCTAGTTGTTCCAGCTGAAGCCATCGCAGACCAGCCTACAGCCAGCTGACTTGCAAACATATGAGAGAACCTAGCGCAAGTCAGAGAGAACCTAGCTAAAATCTACCTGATGCAGAACTAACCACCAATAGAGAAGAACCACCCAGCTGACCCATGACCATTAATAAATGCTTATTCTTTTAAGCCAGTAAATTTGGGGGTGCTTTGTAATTTAGCAATATCCAAATGATACACTATGTAATGCTTCAGTAATCAAAAATATGCAAAAAACAGAAAAGAAAAAAAGGAGAGCAAAAGAAAGAAAGGAAACATTAAAAAGAAGGGAAAGAAATCACTTACATGTGGAATGGAAAAAGTTGAACTCATATAAGCCAAAGACCAGAATGGTGGTTACTAGAGGCTGTGGATGGGGAGAAAGGGGGAGATGTTGGTCAAAGAAGGTAAACTTCCACCTATAAGATGAATAAGTTCTGGGGACTACAGCATGGTAATTATAATTAATAATGATGTATTATATACTTGAGAGTTGCTAAGAGAGTAAATCTTAAATGTTCGCACTGCAAAAAAGAATTACGTGACGTAATGGAGGTATTAGATAACATTATAGTGATAATCATTTTGCAATACATAAATGTATCAAATTAGTACTTTGTATACCTTTAACTTATACTATATGTCAATTATATGTCAATAAATTATATGCCAACAATTTTTTAAAAAGAAGGAAAAGAAAATAAAAGGAATAAAAAAGTAAAAAGAAAAAAAGAAAAGTAATTTCACATTGGGGTTCATAGTCACACTATTTGTATTAAACTGACTTTTTCTTCACCATCTTTGTAATTGTTTTTGATAGGTCTATTCGTTAAATATTGTCTACCTATATTTAAAATATATTTAAACTTGAGCATACTAATATGTATTTTTGATCAATTTTTCTCTAGATTTTTATTCTCCAGCTTTAGTGGGAAAAAAAATCAGTTCCTGCCCTTGAGAATTTCCCATTTTGGCTGGTTTCACGGGAGGTGACATGGTTATGTTATAAAGCAATGTCAGTTTCTTTCTCTCGACTTATCTATAAAATGAGGAGTTTGGATAAGATTATAGTCTTAGGAGGCAGAAGCCTGAATTCAAATCTTGCCTCTATCACTTACCATGTTTTTAAACTTCAGTGTGTTTTATCTTATCTCAGTAAACCCATCCATAAAATCATAATAATAATACATTACCGGTCTGAAGGCTCAATCTTCAGCTAGATAGCTAAAGTGAATACTCTTCTGAGGGTTCTTTCAGCTCCAAGATATAGGTTTCTTTGGTGCTATTTTTATTAAATACTTGTTATGTATCAGGTGTGAAACCTCATTTAATAATCCTAACAATAATTGTGAGTAAGGTGTTAATATTCCCATTTTACAGATGAGGAAACTGAAGTTCTCACAGATATTAAGTAACTTGCCCAAGGGCACAGTAATGACAAGTTGTAGGATCAGTACCCCAAATCAGGTTAATTTGACTCAAAAGCTGGAGCTCTATATAGTAAAAAATACTGTATTCCTCTTCTCAGTTCTGGATAATCTAGGCTAAACCAAGAAATAGCAAACTTCTCTCCTCCCATGTAGAATCATGTTACAAATTAAAATGCAATTTGCCTCTGGAGACAAAGATTTTTTATAAAAAGCTTTTGAAATAGAGACACAGATGTAGAGAACAAACATATGGACACCAAGGGGGAAAAGCGAGGGGGTGGTGGTAATGGTGGTGTGATGAATTGGGAGATTGGGATTGACATATATACACTAATATGTATAAAATAGACAATAAGAACCTGCTGTATAAAAAAATAAAATAAAATTCAAAAAAAAAAAAAACTCTTGATGGATAGCAAACTGTAGAGTAGTAATTCTAAGACAGAGAGCAGCACTTGCTTAGAAAGGGTCTTTCCTTTTCCCAAAGCACCTGGGAATTATTATGGGATGACTGTTCTACAGCATAGCTTTACTTTTTTTCCCACATCTTTATTGGAGTATAAATGCTTTACAATGTTGTGTTAGTTTCTGCTGTATAACAAAGTAAATCAACTATATGTATACATATATCCCCATATCCCCTCCCTCTTGAGGCTCCCTCCCACCCTGCCTATCCCATCCCTCTAGGTCATCACAAAGCACCGAGCTGATCTCCCTGTGCTATGCAGCAGCTTCCCACTACCCATGCATTTTACATCCAGTAGTGTATATACGTCAATGCTACTCTTTCACTTCATCCCAGCTTCCCCTTTCCCCCCGGGCCCTTAAGTCTGTTCTCTACAACTGAGTCTTTATTCCTGCCCTGCAACTAAGTTCATCAGTTCCGCTTTTTAAAATTCCATATATATGCGTTTGCATACGGTATTTGTTTTTCTCTTTCTGACTTACTTCACTCTGTATGACAGATTCTAGGTCCATCCACCTCACTACAAATAACTCAATTTCATTCCTTTTTATGGCTGAGTAATATTCCTTGTATATATGTGCCACAACTTCTTTATTCAGTCATCTATTGATGGACATTTAGGTTGCTTTCATGTCCTGGCTATTGTAAATAGTGCTGCAGTGAACATTGTGGTACATGACTCTTTTTGAATTATGGTTTATTCAGGGTATATGCCCGGTAGTGGGATTGCTGGGTCATATGGTAGTTCTATTTTTCGTTTCTTAAGAAACCTCCATACTGTTCTCCATAGTGAGAGAACAATTACAATTTACATTCCCACCAACAGTGCAGGAGGGTTCATTTTTCTCCACACCCTCTTCAGCATTTATTGTTTCTAGATTTTTTGATGATGGCCATTCTGACTGGTGTGAGGTGATACCTCATTGTGGTTTTGATTTGCATTTCGCTAGTGATTAGTGATGTTGAGCATCTTTTCATGAATTTGTTGGCCATCTGTATGTCTTCTTTGGAGAAATGTCTATTTAAGTCTTCTGCCCATTTTTGGATTGGGTTGTTTGTTTTTGTGATATTGAGCTGCATGAGCTGCTTGTATATTTTGGAGATTAATCCTTTGTCAGTTGCTTCATTTGCAAATATTTTCTCCCATTCTGAGGGTTGTCTTTTCGTCTTGTTTACAGTTTCCCTTGCTGTGCAAAAGCTTTTAAGTTTCATTAGGTCCCATTTGTTTATTTTTATGTTTATTTCCATTTCTCTAGGAGGTGGGTCAAAAAGGATCTTGCTGTGATTTATATCATAGAGTGTTATGCTTAGGTTTTCCTCTAAGAATTTTATAGTGCCTGGCCTTACATTTAGGTCTTTAATCCATTTGAGTTTATTCTTGTGTATGGTGTTAGGGAGTGCTCTAATTTCATTCTTTTACATGTAGCTGTCCAGTTTTCCCAGCACCACTTATTGAAGAGGCTGTCTTTTCTCCATTGTATACTCTTGCCTCCTTTATCAAAGATAAGGTGACCATATGTGCACGGGTTTATCTCTGGGCTTTCTATCTTGTTCCATTGATCTATATTTCTCTTTTTGTGCCAGTACCATACTGTCTTGATTACTGTAGCTTTGTAGTACAGTCTGAAGTCAGGGAGCCTGATTCCTACAGCTCCGTTTTTCTTTCTCAAGATTGCTTTGGGTATTCGGGGTCTTTTGTGTTTCCATACAAATTGTAAAATTTCTTGTTCTAGTTCTGTGAAAAATGCCATTGGTAATTTGATAGGGATTGCATTGAATCTGTAGATTGCTTTGGGTACTATAGTCATTTTCACAATATTGATTCTTCCACTCCAGGAGCATGGTATATCTCTCCATCTGTTTATGTTATCTTTGATTTCTTTCATCAGTGTTTTATAGTTTTCTGAGTACAGGTCTTTTGCCTCCTTAGGTAGGTTTATTCCTAGGTATTTTATTCTTTTTGTTGTGATGGTAAATGGGATTGTTTCCTTAATTTCTCTTCCTGATCTTTTGTTGTTAGTGTATAGGAATGCAAGAGGTTTCTGGGCATTAATTTTGTATCCTGCAACCTTACCAAATTCATTGATTAGTTCTAGTAGTTTTCTGGTGGCATCTTTAGGATTTTCTATGCATAGTATCATGTCATCTGCAAACAGTGACAGTTTTACCTTTTCTTTTCCAATTCGTATTCCTTTTATTTATTTTTCTTCTCTGATTGCTGTGGCTAGGACTTCCAATACTATGTTGAATAATGTGATGAGAGTGGACATCCCTGTCTTGTTCCTGATCTTAGAGGAAATGCTTTCAGTTTTTCACCATTGAGAATGATGTTTGTTGTGGGTTTGTTGTAAATGGCTTTTATTATGTTGAGGTAGGTTCCCTCTATGCTCACTTTCTGGAGAGTTTTTATCATAAATGGGTGTTGAATTTTGTCAAAAGCTTTTTCTGCATCTATTGAGATGATCATATGGTTTTAATTCTTTAATTTGTTAATATCATGTATCACATTGATCGATTTGCGTATATTGAAGAATCCTTGCATCCCTAGGATTAATCCCAATTGATCATGGTGTATGATCCTTTTAATGTGTTGTTGGATTTTGTTTACTAGTATTTTGTTGAGAATTTCTGCATCTGTGTTTATCAGTGATATTGGTGTACAATTTTCTTTTTTTTGTGACATCTTTGTCTGGTTTTGGTATCAGCATGATGCTGACCTCATAGAATTAGTATGGGAGTGTTCTTCCCTCCACAATTTTTTGGAAGAGTTTGAGAAGGATAGGTGTTAACTCTTGTCTATATTACAGCATTGTTTTATGGTAATACTTTACAGGGGAGTTATGAAGCCACTAACTGCGATCAGACCAGGTGCTGAGGTTGTTTGCCAGCAGGAGGAAGGGTTGAACTAAGTCAAGCAAATTCTCTCATCCAGTTCCCCTGAGGCCAGTGGTAACTGATTATAAATCAGTGATGAGACAGAGATATAGGTTTAGTCTCCAGACAGTATGAGGGCTATACCCAGGCCCACATTCCATTTTACGGTTGAGGTCAGGGCTAGAACCAATATAATAGTTCAGCCTGAAGCCACAGTTGTTTCAGTCCATCTGAAGAAGGAATCACTCACTCTCCATAATTACAGGACAATCCAATAGATCAAAATATTTTCTAATTCCAACCTGAAATAAACATGTTTTAAAAAGTTGATGCAACATTATCCTAATTGTATTTACACAATCACCCTGCTATGTGTAGCTGACACATTTTTCATCATTCATGAAAGGCTCATGTTAAGCTTTTACAAACTTCAAATTATTAGACTCCACATTCTTGGAGCTTCACCTTATAGCAATTTTGGAAACCTGAGAATTGGAAGAGATCAATTTTAAGTGGAAAAACAGAGTATCTTATGGATTGCAAACAGCAGATAAAATGTTTCCTTATTAAAGGCTGCTCTCTCCACTGAATTTCAGCGAACACTAAGATCTCTACTTTGTTTAAAGATAATCACTTTTTTCTCAGAGTGTTTCACTAGGGCTTTACCTTGGGCATGAATTTTTCATGACTGATTGATTGAAAAGACAATGCCAACAGAGAATAATACAAGCATAGAAACTTGTCTTACAAGGTAGAGTTAAATTACTCCAAGGGTTAGAATGACAAACCCAGGTGCCACCTTCAACTCAGCAAGTAAATTGACAATTACAAATCTGTTGAAAAATGAGAAAAATCAATTAGGAAAAGGTTGACTTGTGCTAAAAAGTAGTGTTTGCTTTATTGAACATCATTCAGTGGATTTTGGAAACAAATAGAGAAAGCACCATGGGAAAATGCCTATCTTTGGGTGCGGGATGGGAGGAGGTATACTGGGAAGAAAGTTGGACTGAAAGAGAGGAGACCTGTCTTTCCTTCCGGGTTTATGCAACTGACTTGCTGTTTGACTTTGGGAAGATTACTTCCTATGTCTGATCCTCTATTTTCCTATTTCTACAGTAGAGATAATTGACTAGGGTCCAGAGTCATGGACTGAGGAGTTTGGACACAGTAACACAGTTAAATCAGGTCAAAAGTGAAAAGGGAGACTCTAGAGTCTATATATATATGACTGACTCATTCCTTTATTTTTTCAAGAAACACTCATTGAACTCTGCCTATGGGCTCAAAATATTTTACGTGCTGGGAATACACAAATAAACAAGACATATATAGTTCCTGCCTTCATGTGGTTTACATTTTAGTGAGGGAGACAAACAGCATACAAGTAAATGAATAGATGTACAAATGTGTAAATAAATGTATAATGAAATATCAGATAGTAATAAGAACTTAGAAGAAAAATAAAATAATCAAAGGTCAGGATAGAGAGTGGAAGATAGTCTATGGTCAGGTTGGCTGAAAAGTATTATTATTATATATATATAATTTGTTGAACACCTGCTAAGTTCCAAAGAAATGGTTAGGTGCCCTTATATTCCGTGTTATTTCTAATCCTTAGAAAAATATTACAGGATATTTTATATTATAATATTATTATTATAAGGATATTTTTATATCCTTATAAAAATATAATAATAAAATATATTATTTTTAATATAATAAAATATATTATTTTTCATTTTACAGATTAGGAAAGTAATAAGAAGAAAACTGAAAGATCAAGTAATTTTCTCTTTGGTCACCCTTCAGAGATAAAATACACTCTCCCACCCCAAATTTGGTTCAGATGCTTAGAATGATGCTACACATCCATGAAGAGCATATAAAAAGTTTTATTACCCACATAATGAGGATTTATGGCAAAGGTAGAATAGTTCCCCATACTGGTCTGAAAAAGGCTTGAGAGAGCAGGAAAGGAGGCTTGCTTGGAGTTTTACGATGGGTTGGGGTAAGAGTCAGGTTCATAAATAAGGGCTTGTGTAGTTTGAACTCCATGCCAGTGCTAAAGGAGGCTGCACCAGTGCTTTCTTATCAGCTTCCCCAGATATGGGACAGAAGGTAAAGGAGAGGTGGCTCTTGAAAGGTGTTAGAAGTTGGATGTCAAAAATGGAGTCAGACTGTTTACTATACTTTCTTAAGATGATATAACTTATGTAGCAGAGACAGAATGAATGAAACCCAGGTCTGGATTTGTCTAGCTCCAAAGTCCATGCTTTTTTATTTTACACTGTGGAAACTCAAATGATAAGATTTTGTCATTTCCCTTCAATGGGCCTGGGGAGACAAGTCTCAGAAAAGGGGTATGGGTATGGTACAATGCAAAAGGCACTAGAGAGATGGTATGATGGTGGGTGCCCGGACTGACCCTGCTTCATAAAACGACTTTAAACATTCTTAAAACTATGGGAGAACTAACAAAATACTATGAAATTATCAGGCCAAAATTTAAGTGAATTCTAGATCCAACAGAGAGCATTTGCTGAATCTAGTGAATCTGAGCTTGGCAAAATAAAAACTGACTTTCAGGACTGCCAAGGCAGTTGGGAATTAAAGAACCCATAGAAAAGTGAGACAAAAATTTTGCGTGCAATTTCCCTTCAAGTCATTTGCAAAATTCTAAGCTGCTCATATACAGGGTAAGATGCTAATAAGTCAAGTAGAAACCAGCATCAAGGAAGTTAGAATGCTAAGTGGAGATTTCAACAGAGTCTCACAGTGCTGCAGAAAAAGAGTTTGAAGTTCAGAGTCCACTAAGTTGGAAAACCTGGGTAAATACTCCATACTGTTTGAGATACCAGAAGGGTTATGCCCTTGGAGTAAGGGAAGCCAAACATGTACCTGAATTTGTACACCTGAAATTCAGCCTTGACTGGATAAATATGATCTTCCCAAAGTTATTTGCCTTCCAGAAGAAAATGAAATCCACCAGGGGAAAAAATATTAATAAAAGCATATACATTTTCAAATGCAAATTCCTGTATCAACCAAATTTATGAGCCATGTCAAGAAATAGAAACAAATAAATGAGAATAAAAAAGAAAAGAACCTGATCCATAGATTATCCAAAAAGTTCACGTATCAGCAGGGACTTTAAAAAAAATTATAACTACAATTGACCCCTGAACAATGGGGGTTTGAACTGCATGGGTACACTGACATGTGGATATTTTTCTGTCTTTTATTTTATTTTGTTTTTTAACATCTTTATTGGAGTATAAGTGCTTTACAATGTTGTGTTAGTTTCTACTGTATAACAAAGTAAATCAGTTATATGCATACATATATTCCCATATCCCCTCCCTCTGTGTCTCCCACTCAACCTCCCTACCCCCGCCCAGGTGGTTGCAAAGCACTGAGCTGATCTCCCTGTGCTATGCAGCTGCTTCCCACTATCTATCTGTTTTACATTTGGTAGCATATATACGTGAGTGCAACACTCTCACTTCGTCCCAGCTTTCCCTTCCCTCTCCCTGTGCCCTCAAGTCCATTCTCTACATCTGTGTCTTTATTCCTGTGCTGCCCCTAGGTTCTGCAGAACCACTTTTTTTTTTAGATTCCATATATATGTGTTAGCATACAGTATTTGTTTTACTCTTTCTGACTTACTTCACTCTGAATGACAGATTGTAGGTCCATCCACCTCACTACAAATAACTCAGTTTCGTTTCTTTTTATGGCTGAGTAATATTCCATTGTATATATGTGCCACATCTTCTTTATCCATTCCTCTGTCGATGGACATTTAGGTTGCTTCCATGTCCTGGCGATTGTAAATAGTGCTGCAATGAACACTGTGGTACATGACTCTTTTTGAATTATGGTTTTCTCAGGGTATATGCCCAGTAGTGGGATTGCTGGGTCGTATGGTAGTTCTAGTTTTAGTTTGTTAAGGAACCGCCATACTGTTCTCCATAGTGGCTGTATCAATTTACATTCTCACCAACAGTGCAAGAGAATTCCCTTTTCTCCACACCCCCTCCAGCATTTATTATTTGTAGATTTTTTGATGATGGCCATTCTGGCTGGTGTGAGGTGATACCTCAATGTAGTTTTGATTTGCATTTCTCTGATGATTAGTGATGTTGAGCATCCCTTCCTGTGTTTGTTGGCAGTCTGTATGTTTTCTTTGGAGAAATGTCTATTTAGGTCGTCTGCCCATTTTTGGATTGGGTTGTTTGTTTTTTTGATACTGAGCTGCATGAGTTGCTTGTATATTTTGGAGATTAATCCTTTGTCAGTTGCTTCGTTTGCATATATTTTCTCCCATTCTGAGGGTTGTCTTTTCGTCTTGTTTACAGTTTCCCTTGCTGTGCAAAAGCTTTTAAGTTTCATTAGATGCCATTTGTTTATTTTTGTGTTTATTTCCATTTCTCTAGGAGGTGGGTCAAAAAGGATCTTGCTGTGATTTATATCATAGAGTGTTCTGCCTAGGTTTTCCTCTAAGAGTTTTGTAGTGCCTGGCCTAACATTTAGGTCTTTAATCCATTTGAGTTTATTTTTGTGTATGGTGTTAGGGAGTGCTCTAATTTCATTCTTTTACATGTAGCTGTCCAGTTTTCCCAGCACCACTTATTGAAGAGGCTGTCTTTTCTCAATTGTATATTCTTGCCTCCTTTATCAAAAATAAGGTGAGCATATGTGTGTGGGTTTCTCTCTAGGCTTTCTATCCTATTCCATTGATCTATATTTCTTTTTTTGTGCCAGTACCATACTGTCTTGATTACTGTAGCTTTGTAGTATAGTCTGAAGTCAGGGAGCCTGATTCCTACAGCTCCATTTTTCTTTCTCAAGATTGCTTTGGCTATTTGGGGTCTTCTGTGTTTCCATACAAACTGTGAAATTTTTTGTTCTAGTTCTGTGAAAAACGCCATTGGTAGTTTGATAGGGATTGCATTGAATCTGTACATTGCTTTGGATAGTATAGTCATGTTCACAATGTTGATTCTTCCAATCCAAGAGCATGATATATCTCTCCATCTGTTTGTTTCATCATTACTTTCTTTCATCAGTGTTTTATAGTTTTCTGAGTACAGGTCTTTTGCCTCCTTAGGTAGGTTTATTCCTAGGTATTTTATTCTTTTTGTTGCAATGGTAAATGGGAGTGTTTCCTTAATTTCTCTTTCAGATTTTTCATCATTAGTGCATAGGAATGCAAGTTATTTCTGTGCATTAATTTTGTATCCTGCAACCTTATGAAATTCATTGATTAGCTCTAGTAGTCTTCTGGTAGCATCTTTAGGATTCTCTATGTATAGAATCATGTCATCTGCAAACAGTGACAGTTTTACTTCTTCTTTTCTGATTTGGATTCCTTTTATTTCTTTTCCTTCCCTGATTGCTGTGGCTAAAACTTCCAAAACTATGTTGAATAACAGTGGTGAGAGTGGGCAACCTTGTCTTGTTCCTGATCTTAGAGGAAATGCTTTCAGTTTTTCACCATTGATAATGATGTTGGCTGTGGGTTTGTCATACATGGCCTTTATTATGTTGAGGTAGGTTCCCTCTATGCCTCCTTTTGGAGAGCTTTTATCATAAATGGGTGTTGAATTTTGTTGAAAGCTTTTTCTGCATCTATTGAGATGATCATATGGTTTTTATTCTTCAGTTTGTTAATATGGTGTATCACATTAATTGACTTGCATATATTGAAGAATCCTTGAATTCCTGGGATAAACCCCACTTGATCATGGTGTACGATCCTTTTAATGTGCTGTTGGGTTCTGATTGCTAGTATTTTGTTGAGGATTTTTGCATCTAGGTTCATCAGAGATATTGCCCTGTGTTTTGTTTTTTTGTGACGTCTTTCTCTGGTTTTGGTATCAGGGTGATGGTGGCCTCGTAGAATGAGTTTGGGAGTGTTCCTCCCTCTGCTATAGTTTTGAAGAGTTTGAGAAAGGTAAGTGTTAGCTCTTTTCTAAGTGTTTGATAGAATTTGCCTGTGAAGCCATCTGGTCCTGGGCTTTTGTTTGTTGGAAGATTTTTAACCACAGTTTCAATTTCAGTGCTTGTGATTGGTCTGTTTATATTTTCTATTTCTTCCTGTTTCAGTTTCGGAAGGTTGTGCTTTTCTAAGAATTTGTTCATTTCTTCCTGGTTGTCCATTTTATTGGCATATAGTTGCTTGTAGTAATCTCTCATGATCCTCTGTATTTCTACAGTGTCAGCTGTTACTTCTCCTTTTTCATTCTAATTCTGTTGATTTGCATCTTCTCCCTTTTTTTCTTGATGAGTCTAACGGTTTATCAGTTTTGTTTATCTTCTCAAAGAACCAGCTTTTCGTTTTTTTGATTTTTGCTATTGTTTTCTTCATTTCTTTTAAATTTATTTCTGATCTTATCTTTATGATTTCTTTCCTTCTAACTTTGGGCTTTTTTGTTGTTGTTCTTCTTCTTTCTCTAATTGCTTTATGTGTAAGGTTAGCTTGTTTATTTGATATTTTTCTTGTTTCTTGAGGTAGGATTGTATTGCTATCAACTTCCCTCTTAGAACTGCCTTTGCTGTGTCCCATAGGTTTTGGGTCATCGTCTTTTCATTGTCATTTGTTTCTAAGTATTTTTTGATTTCCTCTTTGATTTCTTCAGTGATCTCTTGGTTATTTAGTAGTGTATTGTTTAGCCTCCATGTGTTTTAGTTTTTTACAGTTTTTCCTGTAATTGATATCTAGTCAGAAAATAAAAAAAAGAGGGAACTCCCTCCAAATCATTTTATGAAGCTAGCATAACCTTGATACCAAACCTGATAAGAATATGACACGAAAGGAAGCTAATAGGCTTTCATGAATATAGACCCAAAGTCCTAAACCAAATAGTATCACACCAAATCAAACTGGTTGTAGTATAACAGAATATTATACATCAATGTGAAAGAATAAATGATAGCTAAACACAATAATATAGACAATATATTGTTGAATGAAAGAAGCCATATTCTAAAGGATATATATAGTAAAATTCCATTTACTGGAAGTTCTAGAACAAGCAAACTAATCTGAGTTGATAGAATATTTGTTACCTTTCTGGGTATTTCTTGGAAGCAGGCACCAGAGAGTCTTCTGGGTAACGCAATATTCTATATTTTGATCAAGGTAAGTGGTTACACTGGTGTGTTTATTTGTAAAAATCCATTGAGCTATACACTTGAGATTTGAGAATTTTACTGTATGCATGCTAGTCTTCAATGAAAAGTTTCCAAAAAACTTCCCACTAATATTTATGACTCCTTAAGGAGATTCTGAATATATAGTTAATATCTCTTCTAGCTCTTAAAACCTATGCTTCTACTGCTGGCTTTTACAAGTTGATCAGAACCTTTACTATGTCTCCTTAATAACAGTAGATCAACACTAACAACAGCACTAAAAGCTTTAGATAATATGGAATACATCTAAAAATAGTTATAACAGCTTAAGTGAGAAAAATATTTTAAAGACCACAAATTATTTTGAATAGTTCACAGTTTTCTTGAAATTTTCTGTAGTCAGAGTTAAGCCAGTGCTTTAAGTAGGACAATAGCATATTTTTATATCAGGGCCAACAAAAAACTAAAGCTGAAATATTACAAAGCCAACTTGGTAGACAAATATATGATACTTCAGCCCTGGAGGAAAGCTAAATCTAAATGTCAAATTATGTAACTGAATGTTTTACCCTCTACAGTTTCAAAGGAATAGAAATGCCAACAGCAGAGTTCCTGAAATTTAGAGACATAGAATTTATGACATAGTAGAAAAAGCACAGAATTGAGAGTGTGAAAAACTGTATATTAGTCCTGGATATATCACTTATTGGTTGAATGATTTTGGAAAAATAATTTAAAGTCTCCATATTTTGTTCCTTTGTGTATAAAACTGGTAACAATAATATGTAACTCCCAACATTACAGAGAAAATACACAGAGAGTGCATCTAAAATCTACTAATTATTATTATTATTCATTTTCCCAGATGATTTTTGAAATATTTGTCTTCAGTTTGGTTTTTGAAGGCTCTTGTCCCAATGACCCAAAGTATTTGGACAGTTGAAAAATCCACATGGATCCCTCTGGCAAAAGAAACTACATGCTTGAGTTGCATTCTAAGTATATACTTTTGGAACATATCACGGGATGTAAACTGAGGTTATTCCCTTTCCCAAACAGAACAATTCTCCTGAAGGAAAATATTTCCTCTAAATTTTTCCTTAGAGCAAAGTGAGGGATTACTACAAGATTAGACCAGTTCAACATCAGCTAAGTCTTTCCAAACGATTCTTGCTTCCAACTGTGGCATGCCTACAACAGCTTCCCATTTTTCAGTTTACCTGTGCTTTCCCATATCTAAATATGGTTTTGAATTCCATGTCACTAAGTCAATCTCTCTGATCTCATGTTCCCAAGCTTGTCCAGACTAAGCTTTCTATTTCTGCCAGACCTGGCTCACCAATAGCCCCAAACATAGCTCTAGAATGCTTCTTCTCCTCTGTCAGCCTGGTTCACTCCTACACATGTTCTGAAACTCAGCTGAGGTGTCATTTCCTCCAAGAAGCTTTATTTAACCCTCAAGCCCACATAGGTACCTCCTCTATGCTCTCTCTGCAACCTGGAAGTCCTTTCACAGTGATCATCATTCTATATTGTTAAATGTTTATTTACTTGTCTGTATCCCTCCTCCCCCCAAATAGAAAATTATTAAGGATGAAACTTCTATTTATTCTTTGTATCCTGGCATTCAATAGGATCCTATTGTATGTTTGTGCTAAATAAGTGAATAAATCAATGAGTGCTTAAGTGAATCTATGAATAAATAACTGAATGTATTATGCTCATTCATTCCAGCCTCCATGCCTTTGTTCTCACCACTAAGTCTCCATAGATTGTTCCCTCACCTACCCAAATCCTATCCTTCATTCAGTTCCTGCTAGAGTCCCACCTTCTACATAGTAGAGTATAAGCACTGAGGATATAACAAAAATTAAGATGTACCCCCACTCTCAAGGGTCTTACAGTAGATTAGGGAAGAGGTAGATGTAAATAGTCTACAATGCAGTGTGACCTGGCAGATGAAGAGATGGAGTTTGTAGGATCGTAGGAGAAAGGACAAACCCCAGTCTGATAGATCAAAGATATCTATCTAAAGAAGGCTCTTCCTGACCTAAGAATTTAAGGACAAATAAGATTTCCAGGTAAAGGGTGGGAATTGGGGATGATGTAAAACATTTTATGATCACAGGAATAGAGATATGAAACATTGCAGTTTAGGAGAGCATCCTAGGCAGTAAGGATAAGTGACCTGCCTAGGACCAGAGTCAGATCAGTGAAAAAGATGAGACTAGAGTCCAGGCTTCCTAATTCTTAGTCCAGTACTATTTCCATTATCCCAGAAAACAGTATTGTTAGATTGCATGTGACTAGCTTCTATGACTTTCCAATGTAAAATGTCCAAGTGTGGCACTTTGTCTCTTTCGCTGGTGGACCTCATCTCCCAGGACTCCTTTCTCAGTAGTTGTAGCAGATCTCTAGTAGATTTTAGCAGTTTACTTCTTGGTTTGAAGGCTGTCATATAGCAAGACATCTATGGTTTGCTGGAATTCTGTAAAATGTTCAAACCTCCATAGCAACTTGGAGTCCTAGCAGTGACTCAATGAAGTAATGTAAACAAAGCCCCAATGTCACCCAATAATGAATTTTTTTCTGACAACATCTTTGTCTAAAGAATGACAACTCCAAGTTGCTGAAAGGAACCAGAGTAATTAAGCATTCTTGAGATAAATGGTTTGTTAACCAAGACCCTCAAATATGTTTCAGTTTTCCCAATTTTGCCAAAGTACCTGAAAAAAAATCAAAACAATCCACCTCCTGCAATATACGGTAGTTAATGCCTACTGTTAGGCATTCTGTGCTCATCAGCATTGTTCCTAACAACTATGTCAACATCAACATATCTATTACACAGTTGAGAAAACAAAGAGACATCAAATCACATATCTGAGGTCACAGAGCTTATAGAGATGGAGCCAGGATTCAAATTTAAGTCTGACTCTAAAGCCAGTCATATTTTTGGTAACTCTGTGCAGTTACGCAGGTCCTCTCCATCTCTCTCCCCATCAAACCTAGTGACTATGGTTGTGGGATCAGGGAGAGAGTCCTAGACCAAGAGTCAGGGGACTCTATTTAACTTTTCTGTGTGACCTAATTCCCATTGATAGGAGTATGTCTGAATGATTTCTAAGGCCTCTAGTAGTTCTGACAGTCTATGACTCTGAAATTTTAAAATATTCTTATATAACAACTTCCCCATGAAAAGGTCATGGCCCTGTGAGTTGCCTGTAGTGGGCAGATAGGAGGATAAAACCTTCAGCGAAATTGAATTCAGTTCTCTGGGCTTATCAAAGTGGAAAATAGGCACCTAGCTGCCAAAAAATAAAGGAGTAAGTCCTTGGGAGATGAACTTAGTCAACACAGAGGCTCTTGTGCATCAGCACTGTCAGCAGCAACCTCAGTCATTGTCACAAATGCAGTGAAGACTCAAGAAAAAATATGTTGTTAGTTTTGCTGAAGATGATAGGACTTTTCAACCAAGTAGTACATTAGACTCCACATTAGATCTAGACTTATCGAGTCAAGAGACCCGATATCTTACCCTAGGTATCCAGACTGGTCAGCGGTTTTAATGCTTCCTTCCCTACCTATGTACAAGGTCAAAGGAATTCCATTAAAACCCATGACAGCTTATCTCTTTAACTCAATTTATCCAGACTCTCACTCCCACCCTCTGGCTTTTCTCATTTTTGTCTAGTCCCTAGTTTCTGTTCCATGGCCTCACATCTGGACAAGAGAAGTTTGCATCATTCACTCAGTTTTATTGAGTTCATACTACATGCCAGCTACAAACTCCCCAAAGTCAGCGATAGCTATGCTAAGCTATTGGGGCAGGAAGTTGATGGTGGTGAGGGGCTGGGAAGGAGAAGAAAGGAGAACAAAGTTCAGACAAATAAATAGGTCTGGGCAAAGGACACATGTTAAATAAAAAGTTATCACAAAATTAAAAGCAGTTTAGTATGGCTAGACTGCAGAGTATGCTGGGAAAGGTGAAAGAGATGAAGCTGAAAGGGTAGCCACAGGATAACAGTGGCTGTGGGATGGAGAATCCTGATTCTGCCACCTACTAGCTATGTGACCAATCTCAGTTTCTTAATCTGCAAGATGGAGATAACAATTCCTACTTCCTGTAGCACTTGGTTTTCATCATTTGGTAGGTGCTTAAACATTCTTCGAGTCTGAATCCTGGAATATAATGGAAGGATGGAAACTGAAAAAGCATGTGACAGTGGGATTGGACAGTTTCCCTATAGGATGTTCAGGGACAAGAAAAAGTAGATTTTTGGAGCTGTCTAGAGTTTCTAGTCTGGCATCCAATCAGATGACAGGCCAGGTTCAGTTCAAGTACCCAAGTATGGTTTCAGTTCAAGTACCTGTTATGGTTTCTAAAATTCAGAGCATAGAATCACCCCAGCAGCTTCCTCACACCTCATGCTGTGAGTTCTGCACAGAGCCCTAAGAAAGTTGTCAGCCATGAGATTCTTTCCCCTCCAATGCAAACACACATGGCACAGGCATATGATTCCCATCTGGATCCACCCCCGACTTCCGGCCAGGAGGCTGCTGTGTAGGCAGGACCGTCTGCCTTTGAATTTGCCAGCCTAACCCGGTACCCTGAGCCAGCCCTTTCCAAGCAGTAACACACAGACCTGGCAAAATTCACACTTCTGTAAATTCTTTTCGGGGACCTATCCATCTCTACATTTTCCTTGCCTTGTCAGAAGAGGTTGACCTGGGCCAGGCACAAGTTTGCTCAGAACAAACAAATGGGTATTTATTTCTGAAGAGAACAGTCAGCCTTTTCTTTAATCTAAGGAACAGATGCTGGCTCAGGAGGAGAATGGGCTGAAAGTCCCACCCATCACTCTAAGGCCATAGGATCAAGAATTGTTATTCAAAGCAACAGACCCCCCACTCCCCTCAGGTTCCCTGATGGCATCAGTGCCCAGCCACTGCAGAATTATTACCATCATCATCTCTGCTGGATTCTATGCCCCAGTCAAATTGGCGGCATTCCTTCTATTTGCAAACAGATTGCAAAATAAGAACCCCAGGAAGGATGAAGGCTGGCCAGGCTCCAAGGACCTTCAGAAGCGATCATGCTAAATCAGGGTTGCTTCCTACTCTCTGAACAGCAGCAGTTACTAGCACTACCTCCCAAAGGCCCTGGATCACTGGGATGCCCGGCCTCTCCTCCCTCCCTCTTCCTTCCTGGAATAAGCAGCCTAAAAAAAAAGAGAGAGAGGGCAGAACTTCCTGGGAAATTATAAGAAAGAATCTATCATTGGGGTCCTAAACTATTCATGAGCTACCTGACAGGAGAGCTTGGAACAAAGCACCAATAGAAACTTCAACTCATTTTCCTCAGGATTCTAAACTTTACACCTCTTCTTTGCCTTAGTCTGTCATTCATGGTCCTCTACAATCTAGCCACTTGTGTGCATATCCAGCCTTCTCTCCTAAACTGATCCGTCCTCTCCTGCCCATAACCCTTCATTCAGTCCCTTGTTCACTTATCATCAAACATGAGCAAAGGATAAAAGAATAGTAACAATGGTTACTGTCATTTCTAAGTGCTTATTGTGTAACAGGCTGTGTGACAAGTGCTTTACACATATTTTTTAGTTTAATTCTAAAAAAATTAAAACCCAAGAGGTATGCTCTATTATTATCCCCATCTCACATTTGAGGAAACTGAGGCTCAGAGATTGTAAGCACCTTGCCTAAGATCATAAAACTAATATGTGAGATGTCTGGATAAAAATAGCATTATTACCTGAAACAATTTTTCTGAACTAGATCTTACTATCCCCCTTTTACAGGTGAGGACATGTCCAGAGGTTTAGTAACACACTCATGGTAGACTGGAGTTCTGTTTAAGACCTGTCTGGTTCCAAAGCCCTTACTCTTAACCATTACTACTCATCTTCAAAATGGAGATTAAATTAGCTACCATCTTCCCTCAGGGAAGAGAGAAAAACATCTATCTCACCTAACTTAATGACTCAAGTAAGATAGTGTCAATGAAAATATATTGTAAACAGTAAGGCAATGTTCGAAGTCAGTTATAATTGATATTACTTACTTCCATGGTAGAACATATTTTATTTATTTGCTTTAGTAGACAACTTGCTTTTTCTTCCTTTCCAAACTGTATATCTTTTTACTTCCTTTTCTTTTCATTTCACACTAGCTAGGACATCCAATACATACAATGTTGAATAGGAATGGTGAGAGGCACACGCTTGCCTCCTTCCTGATCTCATGAGGAAAACATCCAGTTTCTCACCATTAAGTGCAATGCAAGCTATAGGATTTTTTTTGTAGATGTTCTTTATCAAGTTGAGGGAATTCACCTCTAGTCCTAGTTGTTGAGAGGTTTTTTTGTTTATTTGTTTTAAAATCAGGAATGGGTGTTGAATTTAGTCAAATGTTTTTCTTATTTTACTTATATGGTAGATGACATTAATTTTCAAATATTGAACCAGTTTTGCACACCTGTTAATAAATCCCACTTGGTCATGGTACATAATTCTTTTTACACATTGCTGGATTCAATTTGCTAAGATTTTGTTTGAGTACTTTTTGTATCTATGTTCATGACTGATATTGGTTTGTAGTTTTCCTTTCTTGTAATGCTTTTATCTGGTCTTGGTGACAATTTTTTTTAATCATATAATAAAAGTAAATATTGGGACTTCCCTGGTGGTGCAGTGGTTAAGAATCCGCCTGCCAATGCAGGGGACACGGGTTTGAGCCCTGGTCCAGGAAGATCCCACACGCCGTGGAGCAACTAACCCCATGCACCACAACTACTGAGCCTGCGCTCTAGAGCTACAACTACTGAGACCGTGTGCCTAGAGCCTGTGCTTCGCAACAAGAGAAGTCACCACAATGATAAGCCCGCGCACCGCAAGGAAGAGTAGCCCCAGCTCACCCGGAACTAAAAAGAAAGCCCACATGCAGCAACGAAGACCCAACGCAGCCATAAATAAATAAATAAATAAATGTAAATATTCTTCTTCTAATCCTCTTTTAGTAATTTGTGCACTTCCCTAGAAATAGAAGTTTAGGAGTCAAGTTCCAGATCCAGCCTGTAATTGCAGATGTAATAAAGGGAAAGAGCACAGAATTCGGAGTCAAACAAACCTGAGTTTGAATCCCAGTTCTGCCATTACTTTGTGACCTAAGTCAGTATTTCACTTCAGCAGACCTCTGTTCCTTAACTGGTAAAGTAAGAAACAATAATTTCTTCCTTGCAACGTTATGCTGAGAATGTAAAAAGCAAAACAAAAACAGAGGCTAGATATATGGCATTAAAACATAATGACACAAAAAATCATTTTAAAAATCTTACTTGATAACAAAACCAGAGAGGAGTTGGTATGTTTTTATAGCTGTTCCTTGAACAGGAGACACACAGGTATTCAGCCATGGAAACCATAACTAGCTCATCATGCTGTTGTGCATACTCTGATAGAATGCCTTCTTGAAACTCAATGCCTGGTTAATTATTTTTTAATGCTCACAACTCAGCTTTGGTATCCCCCTCCTCCAGGGAGCCTTTCTTGACCCCAAGTCCTGGTTAGAAACCCCTCCTTTGTGTTTGCACTACTTGTGCTTGCCTCTCTCATAACTGTAATGACTGATTTCACTCTCTGGGTATAATCTCTTTCTCCCACTAGATTGTGAGCTCCTTGAGGACAACAATCATGCCTTGTTCATTTGTGGTACATAATAGGTGCTCAGATAAAGTCTGCTAATTTAATAAGAAAAGAAAGGCCCTTTGGTATCAATATCCATTGTGAAGTAGATGTTCTCCAATCAGTATCTCGTAATTCACAGCATCATTTCTGTTGGCTAAATTATTCCTCACTGCGGAAAAATTAGACCCTCTTCTGATTACCTCTTCAGCAGTTAGTTCTTCATTGCAAGGTGAACTTTTCTCTTTTCTTCCTCCCCCTTTTCCCCCTTTCCTTGTATAGCAAACCAACTGAGGAGTAGTAATTATGAGAAAATCTACACTATAATTATTGTAGCACTTTACTTTGTATTGACATCTGTAAAAGAAAGAACTCTAGGAGTTGATGAACAATGATGTTTTTTCCTACTTTTCTTTCAAATGCACATTTTTACTTTAAAAATATCATCATTTTTGACACATGTCTTAACAGTTTTGAAATATCTAGATTTTATATTTTGGGGAAACTCTTGAAACATAAAAGGTATTAGACTGCTAGAGTTGGAAGGAAATTTAGAGCTTATTAAGTTTGATTCTCTTATCTTATATTAGTGAAACTGAGTTTCCCCTGGCGGATGTGACACCTAATGTCACACAGAATTGGGGAAAGAGTGGCAGTGAAAAATACATACAGGCATCAGAAGATTTTGGGTCACATAGCCTCTCTGAGGTTCAGTTTCTCCCTCTAAAATACTGTTAATAACGTCTGCCACATAGAACATTGTGAGGATTAAGGGAGTTCACATATGGAAAGCACTCAACTGACCTAACACATAAGAGTTTTATCTTATAATGACAGTTATTTTTATTATAATTCATAGTAAATAAGGACTAGAATCTAAGGCCCTTTCTTTCTGCTATACAATGTAGCCTTTTAAAGTAAGCTCAACTTTTCTACCAAAGAGGATAGCAGCCAAATCCATACCAAACAGGAAGAAAGTAGGTGAGAGAGAGAGAGGAGAGAGAAGAGGAAGGGTGGAGAGAAGGAGGGGAGGAAAAAAGTAAAGTGGATGGACTTCAGCTTAAAGAATTCAACTGGACACACTGTATTGTTCAATCTAAGATTCCACGCACATGAATATTCAAGGACTTCAGTCTGAGCTATTTAGATAGAAAATCTGGGAATTTATCACTTGAGGGACCCTTGACATGGTGGCTGAAGCAGGCAGGCAGGTGCGGAGGAGTGATCCAGAGGTCACCTGTAGATGGTTATCACTACCCGGCTCTGCCTAAAATATAGGAAGGTGAACGGGACTTGGAAAATAGGCAGAAGCCACAAAGAAAACTCATCCTGATCACACCCTGAAACACTTTATTTTTATCCAATAGTCCACAAGTGTCAGGTAGGATAAAGTATGTTTCAGTTCTGCTATCTGTCCCAAATGACAATATTGTTCCCCTCAATGAACCTCGCTTTCAATATCTGAAGAATACGGGTAATGCCTAATCAGTAGGGTTATTGTGAAAGTGAAAATAAAAATAAGTGGTGTATATAACAGTAATGTTCATATTATAAATCAACTTACAAATGTTAGACATAATTATTACTAAAACTGTTTTTCTAGAATATTTTTTCACCAATGGACTTTACTAAGATGCCAGCATATCATGAAATTAGCACCTAGTATAAACTATTATATTTATTATAACTTTTTATGGCCACATATAAATATTGACAAATACGTATATTATCCTTTTTGTACTTACTAATGTTTTAGTAAGTTGCACTAAATTTATTAACTGTACTTACATTTACTGAGTATCTTCTATGTGCTGACGCAGCACTTAACAGATATTAACTAATTTAATCCTCACAATGCTATAAAATGGGTATTGTTGTCCTCATTTTACAGAATAAGAAACTTAGGCCAGAGAAGTTAAATAACCAAAAATTATTTTTATTAGAGCTGTTACGTGAACCTAAGCAGTCTGGCTCCAATCTCAACTTGTACAGTAAATTGTATGTATTGAAATTATTCCATTTTTATTTCTAGTATTACACTGGCATCTGTTTTAAGCGTCTCTTTAAATTCAATCTATTGGCATGTGTAATAAGTTATACACACATTATAGGAAATGTGACTTTCTTAAAAAGAAATCAATTAATCCTTTATGATGTCATTAAAGAAGATCAATATTTACTTTATCATGTAGTTGATATTTTCATTACTGGTCTCAGAAAGTAATAGAAAGTCATCATTCTTATGGTATAACATTGAGCTATGTTCAGAGTTCAGAATTTCTGGTTCCCCTTACCCAGGTCAGTGAAAGGCCTTTCCATCTCTCTTGCTATAGATTGAATACTTCTGCCTACCCCCCTCCCCATTTCATACTCTGAAATCCTAACCCTGAAGGTGGTGGAATTAGGAGAGGGGGCCTTTGGGAGGCAATGAGATCATGAGGGCACAGCTCTCATAAAAGGGATTAGTGCCCTTATAAAAGAAGCCCAAGAAAATTCTCTTGGTCCTTCTGCCATGTGAGGTTACAGTGAGAAGACTGTCGTCTATAAGGAAGCATGTCTCACCAGACACTGAATCTGTTGGTGCCTTGATCTTGGACTTCCCAACCTCTAGAGCTATGAGAAATACATATTTGTTGCTTAAAAGCTACCCAGACTACAGTATCATTATAGCAGCCCAAATGGACTGAAAAAGAAAATGGGTTCTGAGAATGGGGTGCTGCTGTAATAAATACCTAAAAATGTGGAAGCAGCTTTGGAATTGGGTAATGGGTAGAGGCTGGAAAATTTTGGAAGTTCATGATAGAAAAAGACTACATTGCTGTGAAGGGACTGTTAAAGGCTCAGAAGGAGAGGGGGAGAACCCTAAAGAAAGCCTCAATCTTCTTAGAGAATACCTAAGTGATTGTGAACAGAATGTTGGTAGAAATAAGGACAATATTAATCAAAAGGGAAACAGAACTCGAAAATTTAGAAAATTCTCAGCCTATCCATACTGGAATGGAAAAGAAGAGGAGAGAAGACAAATTTGATAAGGAGATTCGTAAAGATCAGCCATCTAAACAGATGCCGGAGCTACTGTCCAAAACAATGGAAGAATGACCCTGAAGGCGTTTTTGAGATCACTGGGGCTGCCCCTTCCATCACAAGCCCGGAGTGCAAGGGCCTGTGGAGATAAATTCGGTTTATAACATTGTATAAGTTTCATGTGTACAACATTACTTTTCAACTTCCATACACACCAGAGGTCCCCAAGCTTTTTGGCACCAGGGACAAGTTTCATGGAAGACAATTTTTCCACGTACTGGGCGGGAGGAGGGGGGATGGTTTCGGGATGATTCAAGCACAGTACGTTTATTGTGCACTTTATTTATTAAATTGTAATATATAGTGAAATAATTATACAACTCACCAAAATGCAGAATCAGTGGGAGCCCTGAGCTTGTTTTCCTGCAGCTTGATGGCCCCATCTGGGGGTGACGGGAGACAGTGACACCCGACGTGTGTTGCTTATGTCCAGTCTACTCTGTAATCTTGTTTTTGTTGCTGTCACTGCTGAAAACCCTGCTTCACAAAGATAGGACATTGGAAGTGGAAGCAGGCTTTTGAGTGCTTTTGTGGCAATCTCAGGATACTCTGCCTTGACTTTAATCCAGAACGTATGGAGATTTGAAGTTGTCTCAAACATACTTTTAAGGCCACCGTCATTTGCGATCTCAAGCAATTGATCCTCTTCTAGCACGGACAAAGTCGATTCACCTGGCTTATTCACAAATGGATCGCGGATCCATTCCTTCTCCGTTTGGGGGTCTTTTGTGGTTGGGAAGTAATGCTCAAACTCTTTTGAAAGCTGAGATAGGTGATCATGCACCAGCTGGGAGAAAGAAGGCCCTGGCTCAGTCTCTTTCAAAATCTCTACTATTGTTTGAAACATGTCAAAAATCCCAATGTTCACTCGTCGCCCAAATAATTCCAGTTTGGCTTTGAATGCAGCCACTTTATCTGCCGACTTGAACACAGTTATCGTTCTCCCCTGAAGTGACACATTGAGTTCACTGAGCAGGTTGAATATGTCACACAAGTAAGCAAGTTTGCGACCCATTCTGTGTCACTGAAATGTGCTGCTAGTGGTGACTTTTCTAAAAGAAATCTCTGGAGCAGCTCTCGTAACTCAAAAACTCTGACCAGTGATCTACCTTTAGAAAGCTATCTCACTTCTGCATATAAGATGCGTGTGCCCTACGTCCATCTCCTCACAGAGCTGTGTGAACAGATGTGAGTTAAGGGCATGTACTTTAATGTGGTTGATAATTTTAATCACATCCTGCAAAACGTTAAGTTCAGCTGACATTTTTAGGCTAGCCAGCATTTCTGTATGGATGACACAGCGTGTAGACTTACATTCAGAAGTGGCCTCTTTGACCCAAGTAGTGAAACCAGAAAGCTGTCCAGTCATGGCAGCTGCTCTGTCTGTGCATATACCGACACAAAATGACCAGTTCAGTTTTCCTGATATGTAATCATTCAAAGACTTGAATAGTTCTGCCGCTGTGGTGTTGGTTGGCAACAAAAGTGCACATAACATATCCTCATGCACATCCTCCTGAAAAATATATCGCACAGAAACAAGCATTGTTGCCTTGTTGTCAACATCGGTAGACTCGTCAACCTAGATTGTGTACCACAGTGACTCATTAATCCTCTCTAACAATTGTGCCTCAATAGCCTCTGCTATTTCATCAATTCATCTAGTTATGGTGCTAGCCGAAAGAGGAACTTGTACCACATTTTGAACTGCAGCCTCCTAAAAGTTCATTACAAACATCCTTAGCAGCAGGAAGGATCAACTCGTCACCAATAGTAAAAGGCTTCTTAGCTTTAGCAATGTGGTTAGCCACTAAGAGTGATTCTCTCACTGCAGACACATTTGATGAAGTGGTGGCCTTCAATAATTGCTTCTGTTCTTCATGTTCACCTTTTTTCTTTGGAAAACTCCAAAGACTTGTCTTTTAATGCAGGGTGCTTGGTCTCCATGTGGCAAAGCAGTTTTGAAGGTTTCATGGCTTCCTCGTATAGCCAGTCACCACATATTATACAAAGTGAGCTTGGAGAATGTGAATCACCTGTTGCAATGAACCCGTAATTTAAGTAGGACTCTTGGTATTTTCTTTTAAATGCAGCTTTCTTTTTGTTGGCAGCCTTAGAGTCTTCTGCTGTCTCATCATTGGGTCTTTCCCCCTTTACAAAGAAGCTCTCCAGGGATGTTTGTTTTTTACTCATTTTGGCTAGGGTTAGCTTGTGGGCTTACCAAAACTGTGACTGAGACAAGTGTCCAGTGTGGGAAAGAGGCATGGATGGAAGAGGTAAATAAAATAATGGGCAGGCCACTCATGGACTAAAATAAGTGTCGGATTCTGACTTAAAGCCTGCCACCAGATGCAGCTGTGCAACTCAAGTACATCAACTCACTTGCCACTATAAAGCCTGCCACCACATGCAGCTTAATTGTCACTTCCCACTCACTGATAGGGTTTTGATATGAGTCTGCAAGCAGTTGATTTATTATGGTCTCTGTGCAGTCAAACCTCTCTGCTGATGATAATCTGTATTTGCAGCCGCTCCCCAGTGCTAGCATCACTGCCTCAGCTCCACCTCAGATAATCAGGCATTAGATTCTCATAAGGAGCGTGCACCCTAGATCCCTCACATGCACAGTTCACAGTAAGGTTCACGCTCCTATGAGAATCTAATGCCGCCGCTGATCTGCCAGGAGGCAGAACTCAGGCAGTAATGTGAGTGATGGGGAGTGGCTGTAAATACAGATGAAGCTTCACGTGCTCACCTGCCACTCACCTCCTGCTGTGCGGCCCGGTTCCTAACAGGCCATGGACCCCTGATATAAACTACATCATGGTCACCACCAAAAGTTTAGTTTCCATCCATCACCATACAGTTGACTCATTTTGTCTATTTAGCCCTCCCTCTATCCCCCTTCCCCTCTGGTAACTGCTACTCTGTTCTCTGCATCTATGCATTTGGTTTGGTTTGGTTTGCTCATTTGTTCATTTTATTATATTCAACATATGAGTAAAATAATACAATATTTGTCTTTTGGATTTTAAGTTGATGCTGGAATGCATTAAGACTTTTAGGGCTATTAGGAAAGAATGAATGAATTTTCCATGAGAGAAGGGCATGAATTTGGGGGTGGAGGGGCAGAGGCAGAATACTATAGATTGAATGTTTTTATCTCCCTCTCCTCCTGCAAAATTCACATTTTAATATCCAAATCTTCAAGGTGATGAAATTAGGAGGTGGGGCCTTTGGGAGTTGATGAGGTCATGAGGGCTCTGCCCTTATAAAACAAGCCCAAGAAAGCTCTCCTGACCCCCTTCTGCCATGTAAGGTTACAGTGAGAAGATGGCCATCTATGAGGAAGTGGGCCCTCACCAGACACCAAATCTGCTGGGGCCTTATCTTGGACTTCCCAAACTCCAGAGCTGTGAGAAATACATTCCTGTTGTTTATAAGCCACCTAGTCTATGTTGTTTTCTTATAGTAGCCCGAATGGACTAAGACATCTTTCATATAAATGTTTTATTTATATAGAAGTCTTTTAAAAGGTAAGGAAGGGATCTGTTCAGTCACTGAGCAAAAAAATTCTATAGCTGCAGAAAAATTCTATACATGATATCCTTTATAACAGAAGCTTAAAAGTTGTTGGTTTGCAAAGATCAAAGATCAGAAACCCACTCAAGCTTCCTTCAGGAAAGTGGGGTTTATTGTAAGAATGTTAAAGATGTCAGGTTCCCAAATATGGGCTGCATTGTTATTAAAAAACAGTCAGATAGTTTCTGCCCCTTTCTTCCTTGCAGTTTCTCATTTCTGCTGTGTTCATTTCATTCTTCTCTCTCTTTAATAGGCTTTTGTACTCAACTACTTTCATGTGGACATGATAGCCTCTACAAAATCATAGCCTCAGGTGCAAATCAATGAGACTTTCTAGCTGTTTCTCATAGTCCTCTAATTTCCAGGGAGAGAAAATGTGACTGGTTTAGCTTGGATAAGGTAATTATTCCTCTATTCTGGGGTTGAGATCACATGGTATACATGGTTGTCTCTTCTAGGCTATGATAAGTTCTTTTAGAAGGGTGTGTGGGGATAGAGAAGAAATGATGTGAATCTCAGAGTATTATTTATCTGAAAACTTAGTATTACGGTACTGCTTATTTCCTGTTTCAGTTTGCATTTTCTTGAGAACATGTCTCTGATCTCACCTAGACCGATTAACTTGTGGAGATACAATGGCAATTTTCATCACCATAATTCTTTACTGTTTGTGACATTTATCAGATGAGAAAGTGGAGGCCAAGAAAGTTTGGGTCATTTGTATGAGGGCAAAATGAAGAGGCATGATCCTCTTCTCTCTCCACTAAACTTTTGTCTCAAATGTGGCCAGATTCTCTTTGAATATCCTCCAAATCCGTAATTTTGGAGTATGCAAATATTTAGTACCAGATAAAGCTGGGAAAGTAGAATTTCTCTGGATGGAGATTCTCATGTTCTCTTGAACCTTGCCATCTTGTATTCTCTTGTGACAAATGGAAATTCCCATATGTGGCAAGTCTGTCACTTTTTCAATGCCTCAACCAGAAACCACTGGCTCTGCCACTGACCACTCCTACCCAGCACCCTGACGCTTAACAAGGAGATACAGCTTAGTCTACTTGATAAACTCCAAAATGATCTGATGAGGTGAAAAAACATAGACTTTAAATAGGAACACACCTGGGTCAGAATTCTACTTCACCATATGTAATCTGTCTGGCTTCTGATTCCTCATTTGTAAAATAAAAGCAGTGAAGGATCCCCACCTAATAGGGTTAATGGGAAGATTAGAGACATTGCAAGTATAATGCCTGGAACAATAAATCATATAAATTCATTTACATTTCCCAGATTTATTCTTTGAGTGCCTACCAGTACTAGCCTACTAGCTTAACAATGTGTTAAGCTAAGTTCGTTGCTACCATGCTTCAGAGATGCATAGCTGCTTCTCCAGTCAGACATTCTGTTAGTAGGAGATTAAAGGTTACTCACTCCTCCTGGGGATTCTCAAGTAGTCACAAATGAATTTAAGAAAAAATTCCCCAGTCTGATGAGACACATCATCTATGCTCATCTATGGGGTTAGCCAAACATGTATCTGAGGAAAGAATACTCAGACAAAGGAAACAGATAGGAGGATGTCTGGAATACTCAAAGAAGAGCAAGTGATCAGTGTAGCAGGAACAGGGTGAGTGAGGGACAAAATAATGAGATGAGGTCATGAGGTCAGAGAGGAAGGGGCCGGGGTGGGGGGCGCAGATTAAGTAGTTCTAAATCATTTTAAGATCATTTTATTCTGAGTAAAGTCGAAAGTTATTGGAGAGTTTTGAGCAAAAGGCAAAACATGATCTAATTTATGTTTGAAAAGATAGCCCTGGCTATTGTTTTAGCAATAGAGGCACAAGTAAGAAGGCACAAGTAGAATCAGAAAGACCGTTTATGAGGCTGTTGCAGTAATCCAAGCAAGAGATAATAGTGTTCAGTCTAGGGCAGTGTGGGTGGAAAAGCCAATTGGATTTTCTAAAAGATTAGGTGTAGGAGGTAAGAATTTAAGAGATATAGGGCTGCTGTTCAGACTTTGCTCTAACTGATCAGAAAATTCTGTCTAAATTGTGGCCGTGATCAATGGAATCATATAAGTCTCTCTTTAATCTGTTTACCTAAAATAAGCTTTGAAGGATAAGCAGAATTTGATTAGAGGAGAAAGATTCTGATCCTCTGACACTCCTTTAAGCCATTAAGGTGACCCTGAAACACACATGACTCTATGACTATCACTGAATTTCTGGCCTCAAAGGAGGAGGCACAAGCTGTTAAGTTGGCTTATATTTATTCATCACTTTCTGTGCGTCAGGCACTATTCTAAGCACCTCAAAACAAACAAACAATATAAATAAACCACTTCTGTAGTACACATTATTATTATTCTCCATACAATGAATAAAGAAACTGATGCTCAGAGAGGTTAAGAAATGTGTCTGAGGTCATATAATGAGTAAGTTAGGGAGTTGAAATTTAAACCAGGCAGCCAGGCTCCAAAACTCTCTCATTAACCACAATACTATATACATACTAAAGACTTCTCTAAGCCACCATTTTCTCACATGGAAGTTGGGATAATAATATTATCTACTTTAGAATGTTGTTGTGAACATAATAAGAATGATTATTTAGCCCTCAAATTAATAATAAATAGCTATCAATTTTATCACATGATGTAATAGTTGATAAAAAATTAGGACCATTATTTTTATTGGGTTCTCACATAATTATTCCCATTTTGTATATTAGTAAATTGAGGCTCAGTGGTTCTTAAATGATTTGTCATGTCACAGAGGTAAGGGACAGGATTTGATTTCAATTTGATTTCATTTCTTCTTCTTGCCTCTAATAGATGAAGCTTCAATACATAGATATGCAAGGGCACTGAATGCTGTCTAAAGTTCCCAGAAACACTACTTAATGTCTTATAAAAACCTGTGGGCTTCCCTGGTGGCACAGTGGTTGAGAATCTGCCTGCCAATGCAGGGGACACGGGTTCGAGCCCTGGTCTGGGAAGATCCCACATGCCACGGAGCAACTAGGCCCGTGAGCCACAACTACTGAGCCTGCGCGTCTGGAGCCTGTGCTCTGCAACAAGAGAGGCCGCGATAGTGAGAGGCCCATGCACCGCGATGAAGAGTGGCCCCCGCTTGCCACAACTGGAGAAAGCCCTTGCACAGAAACGAAGACCCAACACAGCCATAAATAAATAAAAATTAAAAAAAATAAAAATAAAAAAATAAAAAAAACCCTGTGATTTAAATGTACCTACATATAAGAATAAATAGCTTCTCCATATATTAGCAAAACCCAGTTCCAAAATATAATAGAAAAAATATCTAATGCTCAATAGCAATAAAAATAGAAACCACCTCCAAATAAACTTAACAAAAAATGAAGACTTGCTTAAATAAAGTTACCCAACTCTAGTATGAACAGAAAAAGATAAAACACACTATTTTCTGGATGGAAAGACAATATCATAATATGTCAACTCTGCTCAAATTATCCTATAGATTAAACATGACTTCAATAAAAATGCCAAATATATTTTGAGAATGTGAAAGAGTAATTCAAAAAATCGTCTTTCAAAACACAAGAGAATAGTCAAGAACACTTTTTTAAAAAAAGAGTAATAAAGAGGGACATGCTCAAGTAATAAAATATATTACAAACTTATAGGTATTAAAACTATATTCTAATGACACAGAATATATTTTTCAACAAACAATGATGAGTAACTAGCTAATCATTGACAAAAAAGTAAATTTAGGTCCCTATGTCTAACTTAACTAGCCAAAATATAGTAGATTAAAGATTAAATGTAAAAGATGGAGGAGGAGGGACTGGAGGAGAGGAAGAAAAACCAAGTAAAGCCATAGAGACTTTAAAGAGAGTATAATTGAACAATTTGCTATATACTCTTGAAGGAAAGGGTCTTTCTTTGTTTAACCACAAAGAAATGAGTTCCAAGGAAATGATTTATGGATTTGACAATTTGAAAATGAAAACCTCTGAACATCAAAAAATACTTTGAAGAAAACTGAAAGGTAAATAATAAAGTGGGAAAATACATCCAGTTCTATAAAACAGAAAAAGAATTAATTTACTCAATATAAAAACTTTCACTTAAGGTAATGAAAAAGTATGCCACAGACTGGGAGAAAATATTCACAAAATACATAACAGATAATGGAATGGTATCCAAAATACACAAAGAAATCTTAAAACTCAGCAATAAGGAAACAAACAACTCAATTAATAAACAATGCGCTAGAGATCTGAAAAGATACCTCACCAAAGAAGACATGGATGGCAAATAAGCATATTAAAAGATGCTCCACATCATATGTCATCAGGGAATTGCAAATTAAAATGACAATGATATACTGCTATGAACCTATTAGAATGGCCAAAATCCAAAATGGTGACAACACCAAATGCTAGTGAAGATATGAAGCAACAGGAACTCTCATTTATTGCTGAAGAGTGTGCAAAATTTACAGCCACTTTGGTAGACAGAGTGGTGGTTTCTTACAACACTAAATGTATTCTTACCATAGGATCCACCAATCGTGATCCTTGGTATTTACACAAATAAGCTGAAAACTTATGTCCACACAAAAACCTGCACACACATGCTTATAGAAGGTTTATTCATAATTTCTAAAACTTGGAAGTAAGCAAGATGTCCTTCAATAGGTAAATGGATAACCTATGGTAATTTATACAATGGGATATTATTCAGCAGTAAAAAGAAATGAGCTATCAAGTCACGAAAAGACAGAAAGGAAACAAACATGCATTGCCATGTGAACATAGCATGTAGTATGAAAAGACTACATACTGTACGATTCCAACTATATGACATTCTGAAAAAGGCAAAACTATGCAGACAGTAAAAAGATCAGTGGTTGTTAGGGGGTTGGGAGGAGGGAGGGAGAGAGGGATGAGTAGGTGAAGCATAGTGGATTTTTAGGGTAGTGAAACTATTATTCCGTATGAAACTCTAATGATGGTTATATGTCATTATACATTTGTAAAAGTCAATAGGATGTACAACATAAAGAGTGTACCCTAGTGTACACTATAGACTTCAGTTGATAATATTTTTATCGATATTGACTCATCAAGTATAATAAACATGTTGCACTAATGCAAGATGTTATATAATAGGGGAAATTCAGGAGAGTGGCAAGGGGTGTATATGGTAACTCTCTGTGCTATTTGTTCAATTACTTTTTATAAACCTAAAACTGCTCAAATAAAAATTGTATCAGTTTTGTTAAAAGCTCTCACAACCAAGAAAAAATCATCACTATTATGAGAGAGACAGACAGAGACAGAGAGAGAAAGACAGAGAGAGAGAGAAGGGTGATTCAGGATGTGGGGGACATGTATAGGAGAGTTGCAAAAGGAAAAGAACAAACGAACAAAACAAAATTACAGAGTGCCATTAGTCCTAAAATGTCTAATCTAACCAGTTAAGAATGCCATATCATTAAGAAAAGGGTTTTTAATTTTGGTAGTAATCAGGCTGACACATTTATACACTGCTGGAGTGGGTATAAAATGGTATAAATTTGAGGCCATTTGATTAACATGGCTCAGAAGTGTTTTAAATATATTTAGCCTCAATTCCATATATGGGAATTTGGTGTAACTCAATAATCATAGTGAACAACAACCTCTCTATTATAGCATTGTTTATTCTAGAACTTAATTGCCCAATACCAAGGGATTGATAAAATGAACTATGATGGAGCCAAACAATTATCTCCTGAGAATCCTTTAAAAGAATGTTATACAAAAATATTAAATGTGTGGAAAATACTTAGAATGCATTGCCAGGTGGAAGATAAAGTAGGTTTGCAAAATAGTTTCATATTATCTAATTGTTAAGAAAAAAATATGTACACAATCTTACTTTTTTGACTCTATATCTCTACAACTAAGGTAGCTATGGAGATAAATGAAAAAGTAAAATTCTGCCAACATGCTAACAGTGGTTATTTCTTTTTAATTGGGTTATGAGTTGTTTTTGTTTTCTTCAATTCGATCATCTACATTTTCTATAATTTCTACAACAAATATACATTGCATTTGTAATAAGAAAAAAATATTGTGTTTAAGAGAAAAGGTTCTGGAGAGACGTTCAACATGGCAGAGGATTAAGACATGGAGATCACCTTCCTACCCACAAATACATCAGAAATACATCTACATGTGGAACAACTCCTACAGAACACCTATTGAACACTGGCAGAAGACCTCAGACTTCCCAAAAGTCAAGAAACTCCCCACATACTTGGAAAGGGTAAAAGAAAAAAGAAAAAACAGAGAAAAAAGAATAGGGATGGACCTGCACCTCTGGGAGGGAGCTGTGAAGGAGGAAAAGTTTCCACACACTAGGAAGCCCCTTCACTGACACAGACGAGGGGTAGCAGGGGGGAAGCTTCAGAGCATGGAGGAGAGCACAGCAATAGGGGTGCAGAGGGCAAAGCAGAGAGATTCCCCCACAGAGGATCGGCGCTGACCAGCAGTCACCAGCCTGCGAGGCTGGTCTGCTCACCCGCTGGGATGGGTGGGGGCTAGGAGCTGAGGCTGGAGCTTCAGAGTTCAGATCCCAGGGAGAGGACTGGGGTTGGCTGCGTGAACACAGCCTGAAGGGGGCTAATGAGCCACAGCTAGCCAGGAGGGAGTCCACAAAAAAGTCTGGACCTGCATAAGAGGCAAGAGATATTGTTCCGTGGTGTGCAAGGAGACGGGATTCAGAGCACTGCCTAAACGAGCTCCAGAGATGGTGGCGAGCCATGGCTATCAGCACAGACACAAGAGACGTGCATGAGACACTAAGGCTGCTGCTGCAGCCACCAAGTAGCCTGTGTGCAAGCAAAGGTCACTAACCACACCTCCCCTCCCAGGAGCCTGTGCAGCCTACCACTTCCAGGGTTCCGAGATCCAGGGACAACTTCCCTGGGAGAACACATGGCGTGACTCAGGCCGCTACAATGTCACACTGGCCTCTGCTGCTACAGGCTTACCCCGCATTCTGTACCCCTCCTTCCCCCGGCCTGAGTGAACCAGAGCCCCCTAATCAGCTGCTACTTTAATCCTGTCCTGTCTGGGCTGGGAACAGACACCCTCAGGCGACCTACACACAGAGGCAGGGCCAAATTGAAAGCTGAACCCCAGGAGCTGTGCAAACAAAGAAGAGAAAGGAAAATTTCTCCCAGCAGCCTCAGGAGCAGCAGATTAAAACTCCACAATCAACTTGATGCACCGTGCATCTGTAGAATACCTTAATAGAAAATGAAACATCCCAAAATTGAGGTGGTGGATTTTGGGAGGAACTGTAGACTTGGGTTTGCTTTCTGCGTCTAATTTGTTTCTGGTTTTATGTTTATCTTAGTTTAGTAATTAGAGTTTATTATCATTAGTAGATTTGTTTATTGATTTGGTTGCTCTCTTCCTTTTTTTAATATATATATAGATACATATATATATTTTTCCCTTTTCTCTTTTTGTGAGTGTGTATGTGTATGCTTCTTTTTGTGACTTTGTCTGTATAGCTTTGCTTTTACCATTTGTCCTAGGGTTCTGTCTGTCCGTTTTTTTGTTTTTTTTAATTTTTTTTTAGGATAGTTTTTAGTGCTTGTTATAATTGGTGGATTTCTTTTTTGGTTTGGTTGCTCTCTTCTTTCTTTCTTTCATTGTTTTTTTCTCTTTTTTTTTTACTTTTTAATAATTAAAAAAATTTTTTTAATTTAAAAACTATATTTTGTTTTATTTTTTCTTCGTTTCTTTTTTTCTCCCTTTTCTTCTGGGAAGTGTGGCTGACAGGGTCTTCGTGCTCTGGCCAGGTGTCAGGCCTGTGCCTCTGTGGTGGGAGAGCTGAGTTCAAGACATTGATCCACCAGAGACCTCCTGGCTCCATGTAATATCAAACGGTGAAAGCTCTCCCAGAGATCTCCATCTCAACACTAAGACCCAGCTCCACTCAATGACAAGAAAGCTACAGTGCTGGACACCCTATGCCAAAAAACTAGCAAGACAGGAATACAACCCCACCCATTAGCAGAGAGTATGCTTAAAATCATAATAAGGTCACAGACACCCCAAAACACACGACCGGATGTGGTCCTGCCCACCAGAAAGACAAGATCCAGCCTCATCCACCAGAACACAGGCACCAGTCCCCTCCACCAGGAAGCCTACACAACCCACTGAACCAAACTTAAGCACTGGGGGCAGACACCAAAAACAACAGGAACTACGAACCTGCAGCCTGCAAAAAGGACACCTAAAACACAGAAAGTTAAACAAAATGAGAAGACAGAGAAACACGCAGCAGATGAAGGAGCAAGGTAAAAACCAAGCAGACCAAACAAATGAATAGGAACGAGGCAGTCTACCTGAAAAATAATTCAGAGTAATGATAGTAAAGATGATCCAAAATCTTGGAAATAGAATGGAGAAAATACAAGAAGCGTTTAAAAAGGAACTAGAAGAACTAAAGAGCAAACAAACAATGATGAATACAATAAATAAAATTAAAAATTCTCTAGAAGGGATCAATAGCAGAATAACTGAGGCAGAAGAATGGATAAGTGACCTGGAAGATAAAATAGTTGAAATAACTACCACAGAGCAGAATAAAGAAAGAAGAATGAAAAGAATTGATGACAGTCACAGGGACCTCTGAGACAACATTAAACACACCAACATTTGAATTATAGGGGTCCCAGAAGAAGAAGAGAAAAAGAAAGGGGTTGAGATAATAGGTAAACAGATTATAGTTGAAAACTTCCCTAATATGAGAAAGGAAATGATCAATCAAGTCAGGAAGTGCAGAGAGTCCCATACTGGATAAATCCAAGGAGAAACATGCCACGACACATATTAATAAAACTAACAAAAATTAAATACAAAGAAAAAATATTAAAAGCAGCAAGAGAAAAACAACAACATACAAGGGAATCCCCATAAGGTTAACAGCTGATCATTCAGCAGAAACTCTGCAAGCCAGAAAGGAGTGGCAGGACATATTTAAAGTGATGAAAGGGAAAAACCTACAACCAAGATTACTCTACACAGCAAGGATCTCATTCAGATTTGATGGAGAAATTAAAACCTTCACAGACAAGCAAAAGCTAAGAGAGTTCAGCACCACCAACCAGCTTTACAACAAACGCTAAAGGAACTGCTCTAGGCAGGAAACACAAGAGAAGGAAAAGACCTACAATAACAAACCCAAAACAATTAAGAAAATGGTAATAGGAACATACATATCAATAATTACCTTAAATGTAAATGGATTAAATGCTCCAACCGAAAGACATAGACTGGCTGAATGGGTACAGAAACAAGACCCGTATATATACTGTCTACAAGAGACCCACTTCAGACCTGGGACACATACAGACTGAAACTGAGGGGATGGAAGAAGATACTCCATGCAAATGGAAATCAGAATGGCGTAGCAATTCTCATATCAGACAAAATAGACTTTAAAATAAAGACTATTACAAGAGACAAAGAAGGACACTACATAATGATCAAGGGATCAATACAGGAAGAAGATATAACAATTGTAAATATTTATGCACCCAACATAACAGCACCTCAATACATAAGGCAAATGCTATCAGCCATAAAAGGGGAAATCAACAGTAACACAATCATAGTAGGGGACTTTAACACCCCGCTTTCACCAATGGACAGATCATCCAAATGAATATAAATAAGGAAACATAAGCTTTAAATGACACATTAAACAAGATGGACTTAATTGATATTTATAGGACAGTCCATCCATAAACAACAGAATACACTTTCTTCTCAAGTGTTCATGGAACATTCTCCAGGATAGATCATATCGTGCGTCAGAAATCAAGCCTTAGTAAATTTAAGAAAATTGAAATTGTACCAAGTACCTTTTCCAACCACAACACTAGGAGACTAGATACCAATTACAGGAAACATTCTGTAAAAAATACAAACACATGGAGGCTAAATAATACACTATTAAATAACGAAGAGATCACTGAAGAGTTCAAAGAGGAAATCACAAAATACCTAGAAACAAATGCACAACAACCCATAACCTATGGGATGCAGCAAAAGCAGTTCTAAGAGGGAAGTTTATAGCAATACAATCCTACGTCAAGAAACAAGAAACATCTCAAATAACAACCTAAACTTACAGCTAAAGCAATTAGAGAAATAAGAACACATAACCTCCAAGTTAGACAAAGGAAAGAAATCATAAAGATCAGATCAGAAATAAATGAAGAAGAATGAAGGAAACAATAGCAAAGATCAATAAAACTAAAAGATGGTTCTTTGAGAACACAAACAAAACCTATAAACCATTAGCCAGACTCATCAAGAAAAAAAAGAAGACTCAAATGAATAGAATTAGAAAAGAAAAAGGAAAAGTAACAGCTGACACTGCAGAAATACAAAGGATTATTACAGATTACTACAAGCAACTATATGCCACTAAAATGGACAACCTGGAAGAAATGGACAAATTCTTAGAAAAGCACAACCTTCCAAGACTGAACCAGGAAGATATAGAAAATATGAACAGACCAATCACAAGCACTGAAATTGAGACTGTGATTAAAAATCTTTCAACAAACAAAAGCCCAGGACCAGATGGCTTCACAGGCAAATTCTATCAAACATTTAGAGAAGAGCTAACACCTATCCTTTTCAAACTCTTCCAAAATATGGCAGAGGGAGGAACACTCCCAAACTCATTCTACAAGGCCACAATCAACGTGATACTAAAACCAGACAAAGATGTCACAAAAAAAGAAAACTACAGGCCAATAGCACTGATGAACATAGAGGCAAAAATCCTCAACAAAATACTAGCAAACAGAATGCAACAGCACATTAAAAGGATCATACACCATGATCAAGTGGGGTTTATCCCAGGAATGCAAGGATTCTTCAATATATGCAAATCAATCAATGTGATAAACCATATTAACAAACTGAAGTAGAAAAACCATATGATCATCACAGCAGATGAAGAAAAAGCTTTTGACAAAATTCAACACCCATTTATGATAAAAACCCTCCAGAAGGTAGGCACAGAAGGAACTTACCTCAACATAATAAAGGCTATATATGACAAACCCACAGCCAACATCATTCTCAATGGTGAAAAACTGCAACCATTTCCTTTAAGATCAGGAACAAGACAAGGTTGTCCACTCTCACCACTATTATTCAATATAGTTTTGGAAGTTTTAGCCACAGCAATCAGAGAAGAAAAAGAAATAAAAGGAATCCAAATAGGAAACGAGAAGTAAAGCTGTCACTGTTTGCAGATGACATGATACTATACATAGAGAATCCTAAAGATGCTACCACAAACCTACTAGAGCTAATCAATGAATTTGGTAAGGTAGCAAGGTACAAAATTAATGCACAGAAATTTCTTGCATTCCTATACACTAATGATGACAAATATGAAAGAGAAATTAAGGAAACACTCCCATTTACCATTGTGACAAAAAGAATAAAATACCTAGGAATAAACCTACCTACGGAGACAAATGACCTGTATACAGAAAACTATAAGACACCGATGAAAGAAATTAAAGATGATACAAATAGATGGACAGATATACCATGTTCTTGGGTTGGAAGAATCCACATTGTGAAAATGACTCTACTACCCAAAGCAATCTACAGATTCAATGCAATCCCTATCAAACTACCAGTGGCATTTTTCACAGAACTAGAACAAAAAAATTCACAATTTTCATGGAAACACAAAACAGCCCGAATAGCCAAAGCAGTCTTGAGAAAGAAAAACGGAGCTTGAAGAATCAGGCTCCCTGACTTCAGACTATACTACAAAGCTACAGTAATCAAGACAGTATGGTACAGGCACAAAAACAGAAATATAGATCAATGGAACAGGATAGAAAGCACAGAGATAAACCCACGCACACATGGGTACCTTATTTTTAATAAAGGAGGCAAGAATATACAGTGGAGAAAAGATAGCCTCTTCAAGAAGTGGTGCTGGGAAAACTGGACAGCTACATGTAAAAGAATGAAATTAGAACACTCCCTAACACCATATGCAAAAATAAACTCAAAATGGATTAAAGACCTAAATGTAAGGCCAGACACTATAAAACTCTTAGAGGAAAACCTAGGAAAAACACTCTATGACATAAATCACAGCAAGATCCTTTTTGACCCACCTCCTAGAGAAATGGAAATAAACACAAAAATAAACAAATGGGAACTAATGAGACATAAAAGCTTTTGCACAGCAAAGGAAACCATAAACAAGACGAAAAGACAACTCTCAGAATGGGAGAAAATGCTTGCAAACGAAGCAAATGACAAATGATTAATCTCCAAAATTTACAAGCAGCTCATGGAGCTCAATATCAAAAAACCAAACAACCCAATCCAAAAATGGGCAGAAGACCTAAATAGACATTTCTCCAAAGAAGATATACAGATTGCCAAGAAACACATGGAGGATGCTTAACATCACTAATCATTAGAGAAATGCAAATCAAAACTACAATGAGGTATCACCGCACACCTGTCAGAATGGCCATCATCAAAAAATCTAGAAACAATAAATGCTGGAGAGGGTGTGGAGAAAAGGGAACCCTCTTGCACTGTTGGTGGGAATGTAAATTGATACAGCCACTATGGAGAACAGTATGGAGGTTCCTTAGCAAACTAAAAATAGAAGTACCATATGACCCAGCAATCCCACTACTGGGCATATACCCTGAGAAAATCATAATTCACGAAGAGACATGTACCACAGTGTTCATTGCAGCTCTATTTACAACGGGCAGGACATGGAAGCAACCTAAGTGTCCATCGACAGATGAATGGATAAAGAAGATGTGGCACTTATATACAATGGAATATTACTCAGCCATAAAAAGAAACGAAACTGAGTTATTTGTAGTGCGGTGGATGGACCTAGAATCTGTCACACAGAGTGAAGTAAGTCAGAAAGAGAAAAACAAATACCATATGTTAACACATATATATGGAATCTAAAAAAAAAAAAATAGTGGTTCTGCAGAACGTAGGGGCAGCACAGGAATAAAGACACAGACGTAGAGAATGGACTTGAGGACACAGGGAGAGGGAAGGGCAAGCTGGGACGAAGTGAGGGAGTTGCACTCACATATATACGCTACCAAATGTAAAATAGATAGCTAGTGGGAAGCAGCCGCATAGCACAGGGAAATCAGCTCAGTGCTTTGTGACCACCTAGAGGGGTGGGTTAGGGAGGATGGGAGGGAGACGCAAGAGGGAGGAGATATGCGTATATATGTATATGTATAGCTGATTCACTTTGTTACAAAGCAGAAACTAACATACCATTGTAAAGCAATTATACTCCAATAAATATGTTAAAAAATATATATGCTAAAAAAAAAAAAAAAGAGAGAAAAGGTTCTGGAGTCATCCTGGCTATAATGTGAGCTAGTTATGCTGCCTTTCAAAGCTTCATTTTGCACCTTTGTGCATTGAGAATATTAGTTATTTTGAGGAATAAATGTGACAATTACTGTTAAGTATTTAACATAGTGCTTGTCCTATAAGAAGGGATCAATAAATATTAATAATATATTATCATCATCCTTATAAAGTGAGCAGAGAATTAAGGGACAAGACCAAAGTTCATTTACCTCAACTGAGACGTAATATCCAGGTTTGAGAAGAAGTGGGACATAGGCTTAGAGATCCCCACAATTACACAATAGAACAGTGGCTACCCTGCTTGGGCTTCTGAATCTGTGAACATAAATGTCTCAATATAAATTAAGAAAACAATCTCCAAATAAATCTAAGCAGACATGAAAGAGCAGGCAGGAGTCCATGTGTTGCCTCAGTTACACAGTGATAATTAAAAGGAGACATTTGAAACACCCACTTTAAAAATCTAACATCCTTAATATAGGGTAATATAATACCTAACTTTGTAAAGCTGGCAGCTCCACTTAATAATATAATTACTGTATATGACTTGCTCTTACAAGGATTTTCATGTGGATATATCATTTCACTTTCTCCTTTTGTTTTCAAAAAAATTTAAAGCCACATTACCGAAAATAGTCAATTATTCAATTGTTTAAACTATAATAATATATTTTCCTGTATTTCTGGATATGCAGCTGCTCACTGTCATTAGGCAAACGCAAAAAAACACATTAGTCAACAAAATTTAAAAAAGAGCTGGTTGATTAGCTTTGTGGAGTGACAAAAAAAAAAAGTGTTTTTTGAAGTTACAGAGACCTAGGATCAAATTTCAACTTTTTATATAATAATATTTATTGAGAGCTTATTATGTATAAGGCCTTCTTCTATATACCTTTACATATCTGTGTAATATTGGGCAAGTTACTTTATCTTTCTGAGCTTCAACTTCCTCAATTGTAAAAATAGGAATAAAGATTCTATTCAGCCCAATATTAATATTTGGACAAAACATAAATGCATTAGTTTTTGATAAGTATACAAAAGACGGCATATCTAAATGCAAATGCAGGTGATGATGGTAGTAAACACATGGGGCTTATTATGTGCTAAGCACAATTCTAAATACTTCACATAATCTAATTTAATGTTCTTAACAACCCAAAGAGTAGGAAACTGAGTCACAAAGAGTTTAGATAATTTTTACAAGGTAAGAGTTAGTAAGTAGTGGTTCAGATTGAAAGGCAGGCAGTTTGGGCTCCAGGGTTGTTATCACTAGACCACAGAGCCATTCTTTTACAATGGTCTGATCCTGTATATGGATGTATGTTCCTGAGCAATTTGGAAATGCCAAGTGCCTTGCTTGTAGAAAATTAATTTGTATATGTTGATATGTGATTCTGCCTACTTTTTCCATTTTGCCCAGTCTTCATGAACCTAGATCTAGAAAGGGAGAAGAAAGAAGAAGGAGAGTTGAATTCTAATTGCCTTCAAATGCTGCATCATCACAATACCTGCTAGATTTGATTTAGGGGGAAATGCAAGGTTAGATTTTCCTTAATCAATAAAGATATTGACAGCTTTTTATTTATGAAATATGTATGGATTATGCTAGTCTCTTTATATGCATGATCTCACTCAATTCTCATGACAATCCAATAATATCAATATTTCTGGCCTGTGCTACAGACGAGAAAACTGAGGCTTAGAAAGGTTAACTTGTCCAAATCTGCATAGCTAGTAAATGACAGAATGAGGCTATGAAGTCAATTCTATTTGACCCAGATGTTCTTAAACATTACCCTGTTTCATTACCACACCAAGTCAACTGAGACTTGACCTGGAGCTGGATATAGTGGGCCAGGACTGGGAAGCTAATTAAGAAAGGCGATGCCCACAGAGATATAGAATAACAAGGATCTATTATGTTTAGATCTATATAGAGGTGGGCAATGTTTAAAAGTGGTATAAAACAGGGAGTTTTGGAAGCCCAAATTAGAAGTCAGAAATGGTTTGTTCATGCCTGATTTTGCATTGATTTAATTTTTACTATAAAAATAACATTTGTTTACTATAAAAAAAAACAGCCAAAAGAAACAGTAAAACACAAAGTAGAAAGAAAAAATGAAATATGCCCCGTGTCTAAAAAGAAACACTTAACATTTCAATAGAACATTTATATATTTTTCCGCAAAGATGAATGTCTTTGTCACCTAATAAAAATGCAAAACATTTTGTCATGCTATTTTATACTCTTCTAAAATATCTTTTTCATTATCTTCCTGATTCTAAGCTACACCTTGGATATAAGTGGTATAATAGTAGTGACCTAAAGAAAGTAAGAAATATGCAGAGAAACCTGAACCAGACTGAGGCAGAATCAAAGATACCAGGTTTACTTCACCTGTTGGCAAACAGTTTGTGTATGTAAGTGCTTCCCCCTGCAACGGCTGGCTGAATAAAGGAAGGAAGGAATGAGTATAAATATCATCCATCTCCATCCAACCACAAAGTTGCTTAGTTAATTAAAAGACAAGTTTTGAGTCCATGCATGGAAAGTAGCTGTTACTCCATAAATCTGTGTATCACTTAATGAATATAAATATATGTGAAGACTTCTTTCCACCCTGTTGCCACTGTCACTAGTTCTTCTCACCATTTCTTTTATGGATTATTGCACCTGCCTCTTCTCTCATACTTTCTAATTTGCCCTCTACTGATACCAGAGTGATACTCCTACAATGAAAATCTCTTTCTATTCTTTCATATAGTCAGCACACAATCACAGTGTTTGGTACAGCAGTGACTGAAATACCGACTGGCTAGACGAACAAATGAAAAGGAACAGGAGGAACAGAAAATGAATGCTTGAAATAAAGCAGTTTCTCTAATGCTAATGTGGGGAATACAAGACTGCCTACATTAGATGGTGGTTGTAAGCACTAAATAAGGCAGAAAAGGATTTCTGCTTTAGTCTAAGTTAAAGTAACAGAAACTAGAATTATACTCCTGCATGAAAAAACTAAAACACAGGACAAAATATATGAAACAATGGTTTTCAAGACAATGTAAGTCAGGCAACAAAGGATAGTCTACTGTTCATAGAAATGTAGACGTTACAATTGTTTTAGAAAACATTTTGGCAGTTTCTTAAGCAATTAACATTCAACTACCATCTGATCCAGTCATCCCTCTCCTAGGTATTTACCCAAGAGAAACGAAAGATTATATACACATAAAGATTTGTACATGAATGTTCATAGCAGCCTTATTTGCAATAGCTAAAATCTTGTGTGTGGGTTGGCTCTCAAATGTCTATCAACAGATGAAAAGATCAAAAAATTGCAGTATGTCTATATAATGGAAGACATGTATAAAATATACAAAAGAGAATGAAACACTGATACATGAAACATTGATAAATCTCAATTATGCTGAGTGAAAGAAGCCAAATAAAGAAGAATACATAGTGTGTGACTCCCTTTATATAAAACTATAGAGCACACAAAAAATTTTATAGTGAGTTAAAGAATTAGTAGTTAAAAGTTAACTACTAATTAAAGTCAAACTTAAAGATTAGTAGTTGCCTGGGGAGGAGATGATTTTGTGAATGTGGACACATTATATTTGTATTTGTATGGAAATATGTTAATATTAATGTTTCAGACATTACATGAAATTTCTAAAAATCTTATATGTTCTGGTATGTTATAAGTAATAATCCTAGTTATTACTTTAAAATGTATATCTCAGAAATAACTAATTTTCTTGTCAACTGCATTATTATGAACTTTCATCAAATCTTTTACCGTGGTCATTTTTAAGTCTTTTGTCATTTACAGACAGTTCTGGGTGTACTCTGATGATTTTGCAAATATGTTCCTATAAAAGGGTTTCATCTTCAAGAAATTCATGGAAAAGACTCTGACATGTACAGGTTTCTGGTAACTGACTGTACTGCTGAACTGAATGAATAAGCATTTTCAGAACTCTGGTGAAAAACTGATGAACTCATAAAAGTGCTAACAAAAGATCAAGATGAAAAAAAACAATTAATTACATGGGACTGAGTGAACTGATGAGGATGAGTATAATTTTTGTGACTTTCTGTCTGAATTAAAAAAAAAAAAAAAAAATCCCACAAGGACTCAGAGGCAAAGAATATACAAATCAATTTTCACGGCAAAGTAAAGGAGCTGTTACAGTGGAGGATTACTGGACTGAATGTCAATATTATGACATAGTATCAGTGTGTTTCATGTTTGGTAATGGCAATCATTGTTGCTTTTGTTGTGGTCATCCATGTACAATGCTTGGTGTCAGGCTATTTATCTCTTGTAAAAATAAAAAAAAAAACAAAAAACAACAACAAAAAAAAACATCAAATTGTACTCTTTAAATATGTGTGATTTACTTCATGTGAATGATCCCTCAATATAGCTGTTTTTAAAACTGAAAAATAAAAATGTGACGAATATAACATGGTGCCTATCCCATAACAAGTACTCAATAAATGTTAGTTACTATTATTATTAAAGTACAATGAGGTAAAAATAATTTATCTATTACACTGTTAAGCTGGCACAGATTTCATGCTTGAGAAAATAAGTAAATTGGGGTATATGTAAAGCCCAAATGGCAAAAGCCAAAGCAATATAAGCAGATAGTTGTAGGGTTCAACATCAACGAATGAGAAATTTGAGTTTTGCACCCAAGTAGACAGAGAAAGAAACTATGGAAATGGTGGTAAGTACAGGGAAGGATGATTAAACGTAGTTAAGAGGCTAATAAAAATTCCCTTGTGGTGGGGTGAAGAATATTTTAAGATAAGAAGCTGTTTTTTTTTTTTCATTTTTTGTGATATAAATCTTTTCCAAATCTTTACTAACAAACAAGAAGTGGAGGAGAATGAATAGTAAAGTGGGCAAGTAGCAATATGTGTCATGGTCTTTAAAGAGAGAAAGGAAATTTTACATGTGTTTCAGTGCAGTGTGAAACAGAGGCAGTACGTACAAGTATAACCTAGAGGCAGAGGTGACCATGAAAGAGTGAGGTTTTCCCCAAGAAAGCTGCACAGAAATCTTATGAAGCTCTTAGACTTCCACAGGCTGTGGAACAGGAATCTAAATTACCCTTAGCTCCATCTCAGTATGCTAAGAGCTCACCACGCCTCCCCTCAATACGTACTTATCATCTAGGTTAGAAAAATGCTTTGGGGAGGAGAGTGGCTCAGAGTACACAACTCCTCGCCTAGGATGATGGCATAATCTTACTAGTGCTGTCTCTGAGGTCACCTCCACTTTGAATTTGTCAGGACCTGAAGAACCTACTTGATCTCTCCTGTCTTCTACCACACCCCAGGACCAGATTTATTGCCTAAAATTGGATATTAATACTACATCCCTAGGCCCTAGCACAGTTTCTGGTGTATAGTAAGTGCACAATAAATATTTGCTGACTAAGTCAAATAGACAAAAATAGCTCTCTCTCTCTGACATGTTAAACCTACTAATCAGGAAACCATACATTAAAATAACAGTGAGATGCCCTTTCCACCTATCTAACTGGTGAAAAATAAAAAGCATGAAAATGTTAAAGGCTGGTAAAAATGTAGGGGAAAATGGTACTCTCATATTCTGCTGGTGAGAATGTAAACTAATAATCCAGTCTGGAAACAATATGACAGCCTCTACTAAATAAATAACATGCATAACCTATGACCCAACAATTCCATTTCTAGGTATGACTTGGAGAAATGTTCACATAAGGACAAAAATTACCGTATACAAATGCCTAGTGCAGCATTATTTACAATGTCAAAAACTTGGAAACTCCCTTAACGTCCATCAATAGGGAAATGGGTTTATAATGTGATATATTCATGTGATAGGATAATAGCAAAGTGGTTGAGATTTCTATTGCTCACTGTATCCAGCTCTTTCCTTCTGGACATATGTCTACACCTCCTTTGCATCTAGGTGTGGGGTCATGTGATTATTTCTGGCTAATAACTTATGAATGGAAATAACACTTCTGCACTGAAGCATATAATTGCTTGTATGAAACCTTACAGCTTTCTTTTCTCCTACTGTGTAACTGAGGAGGCCTTGATTTTCATATGGTGTGCTGCCAAGATGGTGAAACCTTCTTCAGCCTGGGCCCCTGAGTGAATCTATAGAGCACAGCATGCCACTGACCCATGCTGGTTGTATAGCAGGAGTGAGATGTGAACATTTCCTGTGTTAAATAACTGAGATTTGGGGGACCTAGCTTATCCTGACTAATAACAATAAAGAGAAATAGACTAGGACATAGCTATTTTTAGTTCCCAAAACTAGCCAGTTCTCAAAAATACAGCACTGAGATAAAAAGGCAAATTTCAGAACAATTTGTACAGGATGATAGTTTTGTAAATCCAAAACCATACACACATAGAAAAACTACTAGATGAGTTTATATGAATGAAAATAAATGATGTAATCGTCAAGATATGGAAGCAACCTAAGTGTCCATCAACAGATGAATGGATAGAGATATATAAATATATATATAATATATAAATATGTTATATACAATGGAATATTACTCAGCAATAAAAAAGAATGAAATTTTGCAATTTGTAACAACATGGATGGACTTGGAGGGTATTATGCTAAGTGAAATAAGTCAGACAGAGAAACGCAAATACTGTATGATATCACTTATATGTGGAATCTAAAAAATACAACAAATTAGTGAATATAACAAAAAAGAAGCAGAATAACAGATATAGAGAATAAACTAATGATTACCGGGGGGAGAGGGAAGTGGGGAGGGACAAAATAGGGTAGAGGATTAAGAGGTACAAACTATTATGTATAAAACCAGCTACAAGGATATGTTGAACAACACAGGGAAGATAGCCAATATATTATAATAACTATAAATGGAGTATAACCTTAAAAATTTTGAATCACTATATCACGCACCTGTAACATATAATATTGTACAACTATACTTCAATAAAATAAATAAATAATAAAAACAAATAAAAATAAACAAACCAAAAAAAACAATAAACAAAGAAAAGATGTAAAACAACACAAAAGTGGACAAGAAGGCAACATAGGAGCTTTAGTGAGTGGGGATAAGAAATGAGATGATTTTTTTGAATAAAATAGATTTCAGTTATATCTATGCAGTACGTTGAATGGTGTTCCTCCAGAATTTATGTCCACATCCAAATTCCTGGAATCCTAGAATTCTACCTTATTTGGAAAAAGGGTCTTTGCAGATGTAATTAAGTTATCAATCCTGAGATGAAATAATTGGGATTACCCAGTGGACCCTGATTCTAACAAGTGTCCTTATAAGAAACAAGAGGAGAAGACACACATAGAAGAGAAGGTGATGTGAAGATGAAGACAGATTGGAGTGATGTAGTCACTAGCCAAAGAAGCCAAGGAATGCCTGAGGATACCAGATGCTAGAAGAGGCAAAGAAGGATTCTCCCCTAAAGCCTCCAGAGTGAGCATGGCCACTGATTTCATTTTAATTTTAGACTTCTGACATTCAGAACTATGAGAGAACAAAGTTTTGCTGTTTTAAGCCACCCTGTTTGTGGTAATCTGTTGCAGCAGCCTGAGAAAACAAATACAGTCTGTAATGCCCCCTTTCTTACTATAAAAACTGGAAGCAAATATGACAAAATATTAATGGCTATTAATTCTGGGTGGTAAACAAGCATGTTTGTAATATTGCTCTTTGTATTTTTCTACATATTTTAAATTTCTCACAAAGAAATTTTTTAAATGAATTATACTGGAGTTATAATATTAACCTAATTATAGTTTGTTGTATATCTCTCTTTATTCAACTAACTGTTTTGTAAATGCTTACCTCTAAAAAAAGAAAGACTTCGGGTTGTTCAGTAAACATGCCCGTTATAGATAGTCCATCATTACAGTGACTTTCTAGGCCATTGACAACTGACCTTCATCTCACTTCATAGTCTTCTTATATCCTACAACTTCCTGAAACATACTCCATGTTCTAGATTCCTATAGTTTGCCAGACAGGGAATTTTTAAGTTTTCATACCTTTGCTCCTGTTCCTTCCTTTGCTTAGAATGGCCACTGAGGCCTGGGGAATTCCTACTTCTTCTTCTAGATCCAGTTCAAATGACCAGTCAATGAAACCTTCCCTGATTCCTCAGAAGTAGTTCGTTCCTCCTTTGTGTCCTGTTTGCATTTGGTTCATAATGAATTCTTAAAGTTGTCACTTCATTTTAATTGAGTTTTCTTTGTCTGTCTTTGACTATAAATGTAGAGTTCGTCAAAACTACAATTAATTATATTTATATCCCCAAGAACTAACACAACTAGTGCCTGACACAGTGCCTAATACAGTTTAGGAACCCAGTGAATACTAACTAGATAAATGAATCACTTTATTTCATAATTCAGTGCTTCTTATCCTGAACTTCTATATGTTTCAAACATTATCAGCTATTGTTTTTTTGTGTGCTGTTTTTTTGTTTGATTTCATTTATTTATTTATTTATTTCTTGGCAGCGTTGGGTCTTTGTTGCTGTGTGCAGGCTTTCTCCAGTTGTGGCAAACGGAGGCTACTTTTCATTGTGGTGCACGGGCTTCTCATTGCAGTGGCTTCTCTTGTTGCGGAGCATGGGCTCTAGGTGCACAGGCTTCAGTAGTTACAGCACGTGGGCTCAGTAGTTGTGGTGAGCAGGCTCTAGGGTGCACAGGCTTCAATAGTTGTGGTGCGCGGGCTCAGCAGTTGTGGTGCACAGGCTTAGTTTCTCCACAGCATGTGGGATATTCCTGGACCAGGGATTGAACCCATGTCCCCTGCATTGTCAGGGAGATTGTTAACCACTGCCCCACCAGGGAAGTCCCCTAAAGCTATTGTTAATTTAAGGAAGAGTCCTTCAGAAAAGCAAATTAACTAGAATAGACTCCAAAAGTAATTTCTCTCTAACAGCATTAAAACAGAAACTAACTGCAGAGTTGATTTAACAGCAAAAAAACTCATCTCACCTCTTGGCTATGATCCTATAACAATGGTACTGGGACTAGTACTATAATGTCATCTTGAGTCACTCTCTGAGACAGCTTGTCACTCTCTCCAGCAGCCTCACCCACAACTTTTATTCTGATAAACTGGAGCCACTTTTGTTTACATTATTTGAGGGAGAAAGAGAAAGAGACTATGCCAACCATTCCTTTCCTCTTGGCACAGTTGTCTGGAGGACTTCTCAAATATCCACATCTTAGAGGACATTAGAAGGTGCTGAGAGAGGGCAGAGAGCAGAAGTAAGAAAAACTACATTCCTGCAAACTGTGGAACAAAAACCACATTCACAGAAATATAGACAAGATGAAAAGGCAGAGGGATATGTACCAGATGAAGGAACAAGATAAAACCCCAGAAAAACAACTAAATGAAGTGGCGATAGGCAACCTTCCAGAAAAAAATTTCAGAATAATGATAGTGAAGATGATCTAGGACTCGGAAAAAGAATGGAGGCAAAGATCAAGAAGATGCAAGAAATGTTTAACAAAGACCTAGAAGAATTAAAGAACAAACAAACAGAGATGAACAATACAATAACTGAAATGAAAAATACACTAGAAGAAATCAATAGCAGAATAACTGAGGCAGAAGAACAGATAAGTGACCTGGAAGACAGAATGGTGGAATTCACTGCTGCAGAACAGAATAAAGAAAAAAGAATGAAAAGAAATGAAGACAGCCTAAGAGACCTCTGGGACATTAAAGGCAACAACATTCGCATTATAGGGATCCCAGAAGGCGAAGAGAGAGAGAAAGGATCTGAGAAAATATTTGAAGAGATTATAGTTGAAAACTTCCCTAAAATGAGAAAGGAAATAGCCACCCAAGTCCAGGAAGTGCAGAGAGTCCCATACAGGATAAACCCAAGGAGAAAGATGCTGAGACAGATAGAAATCAAATTGGCAAAAATTAAAGACAAAGAAAAGTTATTGAAAGCAGCAAAGGAAAAATGACAAATAACATACAAGGGAACTCCCATAAGGTTAACAGCTGATTTCTCAGCACAAACTCTACAAGCCAGAAAAGAGTGGCATGACATATTTAAAGTGATGAAAAGGAAGAACCTACAACCAAGATTACTCTACCTGGCAATGATCTCATTAAGATTCGATGGAGAAATCAAAAACTTTACAGAAAAGCAAAAGCTAAGAGAATTCAGTACCACCAAACGAGCTCTACAACAAATGCTAAAGGGATTTCTCTAACTGGGAAACACAAGAGAAGAAAAGGACCTACAAAAACAAACACAAAACAATTAAGAAAATGGTAATAGTAACATACATATCGATAATTACCTTAAATGTGAATGGATTAAATGCTCCAACCAAAAGACATAGGCTTGCTGAATGGATACAAAAACAAGACCCATACATATGCTGTCTACAAGAGACCCACTTCAGACCTAGGGACACATACAGAATGAAAGTGAGGGGATGGAAAAAGATATTCCATACAAATGGAAATCAAAAGAAAACTGGAGTAGCAATACTCATATCAGATAAAATAGACTTTAAAATAAAGAATGTTACAAGAGACAAGGAAGGATGCTACATAATGATCAAGGGATCAATCCAAGAAGAAGATATAACAATTATAAATATATATGCACCGAACGTAGGAGCACCTCAATACATAAGGCAACTGCTAACAGATATAAAAGAGGAAATCAATAGCAACAAAATAATAGTGGGGGAATTTACCACCTCACTTATACCATGGACAGATCATCCAAACAGAAAATTCATAAGGAAACACAAGTTTTAAATGACACAATAGACCAGATAGATTTAACTGATATTTATAGCACATTCCATCCAAAAAGAGCAGGCTACACTTTTCTTCTCAAGTGCACACAGAACATTCTCCAGGATAGATCACATGTTGGGTCACAAATCAAGCCTCAGTTAATTTAAGAAAACTGAAATCATATCAAGCATCTTTTCTGACCAAAACGCTATGAGATTAGAAATCAATTACAGGGGAAAAAAAGTAAAAAAGACAAATACATGGAGGCTAAACAATACGTTACTATATAACCGAGAGATCACTGAAGAAATCAAAGAGGAAATCAAAAAAAACCTAGAGACAAATGACAATGAGAAAACGATGATCCAAAACCTATGGGATGCAGCAAATGCAGTTCTAAGAGGGAACTTTATAGCAACACAATCCTACCTCAAGAAACAACAAACATCTCAAATAAACAATCTAACCTTACACCTAAAGGAACTAGAGAAAGAAGAATAAACAAAACCCAAACTTAGTAGAAGGAAAGAAATCATAAAGATCAGCGCAGAAATAAATGAAATAGAAATAAAGAAGACAATAGCAAAAATCAATAAAACTAAAAGCTGATTCTCTGAGAAGATAAACAAAATTGATTAACCATTAGCCAGACTCATCAAGAAAAGAGGGAGAGGACTCAAATCAACAAAATTAGAAATGAAAAAGGAGAAGTTACAACAGACACTGCAGAAATACAATGCATCCTAAGAGACTACTACAAGCAACTCTATGCCAATAAAATGGGCAACCTAGAAGAAATGGACAAATTCTTAGAAAGGTATAACCTTCCAAGACTGAACCAGGAAGAAATAGAAAATATGAACAGACCAATCACAAGTAATAAAATTGAAACTGTGATTAAAAATCTTCCAACAAACAAAAGCCCAGGACCAGATGGCTTCACAGGTGAATTCTATCAAACGTTTAGAGAAGATCTAACACCTATCCTTCTCAAACTCTTCCAAAAAATTACAGGGGAAGGAACACTCCCAAACTCATTTTATGAGGCCACCATCACCCTGATGCCAAAACCAGACAAAGATACTACAAAAAAAGAAAATTACAGACCAATATCACTGACAAATATAGATGCAAAAATCCTCAACAAAATACTAGCAAACAGAATCCAACAACATATTAAAAGGATCACACACCATGATCAAGTGGGATTTAACCCAGGGGCAAAGGATTCTTCAATATATGCAAATCAATCAATGTGATACACCATATTAACAAAATGAAGAAGAAAAACCATATGATCATCTCAATATATGTAGAAAAAGCTTTTGACAAAATTCAACACTCATTTATGATAAAAACTCTCCAGAAAGTGGGCATAGAGGGAACTTACCTCAACATAATAAAGGTCATATATGACAAACCCACAGCCAACATCATTCCTAATGGTGAAAAACTGAAAGCATTTCCTCTAAGATCAGGAACAAGACAAGGATGTCCACTCTCACCACTATTATTCAACATAATTTTGGAAGTCCTAGCCACAGCCATCAGAGAAGAAAAAGAAATAAAGGGAATACAATTTGGAAAAGAAGAAGTAAAACTGTCACTGTTTGCAGACGACATGATACTATACATAGAGAATCCTAAAGATGCCACCAGAAAACTACTAGAGCTAACCAATGAATTTGGTAAAGTGGCAGGATACAAAATTAATGCACAGAAATCTCTTGCATTCCTATACACTAATGATGAAAAATCTGAAAGAGAAATTAAGGAAACACTCCCATTTACCATTGTGACAAAAAGAATAAAATACCTAGGAATAAACCTACCTAGGGAGACAAATGACCTGTATGCAGAAAAGTGTAAGACATTGCTGAAAGAAATTAAAGATGATACAATCAGATGGAGAGATATACCATGTTCTTGGATTGGAAGAATCAATATTGTGAAAATGACTCTACTACCCAAAGCAATCTATAGATTCAATGCAATCCCTATCAAATTACCAATGGCATTTTTTACAGAACTAGAACGAATAATCTTAAAATTTGTATGTAGACACAAAAGACCCCGAATAGCCAAAGCAGTCTTGAGGGAAAAAAACGGAGCGGGAGGAATCAGGCTCCCTGACTTCAGACTATATTACAAAGCTACAGTAATCAAGAAAATATTGTACTGGCACAAAAACAGAAATATAGATAAATGGAACTACATAGAAAGCCCAGAGATAAACCCACGCACCTATGGTCAACTAATCTCTGACAAGGGAGGCAAGGATATACAACGGAGAAAAGACAGTCTCTTCAGTAAGTGGTGCTGGGAAACCTGGACAGCTACATGTAAAAGAATGAAATTTGAACACTCCCTAACACCATACAAAACATATAACTCAAAATGGATTAGAGACCTAAATGTAAGACTGGACACTATAAAACTCTTAGAGGAAAACATAGGAAGAACACTCTTTGACATAAATCACAGCAAGATCTTTTTTGATCCACCTCCTAGAGTAATGGAAATAAAAACAAAAATAAACAAATGGGACCTAATGAAACTTAAAAGCTTTTGCACAGCAAGGAAAACTGTAAACAAGACGAAAAGACAACCCTCAGAATGGGAGAAAGTATTTGCAAACAAATCAACGGACAAAGGATTAATCTCCAAAATATATAAACAGCTCATGCAGCTCAATATTAAAAAAGCAAACCACCCAATCCAAAAATGGGCAGAAGACCTAAATAGACCATTGGAAGACATACAGATGTCCAAGAAGCACATGAAAAGTTGCTCAGCCTCACTAATTATTAGAGAAATGCAAATCTAAACTACAATGAGGTATCACCTCACTCCAGTTAGAATGGGCATCATCAGAAAATCTACAAACAACATATGCTGGAGAGGGTGTGGAGAAAAGGGAACCCTGTTGCAGTATTGATGGGAATGTAAATTGATACAGCCACTATGGAGAACAGTATGGGGGTTCCTTATAAAGTAAAAATAGAACTACCATATGACCCAGCAATCCCACTACTGGGCATATCCCCAGAGAAAACCATAATTCAAAAAGACACATGAACTTCAATGTTCATTGCAGTACTATTTACAATAGTCAGGACGTGGAAGCAATCTAAATGCCCATCGACAGACGAATGGATAAAGAAGATGTGGTACATATATCGAATGGAATATTACTCAGCTATAAAAAGGAACGAAATTGTGTTATTTGTAGAGACGTGGATGTATCTAGAGACTGTCATACAGAGTTAAGTAAGTCAGAAAGAGAAAAACAAATATCATATATTAACGGATATATGTGGAACTAGAAGAATGGTACAGATGAACTGGTTTGCATGTACAGAACAAACGTATGGACACCAAGGGGGGAAAGTGGCAGGGGGTGGTGGTGGTGTGATGAATTGGGAGATTGGGATTGACATATATACACTAATATGTACAAAATGGATAACTAATAAGAACCTGCTGTTAAAAAAAATTAAGTTAAATTAAAAAAAAAAAAAGAAAGTGCTGAATTTGTCTCCATAAAATGAAGTGAGTCTTAGAAAAGCCGAGGATATAGGAGTGACCTCAGGCAGTATAGAACCAAGAGAAAATTGCACTATCTGATTTTGTGCCTCCATCCTTAAATCTACCATGATATTTATTACAGAAATCCCTAACGTTTAGCTCCAATTAGCTTCTCCCTTACTCAGAGGCTTTCACTGATCACTACTTCTTATTCATTTCTGAACACTTCTAACGTTAGTCTCAATCTCTCTCTATATATATTCAGTTCCTATCACAGTGAGTGGCACATAGCAGGAATCTCAATGAATATTTGTCGAATGAATTACTAGTCATAGAGGACTTATGTTAGGAGTATAAGGAAGAGAAAGGGAAAATATTGTCAAGTTGAATCCCATCTCAAGGAATTTATGCATAACTTTTCTCTAGCTATATCAACACTTATTCACTTTCACTTTTTTCTTTCTTATTAAAGACAATTTGCATACAGTAAAGCACAAAAAATATTAAGTGTATAGCTCATTAAATTTTTACATATGTCTGCTTCCTAAGAAAAAGACAAGAATCTTATGTTTGTTTAATCCCATTTACTCCCTTCCACGTTTGCACTACAATTGTCAAATATATTACTTCTACCTATTTTATAACACTTACAAGACATTATTATCACTATTATTTTAAACAATCAATATCCTTTTCTTCATATGTTTACTCTTTTCTTTTGCTTTTCATTCCTTGCCACAGATCTGAGAATTTTTGAGAATTTATGAAAGATGTTTATTCACTGATTCAAGAAACTCAGTATACATATTTCCAGTAGTAGAAACACAAAGAAAATCACACTTAGGACCTTCATTGTGAAACTGCAGGAAACTATCTTGGATCATTTTTCTTTAGTCTGAAGAACTTCCTAAGGTACTTTTGTGGTGCAGGTCTACAAGCAGTGAATTTTCTCAGATTTTATTTGCCTCCATTTTTGAAGGGTATTTTCACTAAGAATAGAATCCTAGTTGCTTTTTTCCTTTCAGAACTTTAAGGATGTCAATCTGTCATCTTCTGACTTTCATCATGTCTACCAAAAGGTCATATCTATTGCACTTTCAAAGATTATTGATCTTTTATCTGTATCTATGTTTAAGATTTTCTCTGTCTTGGTTTTCAATTCTCCTTGGGTAGATTTTAATAGACAGTTTAAAGTTAGAGGAGAGATATCTTTGGAAATCACTAGCACATAAGTGAAAAGTGGAAGTCATAAGGGTGAATGAAATTATTCAGGGACAGTATGAAGAAGAAGGAAGGGAAGGAAAAAAAGAGGTGGAAAGGAATGAAAAATCATTAGGAGGAAAAAAACAGGAGAAGGAGCCCATAACTGACACAATGATCAGAGAAGGAGGAAGACATTAAAGAGTATGTGATATTTTAGAAGTGAAGGGAATAGAGTCACAGATAAATGAGTAGTCAATTGTGTCAAGGCAGGATTCAGTTATATGAGTGTAGAAAGGCATTCTTTACATCTGGTAAAATGGAAATCACTGGAAAATATTACCTGCTATCTGACTTTATTGTTTTAGTTCCCTATTGTTTTGTAACAAATTAATACAGACTTAAAACAAAAAAAATCTATTATCTTACAATTTTGGAGATAAGAAACTCTAAAATCAAGGTGTTGGCAATGTGACATTGCTTCTGGAGGCTCAGGGGAGAATCTGTTCCCTTGCTTTTCCAGCTTCTACACATCACCTGCATTCCTTGGCTTGTGGCCCCTTCCTCCATCTTTAAGGCTAGGAACACAGCATCTTCAAGTCTCTCCCTTTCTCTCCCTCTGACCTCTTTGCTTCCATCATCGTGTCTTCTCTGACTCTGACCTTTCAGCCTTCCTCTTATAAGTTCCCTTGTGATCATACTGGACCCACTTGGCTAATCCAGCAAAATCTTCTCATCTCAATATCCTTAATTTAACTACATCTGCAAAGTCCCTTTTGCCATGTAAGGTAACATATTCACAGGTTCCAGGGAGTAGGACATAGACATCTTTAGAGGGTCCTTATTCTGTGTACCATAGTTATGTCACATAACCCCTTATTAAGATAAGCTGTTTCTCAATTCCCTTATTTGTAAGGTAGATATAATTATACTGATCACACTAGGCTATTGAAATAATTCATGTAAATTAAGTTGAACCCTGATTCAAGGTAGATGGTCATTAATAAACAGTGGTTAAAATTTATTTGTAATTTCTCTGCCACTGGTGAGGCAGGGTGTGTAGGGGGAGTGTGGATTAGGGCACATGTCAAGGCAAACTCCTGGCTGAGGAGGTAGTGGGTGTGTTCAGGGCAGGGTTCCCCAGCAGCTGAGGAAAAGGGGGCATTTATGATTTGAAAAAGGAACCAAATATTCCCAGCAATGTCTCAAATGTCTCTCAGCAAACCATCCCCCAAGAAAGGAAATTAATAAAAACAAACCTAAGGGGAATGGAACCAGAGAGAGAGAAATGAACCCACACATAATCTCCCGGGAACCTGAAGTCCTCTATCTTCAGAGGCCATGCCTTCCAAGTTGAACCTAAGAATTGCTGGACAGAAAATGATTAAAAATAAGGAAGGCAATATTCTCTTCCTGTTCATGATTTTGGTTTCCATTTCAAGTTTCAATTTCACTTGAAATTCACATTTCTCTATTGCAGAACACCTAAATAGGTTAAAATAAATATTAGTGGGAGAAAGGCGGGCAGTGGAGTGGGAGTGAAGAGACATGGGCTCTAGTTCCAACTCTGCTACTGACTTACTGGGTAATTTTAAGCAAGTTTCTTCTTTCTGGGCCTCAGTTTCCCCCATGTATAACCAAGAATTAGACTGAGCTGACATGTCATAAACTCCATAATCATCAAATCTTGAGATTTTTGTTCTCCCCTCAGAGATTTCATTTTCATAACTTTGATATCACTTCCATGTCAACAACTCTCAAATTACATTGTCCTCTTATTACCAGTCAGAGTTGTAGCTTCACCTATCCACTAGTCATTTCTACTCTGTCATTTTGCCACACCTCACACTCAACATGATGAAAACTCCATTATTCCAACTTTCAGTACCCTTCTTAATTCAATGTGCTATCTAATTTTACTTACAACTATCCCCAGTACCTTCCACTTCATGGCAGGTGGATGATCATTTACCCAATCCCACCCACTCCTGTTATGCACCTTAATATTCCTTAATATCCTTAATATTCCAAGGATCTTTACTTTGTGTATATTTCTACTTATATGCAGTGCCCTCTCCCCTTTGATCATCTTAGTGTAGGATCTCAACTTTCTGCAACAAATACATTACAAATTATGATAAATAGGCATTTTGTAAAATTGCCTTTACTGTTAAGGAGCACAGTTAGTTCAATGAACTAACATTAGAATAGAAATAAGGAAAGTTGGGTCCTAATTTCTGTCTAAGGAATTGACTCACTGTGTGACCTCAGATCAGCTATATAACCTCTATGAACTATAGTTCCCCCATCTTAAACAATGCACACATGAACTTTCCTCATGCTATTTCCTTTGTCTATCAAAATTCACTTAATCTTTCACGCATAGCCCCATTAATGCAAGTTACATGAAATCTTCCTGAGTTTTCCATCCACCATGGAAATAGAGAGACGATTGGAATGTGATCATTCTCTCCCCTCACACCTGTATCTCTATAATGTCAGAGTCTGTCTTCTTTTACATTTACTTGAGAGCACATGTATCTATCTCTCCTACAGGTCAGAGACAATGACTGTATCTGCAGTGCCTTGCTTGCTACTTATCAACAAGGAGGCAACCAGGAAATGCTTATTGAATGAATGTGTGATCCGGTGGAGAAACAGAGAATAAAAGGAAAGGTGGGGAAATTAGACATCCATGTTTTATACTCATTGTGACATTTCCTATTTGGAACCAGGAATGTAGCTACATAGCCTCCTTTAAAACTCTTCTGAGAGAAAAAAAAAAAAAAACATAATATAAAAGCATTTAAATGAAGTTTCATTTGCCTTTTAGACTCCAAGTCTATTAAAGCTGTTTAGCATTTCTATAGTATTTAACATTTCCAAAGTACTATTCAATGTTAATTAGTTAATCTTAATGCTCTGTAAGGCAGGTCAATATTATGATTCTCTCTGAAAAGTTAAGAAAATGAAAACTCAAAGGTATTTTGGCTTCCCCTATCAGGATGTGAGAAACTGCTGAACGTTATTACAAATATAAAGTAGTATTTTGGAATAGAAACTAGCAAAGTTTAGAAATGAAGGAAAGGAAATTGAATGGACGAATGGACTAATGTATAAAAGGCAAAAAGGGACTGGGTATGTCTCCTCAGCTAGTCTTTTTTGGGCCCAAACAGACTGTCTTCTCTTCCCAGGAAGAGGACTGGGGTTTAGGCAGTCAAATTGACCAAGAAATTCAAGCAGGCTACCTACCAGCTTTATGGCAACAAGACGATTTCAGAGCCCACTTATGAGTAGACGCATTGAGTTAGATGACAGAACCCTTGGCATGATCAGGATTGGCTCAGGGACTGAGGAGCAGTGGAAGTGTTAAGTTTGTAGCTCAGAGTTTCAGTGACTGTAGCTGAGAGGCTAGAGGTAGCAGCTTCCATGCTTTTTCCCCAAAGGTTCACCCTAAGACTATAGTTTCACTTAGCAAAAGGAGAGCAGACCTGGCAAGGTTCCATTTGGTTACCTCTCTGTGCTTGTGCCCTCCTACCCAGCAGCCTTCTCACAATTTTCGGTGTGGAACACACAAATCGAATGGTGGATGACATTTAAAATGATAGGAGATCTTTTTCTCTCCTAGAGCTGAGTTTGATGTACAGGAAGCAAGAAAAGGCTATTTACCCTATGGAGCATAATAAGTTCAAGTAGAGTGGGAAACATAAACACCAGAGACTGGTAACTACGTCAAAGAAGTTCTTTTCAATTAGAGAGAATAAGTCTTTGACACCTAAATATAACTAAATCCATTTCTTATTTCATTTATTCACTCATTTCTATAGCAAATTGTTGAGTTCTTCCTCCTAGAGGAATGAATAAATAGGACACAATTCCCACACTCAAGGCATTCATAATCTAGTTAAGGGTTCTTCAAAGTATGATATGAAGGACCCACTGCATCAAAAGTACCAGAGATGCTTTACTAAAATGCAGATTCCCAGGTCCTACTACAGACATAATAAATGTATCTAAATATTTCTGGTGGTCCCCAAATATCTTTCTTTTTCTTTTTAACCGGGCAACTAAGGTGACTCCTATGTACATTAAAGTTTGATAACCACTGGAAGTAGAAAAGTCAAATTGGGAGACAGGAGGTGTAATGAAAAGAGCCCAAGCTTTAGGGTCAGTCAAACATACTTTCAAATTGACCATTTCCTTGCTACATACCCTCTCTGAGCTCTAGTTTCTTCATCTGTATACACGAAAACACAACTTTTGCTCTCAGGGGTGTGATATAAATTAAATGAGAGAACATATATGAAGTGTCTAGTATGTAATAGGCAATGAAAAGAAGGAGTGAGGGAGAGAGTGAGGAGGGAGAGATGGTTAATTGATTAGTTGGTTGGTTCTCTCCCACCTTCTTGACTGCATTTGAATGCCCTTTTGAAAATGTCCACTTAAACAACATGAAAGCAAGTCCTACAGAGGAGAATTTTTCAGTGATATTTCTGATTGACCACATTGATTGATGAAATGGACAAATTTCTTAAAATATATAACTTACCAAAATGGATTAAAAAAAATAGGAAACCTGGTAAATTGGTACAGCCATTATGGAGAACAGTATGGAGGTTCCTTAAGAAACTAAAAATAGAGCTACCATATGATCTAGCAATCCCAGTCCTGGGCATATATCTGGAGAAAAACATGGTTCAAAAGGATACATGCACCCCAGAGTTCATTGCAGTGCTGTTTACAATAGCCATGACATGGAAGCAACCTAAATGTCCATCAACAGATGAATGGATGAAGAAGATGTGATACTTATATACAATGGAATATTACTTAGCAATGAAAAAGAATGAAATAATGCCATTTGCAGCAACATGGATGGACTGGAGATTATCATACTAAGTAAAGTAAGTCAGACAGAGTAAGACAAATATCATATGATACTGCTTATATGTGGAATCTAAAAAAAAAAATGATACAAATGAACTTATTCGCAAAACAGAAACAGACTCACAGACTTAGAGAACGAACTTATGGGGGAGGGTGGGGGGGGAGGGATAGATTGGGAGATTGGGATTGACATGTAAACACTGCTATATTTAAAATAGATAACCAACAAGGACCTACTGTATAGCACAGGGAACGCTGCTCACTCTTCTATAATAACCTAAATGGGAAAAGAATCTGAAAAAGAATAGATACATGTATATATATATATATATATATATATATAAAACTGAATCACTTTGCTGTACACCTGAAACTAACACAACATTGTTAATCAACTATGCTCCAATATAAAAAAATTAATTAATTAATTAGAAAAATAGGAAGCCTGAATAAACTATTTAAGAAAATGAAGAGGGAATTTAAAACCTTCCATCATATAGAATAGCAGGCCAAATTATTTTATAGGTGAGTTCTAACCAATTTTCAGGGAAAAAACTCCTCCAGAGAACAGAAGAAGGTAAACTATCCCCTGACTCATTATTTCATAAAGTGTATAATTGTGATGCCAAAACTGAAAAAGTACAAGAGGAAGATCACCAATCATTTCACTCATGCATATTGGTGAAAGGATTTTAAACAAAACACTAGCATAGCATATTCTTACTGTGGAATAATATACAATAGTGAAAATAAATGAATAAATAAATAGTAAAACCCAGTGACATGAATAAATCTTAGTGACATATCAAAAAAGCAAGTCTCAGAAGATCATCTACTACATTATACCCCTTTTGTGAAGCTCCAAAACAATGAAAATTAAATAATATATTAACTACACATATGTATTTGATCAAACTATTTTTAAAACATAAAATTCAGGAAATTAATTACCCTTGAGGTGGAGGCACAGAAATGAGAGGCAAAAGGAAGATGTAAGTTACCATAATATTCTTTTCCTTGCATTGGAAAGTGGGTTTTTGAGTATTCATAAAATTATTTAAAATGATAAATAAAGAATAAAAGGGCCATGCATAGATCAATACTGACAGCATATATAAAACAAGGATTATGATTAGTCTAACTCAGCATATCTAAAGTCCTCTTTAAAAAATTAAAATTAAAATTGAGGTTTTCAAGGCTGGAAATAGTACTGGCAAGATAGAGATGGGACTCAGGCCCTACTTCAGTTTGGTCATGGTCCACTCAACCAAGCTGGACAGATAAGACTGTTTAAATTTTTGGAGCTCATTTAGGAATACCTATCACAAAATCTGTCCCAGAGATTTTTGGTCAAGCCTTATTCCCACAGGCCACCCAGACTGAGGGAGGGCAGATGTAGTGTCCAGCAGTGGGTCAGGTGTCAGGATGCCGTGAAATAGGTGAAGTCAGAAGTCTTGGCTAAATTCTGTCTAGCCATTATCATCTGCTGATTCGGTACCCATAAGTAATAATTATAATTATAACCATCCCTGAAATTTTGCACAGGCTATTACTTTCATACACGTTATTTCATTTCCATACTCACAAGTCTGTGCAATAAGCATGAAAACAGGCACGGTGAGTACTATTACTCAAGTATATAGATAAGGAAACTGAGGCACAAAGAAGTGAAGGGGAATAGAAGTAAAACCAGAGCTCAAGTCCAGTTTTGTGTGATTCCAGGTCTATTCCTCTTCTATTATATCAAGATACCTCTTATCTTTTCTTTTCTCAAATTAAAATTTTAGAGGGTGCTTTGACCATTTATACCCTTGAAAACAGTCATACCATTTGACTCATTAATCCCACTCCTATAAATCATACTCAAAGATTTAACCTAAAAGGTGACTACAAAATATTACTATCATCATCATTACTATTAATGATAGTTATCACCCATGCTTTCCAAATGGCTACTCTAAGCACTACATAGGCTATCCCAGTTAATCCAAGTGTTAGTATTACCACTTTATAAATGAGGAAATAGGTGCAGAGAGTTTTGAGTTAAGATTTGATAAAGAGCACATGGCCAGGGATTAACCTCATGGGCTGAATCTGAAGCCAGTGTTCTTCAACATTTTGCAGAGTAAGTGGAACCTTCATGGCCACAGGTGACTCTCCTTGGGAATTAACTCACTGTTTCCCCACTAACTCCTAGGCAATACAGCAAGCCTGACAGCTAGAGAAAGTGTTAAAATAACTCAATTTCTAACCATGTTTATAGGGAGGGACAAAGAGGTATCCAAGGGACGTTAGTGAAGTATGGCAAAAGAAAATTCCTACCACAGGTAGATTTTGTTGCTGAACTTGATTTTCTGTCCAACTGATAGTCAATTCCAGTTTGGGGCTAGGGAAGGGCTGGAGCTTTTGTCAAACAAACCAGCTCCACCAATTTTTCTGGCTTACATTTGACAAGCCATTTGATCTCTGAATGTCTATAGCCTCTGATTTCCAGACATACTTAACTGCCTGCTTGACCTATATACAATTTATTGTCTGATAGGCATCTCAAACAATGTGGCCAAAACAGAACTTTTGATATTTCACTACCAAAATAGGTTCTGCTCTCAGCCTTCGTCATTTCAGTAAAGGACACTTCCATTCACTCCGTTGCTCAGGACAAAAGCCTAGGAGTCTTTAATTCCTCTCTTTTTCTCAAAACCACACCTAAGCAAGTCACGTTGACACCACTTCAAAATATGTCCAATATCTGTTCGCTTCTATCTACCTCTATTATTACCACTCTTATCCAAGCCACCACAATCTCTCATTTGGACCCCTGCAATCATCTCCTAACTAGTCTTTCAATCTTTCCTGTATATAATCCATTCTCCACACACCAGCCAGAGTGACTATTTTGTAAACATAGTGTTATTCCCTAGCTTTAAGTCCTCTGGTGGCTTCCTATCACATGTACAATAAAACCAGAACTATAAGGTGTATGATATCTGCCCTTTCCCTAACTTTGCAACCTCATTTCAGATCTCTCTTCCCATCATTCACTACTCTCCCACTACTTTTACATGTTCTTTTTTTCTGAAAGACACAAAGCTTATTTTCTCCTTAGTGTCTATTTGCTTTTCTCTTTGCTTGTAATAATAATCCTTTAGATCTTTCTAAGGCTGGGTCTTTCTTGACATTTGGGGCTTAATTTAAATGTTTCATCCTTAATGAGTCCTTCCATGATCACTCAATCTAAAACAGAGCCTCAGTCTCTCTATACTTTATCAGCTTTAAATTCTTATATTTGTTTGTTATTTCCTCCCATTAGAATGTAAGTTTCATGAGAGGAAGAATTATGCTTGTCTTATTCAAAGGTGAATATCCAGTGCCTAAAACAGTGCCTGGCATAGAGTAGGTGCTCAATAAATGTTTACTGACTGACCACATCTGTAAAATTGGAACAGTAATATCTACCTCACAAGATGGTTTAAAGAGATTGTCATACTGAGTGAAGTAAGTCAGACAAAGACAAACATCATATGATATCGCTTATATGTGGAATCTAAAAAAGGTACAAATGAACTTATTTACAAAACAGAAATAGAGTCACAGATATAGAAAACAAACTTATGGTTACCAAGGGGAAAAAGGGGGGAGGGATAAATTGGAAGATTGGGATTGACACATACACACTACTATATATAAAATAGATAACTAATAAGGACCTACTGTATAGCACAGGGGACTCTACTCAATACTTTGTAATGACCTATATGGGAAAAGAACCTAAAAAAGAGTGGATAACTGATTCACTTTGCTGCACAGCAGAAACTAACACAACATCGTAAATCAACTATATTCCAATGAAAAAAATAATTTTAAAAGATGGTTTAAAGATTGAATAACATGCAGAAATAAATGCTTAGTATGAAGTAGGTGCTCAGAAGATCTGGCCCTTGATAATGAGATCATGATACACTTGAACCTGAGATTAATATCTGTCCCACTAGCTTTCCTACTCAGCTCAAGCATACGTTGAGCAAGTGTTTTGCTTCTCAATGCCTTGGAGCTTCATCTGTAAAATGAGGACTTAAAGAGACTTCAGAGATTAGATGAGACAGCATGTAAAGCACCTACCATATTAGGTTCCCTTCTGCCCTTAGTTGTCATAAGGATCAAATGGGATAGTTGATAGGAAATGTGCTTTATAAACTGTGAGGAGTTATTTTACTGTAGGTTTGATATTCTCAAGCTGAGATCTGCAGACAGACAGATGATGTCAGATTCATTAGATTCTGGCTGTCAAATAAAATATGTTTTAAAATATAAATTTTGGACTCTTTAGAATCAAACAGGATTCTCCCTGCCAGCAAGCAGCACAAGGCTCTGCCCAAAGCCATTAACACCACAAAATCCATGCTTGGCAAAGCTAGTCCTCATATTGGCAGATAGGCTTTCCATTAACAGATGGGAATCTGGCTCTTGGAGTACTTTGGGACAGGACTCAGAGGTACTTTGGGTAAAACACTTGTGTGCCCAGTAATCCACTGGTCATCATGTCCTCATTTCCTCCACCTGCTCATCTAGGTGGCTACAGCTCTTCAAGCTGGAGGGAAGGTGAATCCCCCATGGCAGCATCTATGATGTTTAACACTTTCTCCTTTGCATAGACTTCTATTTAGTTAAGAGAACTGGATTATTAATTAGTTTATCTTACAAATGTATGTGGATTTCAATGATGAGAAATGGTGCATAGTCTGTACCTACTCTGAATTGCAAAACCTGATTATCAGCAAAGGCACACTTTGTGAGCTTCTGTTTCTACTGCAGAGTGCCAGTCTCCGCTGGGTCCTATTTCTACAATTATTTAACATTTATTGAACACCAATAATTTACCGGGATCACTCTCTCTCTAATCGTGTCACTAATGATCCATCAGGCTCCTGTGGGTGACGGGAAGAAAGAGGAACAAGTTAATTATCAGTGTAGCGTTCAATCTGAATCAGTTAAATTGCCGGAATTACTGAAGTTTAGCTACTCAAGTAAAATGGTGACTAAATTTCTGCAACAAAAACGAAAACATCTATCTTATTGCTAAGAGGAGTAGGGGAAAGTTAGGAGAAGGAAAACATAAACTGTGCTGGCTGTTTAAAAAGGAAGGCAAAGATGTCTAAAAGAGGAAATAATCAGATATTCCTCAAAGGAATCTGGAATATATAACTTCTAAACTTTTGCTCATGATGTTCCTTATACCTGAAACACATTTTTTACCTCACCTCTGCATGTTAAAAATTTATGTATTAAGATCAAGTTCAAATGCCAACTCTACCAAGTAACCTGGAGTGATCTTGGTATCTTCCTAGATATCTCTTTCCTTCATCTTCAAACATCTATTCATTCTCCATGTCCTGTCAATTATACCTCTTAAATACCATTCACACTGTATATTTAAGAGTAGAGACTGTTTCAGTCAACATTACATCTTTGTCCCACATCCTTTCCAAGGAAAATGAGCTCAGAACCTTGAGCTCAGGCTGGGTTCTACAGAGTCTGCCCAGGCAGGAAAGTAAGTGAGGCTGATCCTTAATCGTGAGCCTAGGTCCAAGAACAACAACTTTATAAGACCAGAAGAAGGTAGCATTAAGAAGCAGGGAACTAACTAAATGTCAATGCTCAGATCTAAAAGGAAGTATCTGCTCTGGTGATCAGAACCTGCTCAGGTAAATGTGTCCTGGAGGGCATGCCTAGAGACATGCCCTTAGGCTGGTAGAGGGAGTCTTTATCGAGGTGCAAGCCATGGGACCAAAGGGCAGGAGTTAAGGGCTCTAAGCCAGTCTGGACATCTCTAGCATCCATCACTGTGTCTGGCACATATTTTGACCTCATATGTGTTTTTTTAAATGAATAGTGCCATAGAATTAGTCAGTCACTAAGGTTAGGGACTTTCTGCAAAAGTATAATGATCACAATCCAGGTCCAGAGAATCAAGCATCTTACTCAAGGGACTAACTTGAGCAAATTCAGCAAATTGCTCTTGTGTGATTTTTCTCCTTGAATTTAAATCTTGTATTTAGAATTGGTAATGGCTAAGAGATAACCCCTGTGAACCACTTAAGGCAGAGCATATTGTTACTGCTGGCCTTTATCTGGATAATCAAATAATAAAGTCAAACTGGCAACCAAAGGCGAGCTCCCAAGCTAACTCTAAAATACTTTCAATGTTATTTGTTCAGTAAACTGCAGAACATTAAATTTCTATATTAAGTAAATTATAAGGAAGAGCGCACTTTGCAAAATTAAAAAGTTCTTGGTTACTTGATCTATTATTCCACTGGGAAAGTTTCCAGAGTATGCCTTGTACAATTAGATAACTTTTTGCATGGATGGTGGGTGGTGGGGAAAGGGTTCGAAGGCTCAGCACATACAGCACCAGGATTTCATCTGTAGTTCCATAGCTTATTTCTGGGCCCTGAGGCAGAAATCTTTGATGACAAGCACCCAGTTCTGAGATGTATTCATGACTTTAACCTTTTGACTCACATTAGAAATACCATGAAATCAAGAGATGAAATATGTGAGACAAAGCTGGAAGGGCCCATCAAAATCATTTGGTCCCCAGGTTTCCACACTGGGCCTGGAGGGCCTTAGAAGGTTCCCAGAGAATCTTCTTAAGGTTTACAACGCTTCAGAACTCCTGTTGATCTATTTTACATGCTGGAATTCTCTATAAAATTCCTATTGTAGAAAGAGTTCTCTAGCAAAAACAACCCTGAAAAGCAATAATCTATACAGATATAGAGCAAAGGGCACTATTATTGACACAAGTCTGGCATGATTCCTTGGTTGTATATCTTCACTCCTTCACTTACTATGGAATCTCAGGCAAGCCACCAAAGAGTTGTTTCATCTGTAAAATGGTGACAATATTATGGTAGATATTGACAAATACCATTTTCTCTTTCTGTGAAAGAGTACATATCTCAGCACACCTTGCAGGTAGCTTGTTCCAAGTGACAGTGTGGATGGAAGTTCCAGGAGACAAAGGAGTATGGATGGAAATAATGTATGCCACTTCCAGGCTTAGACTTAAAATCTCACATGTAGTCATTTATGTTTTCTTTTCCCCTTATACAGTGACCTTCAAGGCAATGGGTTGAGGAGGACAGCATCCTAAAATTGAAGGATCTTGGATCCCTGAGTTATCTCTTGAAAAAGAACCACCCATTGGAACTTTCTGACTCAGATCACCTTGTGATGTTTATGAGAACTAAACCTTTATTGTGTTAAGCTACTGGAATGTGGGGCTAGTATTCAATATTACTTATGCTGACTACCTACCCTCAAAATTTGGAGAAAGTTCACATAAAATATATTCAAAAGCAGAATAATGCATGACACGTAAAAGATATTCAACAAATCTTAACTGATACTTTATTAGAAACTAAGCTAATGTTCTTCCTACTAACACTCAATCTGCATTCCTTGAACTTGGACAAGTCCATCTCCTCTCTGGGTTGCAGTTCTTCCGTCTGTTACATAAAGAATTTGTTCATGCATTAATTCAAAAAATATTTATTGAGTATCCGCTATGTTCCATGTAGTCCTATTGTAGATTTTGAGTATACGATTTGACTAAGATAAACAAGGTACCACTTTCATGAAGCTTATATTCAAGTGAGGGGAAAAAATAAACAAAAAATAAAACATATATTCAAGAAAATATAACAGTAATAAGTGTTATACAAAAAATTAAAATAAGATGATATAATGAAACAGAGTGACTGGGTAGCTACTTTCGACTGGGTGGTCAGGAAAGACTTCCCTGAGAAAGTAACATTTAAGCAGAAATCAGGATAACAAGAAGGAACCTTGCTTGCAGGGGAAGAGTCTTCTGGGTAAAAGTACAGCAAGGGCAAAGGACCTAAGGCAGTAAAGATTTTAGATGGCCTACCCTTACTGAAAGGCTTAAAATTTTTTTCACTGAGGCACAAACTTACTCTCAGTGGTTCTGAAGATAGAAAGGAATTTGAAGATTTTCTGCTTCAACTTCCCTTACCTACTTCCCTCCAGTAAGGTTGAGCTTTGGAGTCTCAATTTACTAACTTAAAAAAGTTACTTAACTAATAAGGCTGAGTTTCTTCATCTGTAATATGGCGATAATATACATATACCATATAGGATTGTGAGATAATACTGCAGCATGACTGGGACAGTGCCTTTCACCTAGCAATGCCCAATAGCTGAGAGAGGCAGAGGAGATGTTGCTAAGGTTATAAAGGTGATGTAGTACGCAGCTGCATGGAAGCCAAACTTATGTGTTCTGACTCTTAACTCTAGATCAGAAAAAGCACTTAGAAAACAGCATAATCTAGAAATTGTTTTCCAGCTTGGCCAAGGAATCCTTTATAGCTTTTTCTCTAGAATAAACAATGCATTAGCAAGAATTTGTTGAGAACACTGACATTTACTATTATTCATGTCACATAGCCCATCCTGCTATATGACCCTGCATGTAATTTAGTTAGCCCTTACCTCAGTGTCTGATTCTTTAGGTATCTTTAGTCTCATCTCCACATTCAGTTTGGAAATCTTTCCAGATCAGGAACAAAGACCAGCGAGGAAGGGATTGTTGACTTCAGCCAAATCATCTCATCTCTCTGTTAGCCAGATCTCTTTTCCTGCTTTCTTGGATCCCTGTTCGATCCATACAATACCCTCCCAACACATGAGGGAGATGAGATACATACCATTATCTCTGTGTGACAGATGAGAAAGTTCAAGAGGATGGGCAGAGAGGGGACTAAAACTCAGGTCTTTCGACTCCATGCTACCTCTAGATCTAAAGTATTTTGAAGGAATGATTGCAGTGCTTTCTTAATATATTTTTCATTTATTTAGGTTTCCCAAATAGGCATCAGGATCTGTATGGTGTAACATTTCAGCTATTGTGAACGGCTTTGACCTCCTGCCTTCACCGCATAGTAAGCAGTTAGTGCCTCCCTTATCTATATTTCTGGAAATTTAGAACTGCTGCATATAAGTGTTGATATTAGCCTTTATAACAACTCTGATCATATTCTGTTGAAAGTATCTGTTTTCGTAGCTGTCTCCTCACCAGACCATGAGTTCCATTGCTCTATTCAAAATCTACTTCTGTGTTCTGCACATAGAAAGTACTGAATATGGGATTTTTTAACAAGCTGCTCCCCTCTACCTGATTCTTCTCCCCCCGCTTATTATCCTCCTCCCCGCATCACTCTCTCTTAATTAACTCCTCCTACCCATGTTTGAGACCTCAGCTCATATGTTTACCTTCTAAGGTTCCTTCACTGCAACACATCTCTCCCTTTAAGACAGGACATGCCTCCTTATATATCTTTATGACACCATGTATCTCTCCTTTATAACGCTTTAACAGAGTTCATAATCCTAAATTTATTTTTATAATTGTTGGATAAATTTGTGTGTCCCTTCTAGAACGAGCTCATTGAGAACACTGTTACGGGCTGAATTGTGTCCCTCCGGAATTCATATGTTGAAGTCCTAAGCCCCAGTACCTCAGAATATGACTGTATTTGGATATGGGGTCTTCAATGAGGCAAATAGGATAAAATGAGGTCAAATGGATGAGTCCTAATCCAATATGGCTGGTATACTTACAAGAAGAGAAGATTAGGATGTAGACATATATGTGTATGGAGGAAAGGCCATGTGAAGGCAGGGGGAAAATGGCCATCTATAAACCAAGGAAAGAGGCCTCAGAAGAAATCAATCCTGCCAACCCCTTGGTATCAGACTTCTAGCCTCCAGAACTGTGAGAAAATAAACTTCTGTTGTTTAAGCTGCCCAGTGTGTGATAGTTTGTTATGGCAGCCTTAGCAAACTAATACAAATGGGAACCATGTTTGTTTTTATTTACTGATACCTCCCCAGTATATGTCATTGTGCTTGGCAAATGGCAGTCCTTCAATGAGTATTTGTTAATAGATGGCTGAAATGTTTGTTTAATTGAATTTACTGAAAAAGGTGAGGCAGTTATTTTTGTCTATCTGCCTGTTTGACTGTTTTGTTCAGGACCACTGAAAGTATCACAGACACCTGAATTTTATAGTGAACAGTGTAGTGGAGTGAAGCAGACAGTAACTTAGAACAATGACCTAAGTCAATGCAACTTAGAACCCAGGTTCTGGCAACTTCAGCTTTCACCTAAGGTCTGATCCTGGTCTTTTCAACCTCTAGAAGATGGCTTCCAGGGCAGAATAACCTACTAACTTCATACCTCTTTTATACATTCTAGCTTTTCCATTTATAGTAGAAAATAATAAAATATAGGAAATGTGATAATTTACAAGATCAAAACCATGGATACAATTTTATTTAATAATTAAGCTGACTATTCTAAAGCTGATTTACAGAAAATCACATCCCAATTATTTTAAGTGGACATGAGATCGGTGAGGTCCCAATCTCTGTCCACAAACAAATCCCCTGAATCTCAGTTGAGCTCTAGTGACGAAAGGTCTCAGACCTTATGCTGCTTTTTGATACTGTGTACAATTGTTCCCTCTTATGCATAGAAGTCAGGAGTAATGGATAGGAAGGATACTGGCTTGGGAATCAGTAAACTTTGGTTCCAGTCCCAGTTTCTGCCACTAACTTGCTATGGGATTCTAGCCAAATTATTTCTTCTATCTGAACCTCAGTCTTCTCATTTGTAAAATGAGGTGTTTATACCTGATAGCCTCTAAGATATCCTATATCTCTTGACATCCTATGCTATCACGAATCATACCCAAATTCCTAAGTACAGCATTTGAGTTTCTTCAATAAAAGGCTTGTCTTCCCCGCACTCTTTTTTAATCCCTAACTCCCTCTCCCCTATACTTGCTGCCTGCATATCTTTGCATGAAATGTAGTTTCCCTAATTATCCATCCACTGATACACTACTTATCTTTTAAGATTCAGCTTAAACCACACCCATTCCAGGACGTCTTCTTGCCTTCCCCACTCTACACCCCAACAGCATGTTTCTTGCACCTCTGCTGAGTGGTTAGTCCACTCAGTTGGGAAATAGTTATTTGTTTCCATGTCTAACTTGCCTTCTAAATCAAACTCCCAGAGTCTGGGGACTAACACAGTGCCTGACATGCTGAAGACACCTCATCAAATTACTAGTTTAAATGAAGCCTCCTCTTTCTTAAAAGTGTTTGTCCATATGAATTTAGGCATTTTCTTTGCAAAAAGGCAGCAGTAGAATGAGCCTTAGGGAAGAGGAGAAACAGCTTCAGCTGTGGCTGTCCCTGATGGTGACAGCTTGACCTGCACAGGGGCCATGAAGAAGATAATGTCAGCTCCAGGCAGTTTTAAAGGCCTTGCTTCTAGTCTGCCAGGAGGCACAACAGCCAGAGGTCTGGAAGCCACAGGTCTGATGGTAGTGGCCAGAGGCAGGAGAAACCAGACTCTGGAGACATTGGCTTGATCTAGGGCTGCTGCCAGTGACACCCATAGCACTGGAGCAGAAGAAAAAGGAAGGAAGATAAAATAGCAATAAAGAGTTATTATTATTGAATGCCTACCACACATCAAGAAAAAGCTAAGCACTTTAGATGTGTTATTCTTAATCCTCATAACTTATCAATAGGACCTATATATATATTGCTCCTATTTTATAGATGGGGCTCAGGAAGGTTAATAAACTTAACAGAGGTCATACAATAGGAGTAGATGGAGCTGGGATCCAAACCCAGGTAAGGCTGGTCTTTCCTCTATAACACTGTCTTTGTCTTCAGGATCGTGCAATTCTCCCATCCCAACTTCAACTTCCTCCCCTCATCTAGGCGACTGTGTTCCATTTTTAAAGCATTTGCACTCATACTCATTTAAGTGTTATCTCTTTATAGAATGTTTTCACTTTAATCATGGTCTATTAAAGATAGAAAAGTTTTCAAGACCCAAAGAACTTAATCTCACATGCTGGAAGAAGTGGCACAGGGTTGTAACACAAAGAACAATCACCTCTGACCCCTGAGGTGTGAGTTCTAGTCCCAGCTCTGAGGTTAATCTGCTGTGTTCCCTTCTGCAATTCATTTTCCCTGTCAGAGTCTCAGTTTCTTCATCAATAAAATGAGGGCATAGGACTATGTGATCTCTAAGAGCTCTTCTAGCTCTGGCATATTAGGGCATATTAATCAAACAGGCTTTTGTAGGTTCCTGAATGGGAATAAAGTTGTTAAATATGACCTTGTTCCTATAAACTTGTTAAATATGGCCCATTCCTAAATTGGGATTGGCTTCCACAAAGAGAGAGCAGAAGGCAATGAATGGGTAATTACAATGAGTATAATTAATAATCATACAATTATCACTCACTCTGTGCCATGCTTCTTTCACAGCACAAGGAGAACTGCATCCTGGGAGACGGTGGATGAGAAGAAGATCCAGTGATCAATGATCAGTTCTCATCTTACTCAGTCTTTAAAGAGCATTTGACACAGTTTATCATTCCTGCCTTTGTTGAAAGCTGTTTTCCTTGGCTTCATGTCATCATACTTTCCAGCTTTCCTCCTAGATCACTTGTCACCTTCTCAGTTATATCTGTTGGTTCCTCTTTGTCTTCCAGACTTCTAATGCTGGAAAACCCCTAGAGTCCTTCTCTCATCCCTCTCCATTCTCTATCCACACTTGCTCCCTAGGTGATCACATCCATTCACTTTAATTTAAATATTACCTCTATGCTAATGATTCCCTAATTATATTCTAAGCCCTAACTTTCCCTCTGAGCTCCAGATACTTACTCCTACCTTTTGTCTTGGATGTCTAATAGGTATCCCAAATTTATCATGTATAAATTTGAACTCATGATCCCAACCTTCCACCTCTATTCTTCCTCAGTATTATTAGTAATGGAAACACCATTTACCAAAATGCTTACTTAGCAAAGCCAAAACCAAGGTATCATCTTTGACTGCTCTTTCTTTCACCCATTACATTTAATTTATCAGCAAGTTCTCTTGACTTCCCCCAACATCTCTCCATCTCCACTAATATAACCTCGGTCCAAGCCACCATCATCTGGACTGGGGCAGGAGCCTAATTGCTCTCTCTGATTCCATATGTGCCACCCTACTGTCAATTAGAAATGTGTATCAGATCATGTCGTTCCCTTGCTCATTGGCTTCTCATCAGACACATACTAAAATTTAAACTCCTTACTATGGCCTACAAGGTTCTATGTGACCTGACCCCTACCTATCTCTCTGATTTCATATTCTGTTCTCTAACTCAGTCTACTTCAGCACAACAGCCTTCTTGCTATCTTTCAAGCACATCAAGTTTGCTTCTGCCCTAAGGTTTTTGTATGTGCTGTTCTCTTTGCATGGAACACACTTTCCACAGATCTTTACAGTCTGTCCTCCTAATTTTAATTCAGTTCTCTATGAAAAGTTCACCTCCTCAGAGAGCAAAAGAACAATAAGCATGCCATTTCAAAATGAAGCAGGTATCAATTGGTGACTAACTCCCTTTCCCAGAGAGTTCAACATGAAAGGATAGTTCTCTCCCGAGTACCCTCCCCTCAAAGAGCCAGTCCTTTCTGAGGGAAAAGTTCTCACTACAGTGAAGAAATAGGGTCACTGAAGAACATGTCTGTCTGGGTGTTAAGGACTGATGGTTGTGTCCCCCCACAAATTCCTATGTTGAAATCCTAACTCCCAATGTAATTATATTAATGTGAGGCAGGAGATAGATATGGGCTCCAGGCTAGGCATTTACAACTAGCCTCCTGTACACATTTCCTGAGGAAGGAGGCAGGTGGGCTCTAGGCTAGATATTTACAATCAGCCTCCTGTCTGCACTTCAAGATAGAAATAACAACAGGAACAGAGTAAATAGCTGGACTTTGTTTCCTGTGGACACTTTAAGATAACAGTCGTGGCAGGGACAGAGAGGGGCTAGACCCTGTTTGAGTACAGATCAAGACGTCACATATTTCCCATCCTTGGGGCAAGGGAGACCTCCCTGACTGTACATGTGCAGACAGGCTCCTTGGGGGTCAAAAAGGAGGGGGCACCACCCCATAATATGTGATGCCAAGGCCTCTGGGCTGTAATCCATCTTGGAAAAAAGTTGCACAAGCATGTTGGGGAGTGGTCCTAGGGCACGTCAGGTGTGGAAAAAGAAACCAGATAATTGGGAAAAGGTAAACAAAGACCTGGAAGAACTGCCCTATATAAATGATTTAACTGCCTCTTTACTGTACTCTTCCTCATTAGGGAGGACGCCCACACCTTTCTCCCCATGAGTATATCTCTGCCTTGCTTCTGTCTTAACTGAACAAACTGTTTCTCTGTGTACTCTCCCACTGGTTGTGCTGTGTCTCTAATAATGAATTTTATACCTGGTTTTACAGTTTTTGACTTCTTGAGAAATGCATTTTTCAATGGGGGCAAGGGCCAGGGGTATTTTGCTTTGAGCCTCTAGCCCCTGGTGGACTAGCGGCTAGGATTCCTGGTTTTCATCCAGGCTGCCCAGGTTCAATCCTGGGCGGGGAACTAAGATGGTGCTTCCAGCCACCTCTCACTGCTGTCTCTCTGAGATCATCAGGAGGTGGGGTCTTTGGGAGGTGATGAGGTCATGAGGGTAGAGCCCTCATGAATGGTATTAGTGCCCTTTTAAAGGAGACTTCAGAATAATCTCAGCCTCTTTCCACCATCTGAGGACACAGTAAGAAGACAGCCGTCTATGAACTAGGAAGTGGTCTCTCACTAGACACCAAATCTGCCAGTACCTTGATCTTAGACTTCCCATCCTCCAGAACTGTAAGAAATAAATGTGGTTTTTTGTTTGTTTGTTTGTTTGTTTAAGCCACCTGGTCTATGGTTATAGCAGCCAAAATTTTGTTATAGCAGCCCCAAATGACTAAGATATTAGGTATACTTCTTAAATCTTTGGAGGTATAACACAATTGTCTCATTTTATGATTCTGTAAAAGAGCACATGAGAACAGACATTATGAGTCAACCACAAGAACCCTTCCAAAGTACTCCCTCAGAAATTAGGGTGCTGGAGGGTAGGGAGAACACATTTTGTATCACTATATTTCATAAAACTAAGACTTACCTATTATTTCATTCAAATTTCTCCTCAACTTGTCATGGCTTTCTTTCCTAAAGAGGAGAAAACCTGCTTCCTAACTACTGCCTTGAATGGATATTCTGATAAACCATGATATCTCTACATGCCTCCAAATGTTCCAAGACACCATTAATCTAATAAACTAGATGCCCAGAAAACAATTGACTGATTAGCTAGGCTGATTTGTAGATGTGTTTTCTAAAGCATATGAGTGTTATTTTCAGGCAAGCAAATGGCTCTCCTATCACCTTACATTTTTCAAATACTCCCTATTCACTAATTCAAAATGTTGAAAAATAAGGCACTATCAGCACAGCAACAAATGCCAAGAGTTCCTTTTATGGTTTTATTTTCATTTGCATGGAAAATGTAAATTCTGAGCAAAGTGACCTTGGTTATAAAAAATAAGGAGGCAGCATCAGGATTGATGGGCCCCACTATTAGTATTTCATTCTGACAGGCAGGAAAGAAGTATGCTGATCCTGAAGGTTTGTTGAGATATGATCCTGAATGCAGGCCAAGTGGGAAATACCTTCCTAGGGAGAGTAATTTCCATCTAAACAATGAGAACTTTGTTGATACCTGGCAGCTACCTAAAGAGAATAACTACTTTCTGACAAGATCCTTTAAACTCAAACCGTGACAATGAACTTCATCTGATTGACCTCAAAGCCATATGCCCACTAGACTTCACCTTATATCAAAAAATCAGTGGCTCTGGCATGGAATGATGAACAGCAAGTTCAGCAATAAATGTTATAGAGACTGCTGACCAGAGCACACGTCCAGGTCAGGATGACTAAGCACAAGAACCAAGTTACAAAATGTGGAGATGTCACCTTTGTCCTAATGGCACATAAAGTGAATTGGGGGAAAAGTTAAGGTTAGGCCCATACAAAAGTTGCTTATAAAGGAGACAGGTTGCCCTTTGTTAACTCTCAGGGTGTTTCTCTCCCCGCTGCCTCTCTGTGCTCTCCTGCAGATGCTAACAGCTGTCCTCATCTTAGTCTCAGGTGATAGTCAACAGCTTCACATGGAGACTGCTCCTTGATGGTAAGCCATTGATGGTAGCTTGTCAGGACCCTGTTTCCTTAGTCCCTGCACATATTGAAGATGCAACCCAAACCCAGACCCAGGCTCTGTACTTGGGAGAACCAGACCAAGTAGTAAGCCCCACCCTAAGAGTGGGATTGCAGAGGGGGCTGGAGTGGACTCTGTTGCCCTAAACATATTCTGTGAGAAATAGCATATGCCAGAAAAACATAGGTATTAGATTCAGAATTTCTCTCTCTATTACATGTTTTCTATATGCCAAGCTTTGTGAATTTATCCTCTCAGTTACCCTTTTAGGCAGACGCCATAATCCTCACTTGACTAATGAAGAAAGAAGGCTTACAAAGGTAAGGGATTTGTCCCACGGTCACAGAACCCACAGATGGCTAGCCACTTCAAGTCTCAGTCTCCTCCTCAGTAACAGGAGATACTAACTTCCTTAGAGTGTTGTAAGGAATAATGAGAAATAGTGCTTGGCGCACAGTAGAACTCCTGTTTATCTGTGCAAACTCATATTGGTATCTTGGTACTTCCTACATCTCAATCGTACAGAACTACACTCAGTTGTCTTCCTTCTGACTTGGGAAGCTTCCTTCACTTCATTCCTTGTTCAAGTTATACACATCCTATAGGTTCCATGTCCATTTTTTTCCAGACTCATCTCTTCACAATCTTCCCCATTCCTCATTGTCTACTCCACCACAATTGGCACTCTACCTATTCCAAAAGTGATGACCATCCCCTGCTTGAATACTTTTACTGACAAGGAGTCATTTTCCCATGAAACAGTTCATATGATCTTTGATTAGCACTGTATATTTTTAAAAATTATTATGTAAACATAAATAAAAACTGGCACAAAGATTTAGTTATAAGGGTGTCACCATTTACAATTAGAAACTTCAGTGTCTGACCATAGGAAGTTTATTATATAAATTATGGAACATCTTTATAATGGAAAAAAAATAAAGCCCTTAAAAGTGATATAGATCAACACTTATTGAAATGGAAATATATTCATTGATCTACTAATAAATAAAAAAGCAGGGGGCTTCCCTGGTGGCGCAGTGGTTGAGAATCTGCCTGCTAACGCAGGGGACACGGGTTCGCGCCCTGGTCTGGGAAGATCCCACATGCCACGGAGCAACTGGGCCCGTGAGCCACAACTACTGAGCCTGCGTGTCTGGAGCCTGTGCTCCACAACAAGAGAGGCCACAATAGTGAGGGGCCCACGCACCGCGATGAAGAGTGGCCCCCGCTCGCCACAACTAGAGAAAGCCCTCGCACAGAAACGAAGACCCAACACAGCCAAAAATAAAATAAAAATAAATAAATTAAAAAAAAAAAAAGCAGGTCACAAAGCCTAGTATAGTTTATACAGCTCTAGCATTCCTGCAAATATTCCCTATATTATAGTTTTGCATATGTCTCTCTTCATCACAAGAGGAGATGTTCCTGAGGACAAGACCTTGTCTTATTAATTCTGTTTTCATTTCAATAGGCCTCCAGTGAGTACTTTGCATGAGTACATATGTTAAGGGCTAGAGGCTCAGACATGAACTGGACATTTGGTCCATCAATGTCTACTGCACTTCTAGGTACAAACCAACTTTGGTAAGTACAAGTTAAATTACACTGAATTAGACTGGAATGGGTTGGGTTAGATAGAATAGTTTTCTATAATTTTGGCTACTGAATAGGATTTTAGTAGAAGGCAAAGGGAACTGGACTGGAGTCAGAAGACTGATGCATAAACAGAAGCTCTGGCACTTATTAGCTATGAGATTACTGGCAAGTCCTAGTTACTTCATTTATAAAACAAAATAAAAAAATAGTGTTTACCTCACAGGTCTAAAGTAATGATTAGACATAATAAAGTATGTAAAAGTTATTCATACAATCCCTGGCATGTAATGCATGTTTAGTAAATGGTTTCCAAAAAGGACATTAACTCAAAAATCAAAGCAAATAAGTCAAACAACAAAACACTGAAACTAAATGCCTAGCCTGTGCCAGGAACTGGGCTTGATGTTAGGGACACAGAGATTAAATCATCTTTCCAGCCAATCAAAAGTTGTCCGCTTGTTCTTTCAGGGATCAATTTGCCTCCACTGCATGCACTGAAGACACTGGGGACAAAAAGTCAGAGGCAAGGTCCACACTGTCTCTCCATGTTATCACAGGATTGATCAGGTGCTGGCATCACCCAGACCAACTCAAAGAGTAAAAGACTGCTACTTTCCTTCCTCACCCTGGGAAAGGGTCATGTCTCACAGGTTCTGGCTCCCATGCTCCCACTCCACTCACTGTCATGTATTTTTGGCATGCTTAGAGTGACCAATTGTTCCAGTTTGCCCAGCACTGACAGGTTTCCCAGAACATGGGACTTCCAGTGCTAAAATCAGGGCAATCCCAGGCAAATGGAGATGGCTGGTCACTCTATGTGCTAATGGCTCCCCAAGAGAGAGCCTGATACATGCCAGCATGCACTATGCCCTTGTGGGGCAGATGCAGTAGAGGTTGCCAAAAGAACTGGCTTATATTAGCCACTTGGACTAAGCTATGAATCTCCTTTCCATCAGGATGTTTTTTCTCCCAAGACCAACAGCTTTTTTTGGTGCCTTGGTCTGGAATAATCACCACTTTTTAAGTCACTCTGAAAAGATCCTAGCAAAGTGGAAAACCACATAGGCTCTGGAGTCAGAGAACCCTGTTTTAGAATACAGGTTCCACTATTAGTTAGTTTACAACTTTAGAAAAGACACAGCTTCTTTAAGCCTCAGTTCTCTTATCTGTAAAACAACCTCATAGAGATGCCAGAAGAATTAAATGAGCTAACAAACTAAAACACATAGTAGAATAGCAGAATTCAAATTAATTCTGTGTGTCCACTAATTGGTTCTCTCCTGAAGCTGTTTATAATTTTCTGTGTTCATTATAATTATTGATGATGAAAATGATGATTATGACAACGAGTAGGGAGAAAGTTGGTGAATTTAATTAAAACTTCTAAGCATATGATATTTCCGAGAGACATAGACTGTGTCACATTTTTATTACAACAGGTTTTTAAAAGGTAGCATGTAGGTGTCTGTGTGCACACAAGTGAATGGGAGAACAACTACCAACCAGTTTCTGAACATACTTGAGACAGCTCAGTAGGTACCTTCCAATTCAGAGTAAAGGCCACCTCTCTATTACACATCAACAATTAGTACAGCTTTACACAGTATGAACACAGATTATTAAAAAAATAAAGAAAGAGAAAATATAGAAAAAATACGGGGAGCAGATGAATCAACATGTTATTGTGCTTGTATTTGGATGCTGGCTTCTTCTCAGTGGATTTTCTCAATATTCTAAAATGAACATGTTAATTTACTTTAATGATTTTTAAAAAGGTTTTAATTTTCAAAGTCCCTTTAAGAGCCATCATCATTCCTTACTGATCTCCACCTAGCTCTCTATCCTTGTCTATCACTCCTCCATCACAGAGCCTAACTCAGAATTAAGAAACATTTTTTTTAATCCTGTTTATATTGTAAGGCACTTTCAAATGTGCCAAATCAATTAAACTCAAAATAACCCTCTAAAAAAGATACACTCATTCACCATTTCATGGGAAAGGAAACAAATAATTAAGTCCCCCTACACACACACAAACACACACACACACACACACACACACACACACCCATTACTCACTCCTCTTCTGTATTTCCTTAGTTGATTTCATCCAATCTCATGGTTTCAAGAGCCATATTTATGTTGATGACTTTTAAAGTTTATCTCCAACCTTGGCCTGTCTCATTCCTTCTCCATTTCCCCATGGCACTTCCTTCCACCCAGATGTTCAAGAGAAAAAAAAAAAAATAGAGAAAAACCCTTGACTCTTCCTTCTTGACGTCCTCCCACATCCAATCTACCCAAGTCCTAACTATCTCCCATAAACGGTGCTGTTGTAATCTGGCTCTCAGATTTCTCACTTGGCTCATGAGAAATTCACGTTTTCCTGCCCCCACAAAACTACTGTAAGTCAGAATGCCCTTCTGCCTCTCTCCTCACCCACCTTCACAAGTTACTCTAGCCAGCTTCCCAAACTCATAATTCTGAAGCAAAAAGTAAGCATTAACATTTATGTTCCCATATGTTCCCAAACCCTGGTATACATGTAAAACTCTCCAAAGAATTCTAACCATACTTTGCCAGTCCAAGAGGGGCTAAAATTTTTCTGCAGCCCAGCAAGCTTCAGGCCAGGGAATGAGAAGACAGAATTCTCTCTGTGCAGGCATTCCCACACTCTCTCTCTCACAGAGTCTCCTAGGCTCTACCTCACTTGCCTAGGATGCTTCTCCAACAACTTATTACTTCAATGACTCTGCTCTGAATTTCTGTTCTTCTCTTTATATAGTCTGGAAATAGATGATGAGGTGAAGGTCTCAGAATCAATTCAGGCACCGTTTGCAGGTCCTAAAGGTATGTATCTAGCAGCCCTTCTTTAGAAAGTGGGCATACCTACTGCATATGTAGTCACCTTTGGAACCTAGGTGAAATTTGTTTTAATTTTTAAAAATTTGTATTGGGGTATAGTTGATTTACGATGTTGTGTTAGTTTCAGGTGTACAGCAAAGTGAATCTGTTATATATATATATATATATATATATATATATATATATATATATATATATATATATATATATATATATATATATATCTCCACTCTTTTTTAGATTCTTTTCCCATATAGACCATTACAGAGTATTGAGTAGAGTTCCCTGTTTGCAGCAACATGGATGGCCTTAGAGATTGACATACTGAGTGAAGTCAGACAGAGAAAGACAAATATCATATATCACTTATATGTGGAATCTAAAAAAAGGCTACAAATGAACTTATCTACAAAACAGAAATAGAGTTACAGATGTAGAAAATAAACTTATGGTTACCAGGGGTTGGGGGAGGGAGGGATAAATTAGAAGATTGGGATTGACACATAAACAGTACTGTATATAAAATAGATAACTAATAAGGACTTAGGTGAAATTTTGAGACAAGAGCAAATGTCCTTTCAACATTCATTTTAGGATGATCAGGTCTGGAGTTAGAGGAAGATAATGAGCAAAATTTCAGACATGCTGAATTTGAAGTGTCTGGGACTGTTTCTAGTAGATCTGTCTAGACAGTTTGCAGCTGCATATAAGGTTCTGGAGCTCAGGAGAGAGATCCTGCCTGGAGATGAAGATGAAAGTCATTAGCATATAGATGGTATGTGACCCATGAGAGTGGGAAAGAGTACAAAGTAAGAAGAGTAGAGGACTAAAGACAAGCCTTGGGAAACATGAAAATTCAAGGACTTCTTAAGGCAAACAAAGGTGACAGAGATAACAATCAGATAGGTAAGAGGAAAATAAAAACTAAATATGGCAGTCATATCCTCATTTCCCAAGAGGTGTATATTACTCTGATCTCTTCATAAATCAGGTTCTTTCTGATGTCACATGAGCCTTGTCTAATGAGGGTCTCAAAAGTACACAGCGTTGGCTGGTCTAGAGAACTCAGCTGATACTGTTTAAAATTCTACTGTGTTCTTCAATTGGCAGAGGCAGTTGTGTCATTTCCATCTTTGTAGCAAGCACTAATGATACTTGCACAGATGACAAATGTCTTTTCTGGTGAAAAATTAATGTACCACAATAATTTCCTTACCTGGGGTTAATGAACATGTCAGATTCTGAAAATGAGTTGTTTGAAACTAAATTACTATAATCTGTATTTAGAAGATTGCCACTGGGAAGGTGGTGGGGGGAGGTGGGGAGTTATGGGTGTATATAAGTGAATATATTTGAAGTTCTCTTTACCTTTGGTCTTAATTCTTACCAGGTATTTAAAACACTTACTTGCTCAATAGTCTCACAAAAAGAAAGAACATTTCATCACATATTCTATAATGCTGGTTAGAACCCTCAGAAAAATTATTTTTATTCATTTGTTCATTCATTCATTCATTCAAAATATATATATATATGAGACACTCATTATGTGACAGGCACTCTGTTATATACTAGAGAAAAAGAGAAGAATAAGACATGATGATTCTTGTCCTCAAAGAGCTCGTAACTATGCATAAAAATATAAAATTACAGTTAACTATAGTACCATACTTGAGGCAAACGTGTGGGGCGGTGGGCTATGAATATAAAGAGGTAGACTACCTAATCCACCTGGAATCCTTTCTGGAGGCTATGATGCTTCACACTGAATCCTGAATGACAAATAAACTAGACAAGTAGGGGGAAACTACTGCAGGCAGAGAAAAAGAGTTGAGCAAAGGCAGAGAGTTGTGAGTCTGTGAGGTTGTATGGGAAACTGGGTGCTTTTATAATGTGTAACAGATTGGTTAATGGGAGACCATTCACATTAGAAAGGATTTATATTTTAAAACACACATAATGAATGTACTTAGTGCTTGTTGATGGTAGACTACAGGGTTAAGAGGAGAACCTGTGGGCCAGGTTGACCTGCATTCTAATTCCAGCTCTACCCCTTGACTACTTTTGAGATTTTGTGCAGTTTCTCTAATTCCTATAATCTCTATAATCTTCAATTTTCTCATCTGTAAAACAGATAAAGTATTATTTATAGAGTACTTACTATGTGCTAGGCACTTTAGGGTTATCTAATTTAATCTTCAAAACCACCATGTAATACTATTACTTGACCCAAGTGCTAAGGCAGAGATATTACCTAATTGTTCAAAAGCTCAAATAGGTGACAAGCAGTAGAGCCAAGGAGTTCAACTCAGTGCCCTGACACCAGTTCACGTGTTCTTAACCACTACACTGCACCTATTGTACTGGATGGTTGTAAACTCATGCGTGTAAAGCGGTTAGCCAACATCTGACACCTAGTAAGTACTCTATAAATGATAAGCATAAATGGTACTTATTTCATTGTTATTATTTTAATATGAATGATAAGAATTATTGCTGGTAATTATTATTAGATTGGGGTTTCTATGTAGGTCAAATGAGAGAGTAGACTTAAATCACTTATAAAACTAAACTACTAACAACATAAAGAAGTATTTTTCTAACAGTGTCTCTGAGATATCAGGCCATAGCTCAGAGACACTGAAGAAACAGCACTGGTTTTGAAGTCAGAGAATGCTGAGTTTGAAATCTGCCTCTGCCATTTAGTAGTATAGGGATTTGTGCACATCAGTTCAAACTTCTGGGCCTCATCTGTACCATGGAAATCATAGTAATAATAATATCATAAGAATAATAATATGCAGTGCTATTTGAAGGAGTCAATGAGATAGCATCTAAAAATAACCTATTATAATATCCGGCACAGGGTAGATGTTCAAGCAATAGTAGTCATTTATTTAGTATTATATTTATAATAATCATTATCATTTTCATTATAACTCAGATCCTCTATGAAACAGAAGTAATAACTCTTCAAATACAAACACATGTTTATTCTTCCTAGAAATTCCTGTGGGTAATTACTGATTTTCCATGGCTTGTGCCACTACCCTCTATTTCAATTCCTTGATGCAATTTTTAAAAACAGATTGTCTTTGTTTTCTCTGTTTTCACCAGCACAGAGAGAGGGCAGGAAATAATAAAATTGGCTGCTTAAAATAAGATGCTTGCATGAAGGAGGAAAAAAAAATTGTCCCTCCATTCTGACAGATCAAGTATAATTTTATCTACCATGGGAGAATCTAAACTGCACCAGTACAAGAATCTTAGTGGGTGTAGGAGTTATAACCGTCATAAATGACACTTTTTATTTCCTTTGAAAAATCCTCCTGATTTATTACATTGACTTAGAATTTGTCACAGCTTTCTTTTTCTGAGATTCTTCCCCTGTCCCCTCCAATATTCATTCCATCAAGTGAGCGAGGTGGTGGTGTGGTGAGAGCAGACAGATCAGAGTGTTAACACTGCAAATGAGTTCTGTTCAGGCTGGGCTCATGTTGAAAAAATAATTTGATTTCTTTCTGTCTGGCCACATCCTATTCACAAGAGGTGAGGGGTGGGAGTGGATGAGTAAAACAATGTCTCTTCTGTTTAATAAAAATGGAGACATATCAGCTCCTAGGAAATAATTTACAGATTGTGCACACACCATGGCCAAGCAGAAGCCATATAAAGCCCTGAGCCTGCCAGACAGCTGTTGATTCCTTCATGCCTCAAGGTCTTTGTATGTGTTGCATTTTCTCCTGGAAACTCACCCTCACCCACCACCCGACACACACACACACACACACACACACTATTTACTACTCATCTTTACATTTTGAACATCATTCTTCTCATTAAACTTTTTTCAGTCACTCTCAGTTTAGATTGTTTGTTCTCTAAAAGAGAACATTCGTAGAGAGCTGCATGCCTTATAGTAATTATCACATGATTATAAATGTGTACTCGCTTTATAGGGAAGTGGAGCAGGATAGTAAAAAGAGCATGGACTTTGGCCTCAGGGAGATCTGGAGTTGAATCCTAGCTCTGTCACTTACTGGCTAGTAGACCATGAATAAATTACTGAACCTCATTGAACCTTTGTGTATAAAACAAAGAAGATAAAAACCCACAATGTTGTTAAAGATAATTGAATGAGACAATAAACAAAAGTACCAAGAGAAAGCATTTTTTAGCAGTTGGAAGTAAAGACAAAGATTTTAAGTGTTTGCAGTCCCCTGTTTCCCATGCATAGACTCTCCTATATAGTCGCTCCCTTCTCCATCAGCAGTGGTAATTCAACTCAACTTTCAATGCTCAACTCAAATATCATTGCCTCTAGGAAATCTTCCCTCAACCTTCCAGAAAAGATGAATTCCTTCCTCCTCTGGGCTCCTTAAAAACAGAAATTATGTGTGTCTTAGTCACAGCTATATCCCTAGGACCAAAGGCAATTGTATTAGATCAATAAATATTAGATTGATGAGAGCATGAGTGAATGGTGAGTGAATGAATGGTTAGTTTTTCCTCTTCTTATCTCCTACTGTGCCTAGCACAATTTCTACAAAAGGATAATACTCAAAATGTCTATTGAATGAATAGAGACCTATATCATTCCTATCTAGGCTCAACCTGACCTCGTTCTTCCTGCTGCTTTTCAAATTTACTAGATAATAGTCTTGCCAAGGTTTTTAGACATGGAAACATTCTCATGTGGCTATAGCTGAGCCAAAGTTTTTGCGAAAGCAAATGGACTGAGCTATAGCAAAAAGCAGACTGGAGCCAGGAGGCTCTGAGTGAAAACTGACATCCTACTTGGCATGGCACGACGGAGACAAGCTGGGTGACGCATAGAGAGAGACATTTATACCTTGTAGAATGCTGGGCTTTGGCATACATGATCATTTGTAATTTCTCTACTGGCATAGCGCCCTCTGGGTGCCACCCACGTCCAGCACGGGACAGTATGGTTAATGATTAATTAAAAAAAGTCCAGCGGATGTCACTGGCTGAGAGAACCAAGCTTGGGCAGGAGGAAAACACGTTCTAAAGATCCACTATCATGTGCAAGACAAAGGCTTAAGGGACTGTATGGAAATGACCCTAGCAGTATGTGTTCTTAGGACAGAGGGAAAGAATATAAACTCTTATTAATTAACCTTTTATGCTTTTATTGTGATAAAATACAAATAACATAAAATTTACCATTTTAACCATTTTAAGTTGTACAATTCCATGTCATTTAATATGTTCACAATGTTATACAACCATCATTAGTATCTAGTTCTGGAATATTTTCATCACCACAAAAGTAAATCCTTTATCTGTTAAACAGTGGCTCTGCATTCCCCCCTCTCCCATCCGTGGGCAACCATTAATCTGCTTTTTGTCTCTTTGGATTTGCCTATTCTGGACATTTTGTATACATGAAATCATACAATATGTGGTCTTTCATTTCAGGCTTCCTTCACTTAGCATAGTGTTTTCAAGGTTCATTCATTTTGTAGCATATACAGTCTGTCATTCCTTTTTATGACTGAATAATATTCCACTGTGTGGATATGCTACATTTTGTTTATCCATTCATCTGCTGATGGACATTTGGATTGTTTCTACCTTTTGGGTATTGTGAAGAGAGCTGCTATGAACTTTTGTGTACAAGTTTTTGCTCAAACACCTGTTCACTTCTTTTAGGTATATATCTAGGAGTAGAATTATTGCATCATATAGTAATTCTAAGTTTAACTTATTAAGGAACCACCAAACTGTTTTTCATCGTGGCTATACCATTTTACATCCCCACCAAAAATGTATGAGCTTAATCTCCAATTATAAAGTATCCATGTATAAAGTATTTTATACACATTTCACATTTTATCCTCCCATTAATTCTATGAGGAAGGTACTAATATTATCTCTTTTTTTGCAGATGAAACTAAGGATTCAGTAACTTTTCAATACCCAGGTCTCCATGACTATAAAGCCTGGACTTCGAATCACAAAGTTAGGCTTCCTTTCTCCAGGAAAATGTACTAAGCCCCGGAACACACTCCTGACTCTGCCTGTCTCCAACCTAACCCAACAACCTGTGGGTCCTTTCAGTCATGCTAAGATTTTTAAGTATTCTATGTACTAGGTATTTTCACAGGCACTATTAAATTACCATTCTATATATAGAAAAATTGAGGCTAAGATGAGATAAGTTATTCACAGTCTCAGAAATTAGCAGCATAGAAGAGTTTACTGAAGCCAATACTACTGTTCTTTGTCCCAGAAAGATCTGCGAGGTGGTAACCAAATTTAATGAATATCCCATTATCACCTTTAGATATCTTCAGAACTCATCAAGAGGCCAGCTTTTAAAAACTATCTGTAGTAGCATAATCTTTTTTACAAAGAAAATCTTATAAAGGGGAATTTCTACTTTTGGCCAAATGATGTAGTAGGGTATAGATTTAACCTCTTGCCTTAAACAACTATAAAACTGAAAAAAAAACATATGAAACAACAGTTTTCAGATATTGGAAAGCAGGCAAGAAATGACAGTGATGTCTGAGAGAGAGTAAACAAACAAGGTGACCCTATGATTACCCAGTTTACCACCTAAAGAGAGTTTCCAGGCCACAGCATAGATAGGTGAAACAAAGTGAGTCCTAGGGATCCCCCTGAGTTGAGAATGAATTTGGGAGATTAGAGAGGCCAAAGTTGCTAGAGTTCACAGGGTCCTTTGGATATTCTGTTGAGTACAGAGCAGTCCGTGTATCTGGAAACTACCCAAGGGTAAAGAAAGAACCACTGGAAAGGAGCAGCCAGAAAAAGCCTCAAAGTTCACACAAAGCTGGGAGTAGTTCACATTACCAAATGTGACGGCTAATTTTATGTATCAGCTTGAAGTATGTTTTTGGATGAGATTAACATTTAAATTTGAATTTGGGGTAAAGCAGATTGCAGATTGCTCTCCATAATGTAGATATGCTTTAGTCAATCAGTTCAAGGTCTGAATAGAATAAAAAGCAGGAAGAAACCTGAAATTGTTAAACACTACTATAATCCATGAACTTTGCCAAGTGTTTTACTGAGATTATCTAATTTATCCCTAACATCCCAATAATACAGATATCATTATCCTCATTTTATGGAGAAACAAATTGAGATTTGGAAAAGTTATGCATTTAGTCAAAGGTTCCAGGTCTAGGAGTATTAGATCTGGGATTTATATCAAGTTCTGTCTGACTCCAAATTTTAGGGTAAGGCACCATAAAAGGAAAACAACCCCAGAAATATTTTTAGGGGAGAGGGAAAGACTCCAGGACCATTTGTCTTTTACAGATGTTCAAGTATGTAGCTTCTTCATGATCACAAGTGACCCTATATATGATATTGGGTCAAAACTTCTCCAAATCTTGTTTTGGTTCAAACTCTGTTTTGCACTGAATGCATCCTTTCTGATTTATATTATAAATATATTTCTCAATCAAAATCATAAAGTAATATCAACAGATATCAGATATTGAATATTTCTATGAATCAGGCACTGTGCTGGTCACTTTAGACATATTATCTCATTTAAAAAATAATTTTGATATGTTTCAGTATTTTCCAGAGTAGCAGTGGGCCTGAGTCAAACGGGTAATTTCCCTGATAAGTCAATACCTGATCACTCCAAAGAAGTTTTAGGTTTCACTCATGTATTTATTCATAGTTTTTTCTTCTAGCAAATATTCACTAAGGGTTAACTCAGGTGTCACTCCTGGATCTGAAGTGAGGAATCCTACTCTTTAGCTTCTCTGGTAACAGGACCTGATATTTCAAGGCCCTAAGATAAAGAAAGTTGATTGGCATCAGGGATATTTTGCACTTTCTCCACAATTTTCTACCACTAACTCAGCCCTAACCTGTCATTCACCTGTACCATCTCCATCCATAGCCTCCTGCTTCAGACATGCTCCTGGAGTTGTCCTTCATTGAGCCTTTTCCAAAGCCCCTCGATCAACATGCAGTAAATATTTCCTGAGTGCCCACTATATCTACACACCAGAGAGGATATAACTAAAATGAGAGATGTAAGAATGAATCAAATATAGTCTCTTCCTTCAAGGAATTAAGTCAAGTAAGAATCACCTTTGACCCTTCTTTTTTACTTTACCTTCATCATTTACTTCTAAACATCATCATAATTCCACCCACTATATGTCCTATATATTGCTCGTACCCAAACACTTAGTTTCATTCTCACTGTCACTGGCATAGAACAGGCTATTTCACTAACTTCCTCCCTAGACTTCATCTCTCTGTTTCATTCTTTACACTAGTTAGAATAATCTTTCTATACCTTATACATGACCATTTCATAGTTAAATCTATCCAATAGCTTTCCAAAAACTATAAGAACAAGTCCATAAAGTTCTCCATAGAATTTTAAGGCAAAGGCAATTCTATTTCTGACTACTTCTATTCCTTTATCTTTCACCAGTCTCTCCTCCTCCCCAGATACTCTTTTTTTCAGTCTTATCAAATTACTTGCATTTTTTTACATGAATCATGCTCTCTCATGCCTCTGGACCTTTGCATAGGTTATTTCTACTGTCTAGAAAGGTACTGTTCATTCAGAAAGCAATTTCTGAGCAACTACTCTTGGCTAGGGCATCTGAGAATATGATATGATTAGGTATGATACCTGCCCTTAAGAAGCTTGTCAGTGGATTAGCCCATGGGGGAATGTCCCAAGTGTCCTCTGCCCTGGTTACTGCAGGTGCTTCATTGTGTCCCGCATATTCAGTTATAGAAAGTGCCATTTATCCTTTCCCATGGTATTGCTGCCTGTCAACTTGGATGAATGAATAAAACTTCTCAGGGAATGTGATTTCTGAGAAGTGATGATTTCTTTTTAAAGGCCACCTTTACCCACCTTGAAGGACTGTTTTAAAAGTCATGGTGCCCTTTGATGCCTTCCTGTAGGACAAAGAAACCCAGAGCTTATCTACATGTAGATATTCTATTAATACGTAATGACTCTTAGGACAGGAAGGAAATGGAACTGCATTTCCTTTTTGGACATTTCCAACAAAACCAAAGAAGGAAAATGGCCTCATCTTAATGAAAGAGGCCACTCTTGGGAATGTGTTTAAGGGAAGGTTACAGAAGCAATCTTTGATGGAATATGGACAAAGCACAATTCATCATTTCTTCCCAGGAAAGTGATTATTGGGAGAAAGGTAGCTTCAAGGCCAGCTCTGCCCTGTTTCACAAAAGATTCTATTTACATTTCAAGAAAGGACAAGAAAGAATACCCTACAATGAGGCCATTTTACACAAGGCCTTCACTGCGTTTTCCAGACAGTGTGTGACCCTTCTTACTTGTAATGACATTGCCTCTCTCCTTGCCTATGCCCTCAGTCAATCTAGGAACAGAAACATCTCCCCCCAGATCCCACTCTATCCCCCAGAAAATCTAATTTTCTAAAACACAAATCTAATTGTGTTATTCCTTGATCCCTTTGGCCATGTTTCCCTATATAGAGTAAGAGAAAGTTTAAGCTCCTCAGCATGGCATTTAAGATCCTCCTCATCCTAACCCAACCTACCTCTGCAACCCACTACTGGCTGTAGGCTCTTAAGCCCTACACTATTGGTGCTCCTGTCCCACCATTTCACATGTCTATGCTTTGGTGCTGTTGCTTCTGCCTGGAATACCTTTGTCCCCTTCTTATTCTAGTTTTTCTCTGTCAGCCCTTCCATATCTATTTTCTACTCTTCTCCTTCAGCTTGTATCCTGGGAGGCTAGGAGGCTAACTTCTACAGATCACATCATGTGGGATCCCTGGCTCTCTCTCTTCCTATTGGGTTAGGTCAGTGGGAAGCACTGGCAGGAGACTGGAGGGCAGGAGGGGAGAGAGGTTGAGATATTTATTCTGTCCCTCCCCCTCACATCAGCCACAGAAGAGAGCTGTTAGCTAGTTCTTACAAGAGTCTAGTAAGAGCTTCCTCTCCTTATTCCTTCAGTCCTTGGGGTGGGAACAGCTTTTACTATTGCCAGTCCCTAGATGCTCCTCTATCCCCTAATGATTCTCTTAAACCTCCATTCATCTTTGTAAATAGTATCTTTTAAAAACTCTCTTCAGTTACATTTTTGGATATGCCATCTGTTTCCTGCCGAGACTGACTTGACAAGCCTTTATGACCTGGCTAATCCTTCCTCATCCTTTAAGATCAGTTCAGTGGGTATGTCCCCAGGAATCCTCAGAGCTAGGTCACAGAGACAGCTGTTTCCACAGATCCCTACTTGTATTGCTATCTTATGCTTACGATATTGGATTTTTAACTGTCATGACAAAATATAAATTCCATGAGACCAGGAACCATGCTTGTATTGTTCATGATATTTATCCAACAATTAACATGGTGCCTGTGTCTGACACATTGTAAGTGTTCAATAAATGTTTAATGAATGCTTACGTGAAATAAGAAGTAAGTCTAAATTCTGTCTATATCTTTGGCAGTGGACTCAGAGAAGTTACCTCATAAATACTATTTGAACTGAGCTCATACAACTCAAGATCAAAAAAACAAACAATCCAATCAAAAATTGGGCAGAAGATCTAAATAGACATTTCTCCAAAGAAATGTTGTAATGTTAGAGAAATGCAAATAAAAACTGCAATGAGGCATCACCTCACACTGGTCAGAATGGCCATCATCAAAAAGTCTACAGATTATAAACGCTGGAGAGGGTGTAGAGAAAAAGGAACCCTCCTACACTGTTGGTGAGAATGTAAATTGGTGCAGCCACTATGGAGAACAGTATGGAGCTTCCTTAAAAAACTAAAAATAGAGTTACCATATGATACGGTGATCCCACTCCTGGGCATATACCTGGAGAAAACTATAATTTGAAAAGATACATGCACCCCAGTGTTCACTGCAGCACTATTTACAATAGCCAAGACATGGAAGTAACCTAAATGTCCATTGACAGATAAATGGATAAAGAAGATGTGGTATATATATACAATGAAATATTACTCAGCCATAAAAAAGAATGAAATAATATCATTTGCAGCAACATGGATGGACCTAGAGACTATCATACTAATTGAAGTAAGTCAGACAGAGAAAGAAAAATATCATATGATGTCCCTTATATGCAGAATCTAGAAAACAATACAAATTAACTTATTTATAAAACAGAAATAGACTCACAGACATAGAAAACAAACTTACAGTTACCAAAGGAGAAAGGTGGGGGAGGGATAAATTAGGAGTTTGGGATTAACATGTACATGCTACTGTATATCATATAGATAACCAGCAGGGACGTACTGTATAGCACAGGGAACTATACTCAATATCTCATAATAGCCTATAATGGAAAAGAATCTGAAAAAGAATATGAATATATATATATGAATACATATAATATATATAAAACTGAATCACTTTGTTGTACACCTCGAATTAACACAATATTGTAAATCAACCATACTGCAATAAAAATTTTTTTAACAATAATAAAAAAAGAAAAAACAAGGAAAAGAAAGTGAAATTTTCATTGGTAGGTATGGGAGAGGAAAAAGAAAACTTTTGTTGAGAAAAGAAGATAAATCAGTTAAGTGTCATACTAACACCTATTTATTCCCACTCAGGGAGCTGGGGCTAGAGAAAAGGAAGCATTTAAAAATGAGAGTGACACAGAGTCATAAGACTAGAAAAATCAGGACAGTAATTCTATACTAGGAGAGTACCTTCTGTGTTCCAGGCTCTCTATTAATGGCATTCAAATAATTATTATCCCTATTAATTCTCCCAGCAACCTAGTGAGGCTGGCATTATTACCTTTATATTACCAATAAGAAAATTATTTTCAGAAATGTTAAGTAAATTATTCATGGACACACAGCCAGTAAGTGGCAAAGCAAAGAATCATACCTACCTACAACTGTCTGGCTTTAAGTATAGCGCTCTTTGGTCTCAGCACAGGGAATGATCTTCAGACTTCATTCCTTGCCACCTTCAAACTGTTAAGAACTGCAAAGGGTCTGAGATTTTACCCTTCTTGCAAGCTAACTAAATAACTGACTTAGTTTCATGGATAATGGCAGAAGATACAAGACACCTGGGCCACAGACAAAGGATTCACAGCAACAGTAGTAGCTATGGAGTCAACATTTGTACTGGTTCCTTGAGCCCCACTTCCCATGGGGCAATGCAAAGAGGACCAGATGATACTTGCACACAGAGTGGGTTGTGTTCCAGGAGAGGAACTCTGAGCTGTGAGAATTCTAATCTTCTATACTGTACAATAAGCACACCTGTTTGTTGCTCTGGAAGAAGACAGGATCTCTATCTTCCAGGGATGATCACTATACAAATATTCCAGAAAAGATAGTTTGGAACAAAGGCAATCAGTTTCCTTTTGTATGTGAGGCATAAAAAAACATGAAATATACATGCATTGTCTCCGAACACAAACTCCCTCTCCGGACTCTACATAAATACTTCTAGTGACAAGGATCTTATCATCTCTTAAGGCCACGAATCCAGCCAGATGGCAATGGTGGTGTCACAGAAGAATTCCTCACTGGTTGTTTGAGAAGAATAAAAGAAATGAAGCCTGGTACAGAGCAAACATCCAATAAATATTTTCCTAATACTTTGAATCCTCTAAGGTTAGTTCATTGTCATTTAAGAAGAATCATCTACTAAATATCTTCCAGGAGGATTCTGGCTGTCTAGCATTACAAAAAGCACACTCAACACGGGCCCAACCTTATTATTTCCCCTTGAATTCTTCTTACAAGAACTCCTTAGACCAAATAGATGTTTTTTACTTAGAATAGAAGATACTTTTTATTCTTTAAAAGTCAAGGAGTAAGGGGGGGCAGGGGGGCGGGGCACAGCAGGTCCCAGAGCATATCATGAAACAATTCAGAGAGTCAAAAGGGAAATGGAGAAGTCATTCCACCAGAAAGTCTCAGCTCATTGCACAGTAACTAAGTAGAAACATCCAGCAGGTACAATGAAATCTGGAAATAGATATTTGATATATAACTAAAGGGACTATGTTATCGAAGGAATTAATAAAATAAACTCTTGTAAATTATAACAAGTAAAAGCACTTTCCTCAAGCTCTTACAACTGAAAGTGGTAGATAAGACTATTATTTCATCTTCATTTTATGGACAAGATAACTGAAGCTCAGTGAGATTTAGTAATTCATCTAACAGAAAGTAGTAGAGCCAGAACTCTAGCTCTAAAAATGTGTTTTTCCACTACAACATGAGAGTGTAGACGAAGGAGAAGACAAAAATCATAACTCTTCAGGAATACATACCAAGAAGGAGGGCAAGGGAAGCCATGGAAAAAGAAACAAAATAGGTGCATGGTTTGAGCACTGGTTGGATCCTGCTGTAAACTCTTCACAGGAAGGAACTGTACTTCATTATTATAGTCCTAGAGCTTGCTACTGGGTCTAGCACATAGTAGATATCAAATAAAGATTTGCTGAATGAATAAAGTTGTTACCTGAGTCCTAAAATTTTTCCCTATTAAAGTTTTTATAATGATAGCTTAATGATTAACACTGGTCTACTTTTTAAATGAATACATTTAATTGAAGCACATAGGTGTCATCACAAGTAAACAGAAGTGAATGTGAATGAATCTGTTTCAACTATTCATTTATTTGGCAAACATTTATTAAGTTCCTATTCTGTGCTAGGCAGCCTCACTACACTATGCCCAACTAATAAAATAGAATTTCTTAATTATAAAAGTAACGAGGGAATTGCAAGCTCCATAGTTCCTAGATAAAAGTAATTCAATTTAAAGTCATAAGAAATTCAGGCAATGTGCCTTTTATCAATCTGCATATCCATATAATCTTCTGATTTATTTTAGAACTCATTCCTGAATTGTACCTTCTTTGCCTCTCCCTCTCCCAAAGAGTTCTTTTTTTTTTTTTTTTTTTTTGCTGCCCCACACGGAACGTGGGATCTTAGTTCCCCAACCAGGGATGAACCCACCCCCTGCACTGGAAGTGCGGAATCTTAACCATTGGACTACCAGGGAAGTCCCCTCAAAGAGTTCTTACTGAGATTATTTCAGGAGGCCAAGAAGTTCCACAAATCACTGACTCTAGAAGGTGTGGTAGGCTTAAAATTGCTTCCCTGAGATCAATTCCATATGGAGCTACATAAATACTTCCACCAGTGAGTGAAGAAAAGAAATACTGGTATATAATCCCCCAGCCAAAACTCCAGGGACTTGAAAATTTGGGGGATTCAGTTTTTAAAAATTATTGAATTTTTTTCAAAATACTTACTATATATTCTTTAACAAACTAAATCAGTGGGTTCCAGGGCAGAAATCAATAATCAAACATAATATTTCTGCAACAAGATGTATAAATATTCACACTAAGTGGTATAAATAAAGACTGTCACCTCAAATCCAGATAGGTCAGATTTTGCTATCAAGTAAGTTTAACATTACTTTAAAATCCACTATTTTTGAATTAAGAATTAAAGATGAAGGATTATGGCCCTATACCAACTAAGTGGTCAGAGGCTTTACCCGGTCACAATATAAACAACACTATCTGCTGCTAAACATCAAAGTATCTATATTTCTGATTGCATCTCAATATGGCCTCATCCAAGTCCCTCTGCAGAGCTGCCAGAGAAATCTGCCTAAGATGCAAATCTGAACATGTTAGTGGTGTTGGCTTGTGATGGCGGTGTGGAAGAGAGTGATATTTGGCTCAGAAGATCTAGGGATGAGAATTTGCTAAAAGGCTCACAGTTAAGTACGGAACTTAAGATCGCTGACATTTTTTGAGGGATTAGTTTTGACAACTGAAAAATCATAATGTAACTGCCATGGTCTGAATGTTTGTATCCCCCCAAAGTTCATATGTTGAAATCTTAATCCCCAAAAGTGATAGTATTAGCAGGTGTGACCTGTAAGAGGGGATTGGGTCATGGGGGTGAAGCCTGAAGTGCTTTTACAAGAGAGATTCCCACAGAGCTCCATAGCCCACTTCCACCATGTGAGGATACAAAAAGAAGTCTGCGACCTGGAAAAGGGCCCTCACTAGAATCTGACCATGTTGCACATATAGCCTCCAAACCTACGAGCAATAACTGTTGTGTATAAGCTTTACAGTCTGGGGTATTTTTCTATAAAATATAGGATATCTGAAGGATTAAGATAGTGACCTAAGATTGAGAACTGCCTACATAATTTGTGGGGGCCAAAGCAAAATGAAATTATGAGGCCCCTTGTTCAAAACTTATTAAGAATTTCAAGAAAACATTAAAACAAGTGCAGGATGCTTCTGAGTGTAAAGGTGCACAAGTCACACACTGATGAAGGAATTCCATCCATTACTAAGACCTTAAAAAGAAAGCATGTTGCAGGGTGGTTCACTGGAAAGAACACAGGATCTGATGTTTAGCAGACTAGAGGGCAACTGCCAGCCTGGCCATTTGCTTTCTGTGAGATCCTTTGAAAAAACAAGTAATCTGTTTCACTCTAAATGTCTCCATCTAAAAAATATAAACAATATCTACCTCTAAAAACTATCGTGCATATCAAATGAAATATTGTATGTGAAAAAGTATAGTTCAAGCACTACCTAAATGAGTCTCCTATTAAGTAAATAAATATTTCAGAGTAATGACAGCTCTTTGTGCTTTGTTTTCTATATTTTCCCCTCTCTAATGAAAAGAAAGTAATCAGGCCTTTGTGTTCTCTTGCCTCAAGGTCCTGCAGGCCTGAAAACAGAAGTTTCTTGAAGACAACTGTGCTTAGCTATTATGAACACCTAATGCCGTTAAGGAGATATACTAGCTATAGTACCTACGGAGAGAGGTCACTGTCTTAAGGTGGGGAACAATGGAGAGAGAACTCTGGTGGGGAGGGAGTAGTAGGGTTTCCCTTCTTTGTCAGTTCAGGTCATTTGACAAGAAGAAACCAAGATGGCATTAGATCTGCTAGAGAGTTTTGGGGAGAATTTTCCATTAAGGATAAGAGGGAGGGAACAAGACTGGTCATGAAGAGCTTTCAAATAGCAATGCAGGATCTGGTACCTGTGAAAGGAGAAAAAGAGGCAGAATTGGGTAGGAAGAACTTCAAGCTGCAGTGTCATTCTGAGAAAGTCTCAGCTAGGCCAATGGGGAATCTAAGAAAAGTTGCCCTTGGCAGTCTTCCACATTGGGCAGTAATGATATAGCTCTAGTTACCCTACGAAACCCAGTCCAGTGACTGAGAGTAGCCCAGGGGACATGTGGTCTGATGTGTCACCTGGAGGCTATCTGTCAACTATGCTCTCCAGAGCAGGTTTTCTTTAAGGAAGATATGAGCAGAACATCATCATGGCCACCAACCCCCTATCCCCACATACCAAATGGGAAGAGGACTGAGGCCTCTGGATATGGGCAATGTGGTGAGCCTTGTGACACTGGACCAATACAAAGATTCTCACACCTTAATGTGATGTGGAAGTAGCAGGGATCTGAACTCAAGGGGCTTTGCAGCCTTATACTTCTCCACCATTAGATTTCTTATCCTTAAAGTCTCACTTCAAATATATCACTGCCTCCATGATGTCTTCCCTGATCTTCTAGTATTTCATAACTTGTAATTCACTTTTTCTGCTTCTGGGATCCTATCATACTTTGTTTATAGAACCATTATATTTGCATACATGTCTCATCACTTGAAAGCTGATTTCTCAATAGCAAGATCTATGTCTTATTTAATGCAGCATAGAGCTGCATGGCATGGAGTGGGAATTCATGCTTGTTCTTGGCTGTATGGCTTGGTACAGCATAGCAGCATCTTTTCTTCAGCAGCAGCACATATCCAATAAAAAAACAAATGAAGTTCCCCTAGCCACTGAAATACTCAATATCTTCCCATGAGAGTATACAAATTAATTCACATGAAGCCTTCAAGTATGAATATAAAGGGTATCTCCACTAGGCACTGAGAAGTGGCTGGCATTTGTTTTTACTTCTTCTGTTTATGTCTTGACTTATAGTTGGCATTCTAAATGATGCAACATAGTATTAGTAAAAGGAACAAGGACCAAGATATGATAAGGCACAGGAAGGCATTTTTATTTGTTTTTATTTTTTCAAGATTTGAATGTCTGCATCTTACTATTTACCAAATGCACACTAGAAGTTATGCATCCTGGAATGAAAGAATGGTTCAATACATGAAAATCAATCAATGTAAAGTACCACATTGTCAGAATGAAGGACATAAACTACATGATGGTCCCAATTGATGCAGAAAATGCATTTGAAAAAAATCAATACCCTTTCATGATAAAAACATGATGACAAAAAAATGATGATCAGAAAAAAAATCATCTCACCATAATAAAAGCCATATATGAAAATTCCACAGGTAACATCATCTTCAATGATGAAAAACTGAAAATTTTCCCTCTAATATCAACAAGGCAAGAATTCCAGTCTCTCCATTTCCATCCATTATAATACTAGGGGGCCTAGAAATAACAATTTGGCAAGTAAAAGAAATAAAAGACATTCAAATTGAAAAGGAAGAAATAAAAATATTTTGTTTGCAGATTGCATGATCTTACACATAGAAACCCTAAAGAGTACACACACACACATAAACTGCTAAAACTAATAAACAAATTAAGTAAAGTTGTACAATACAAAAATCAGTTGGGTTTCTATAAACTAAGAACAAACTATCAGAAAAGGAAATTAAGAAAACAATTCCATTTATAATTGCATGAAAAAGAACAAAATATTAGAAATAAACTTAACCAAGGTGGTGAAAGAATTGTACACTGAAAACTACATACTATTAATGAAATAAATTAAAGAAGGTACAAATAAATGGGAAGACATTCCATGTTCATGGATTGGAAAACTTAATGTTGTTAAAATGTTCATAGTACACAAAGTGATCTATAGATTTAATGCAATCCCTATAAAAATCCTAATGGCATTTTTTTGTCAGAAATAGAAAAAAAATCATAAAATTCATATGTAATCTCAAAGGATCCTGAAAAGACAAAACACTCTTGAGAGAAAAAAACAAAGCTGGAGGCCTCACACTTCCTGCTTTCCAAACACATTACAAAGCTACAGTAATCAAAGCAGAATGGGCAGTATGGTACTGGCATAAATACAGACATATAGACCCATGGAACAGAATAGAGAGCCCCCCAAAATATACATATATATATAATTATAAATATAAAATATTATATATTATTAATACAATATATTTAATATTATATAAAATAAGATAAAATATTATTTTATTTTATTTTTATATATGACCTGTGTATGTTCAAATGATCTTTACAAGAGTGTCAATGCTATGCAACAGAGAAAGAATAGTCTCTTCAACAAAAGGTGTTGGGAAAACTGGATATTCACATGCAAAACAATGAAGTTGGACACATATCACATAAAAAATTAGCTCAAAATGGATTAAATTGCTAAATGTAATATCTGAAACTATAAAATGCCTAGAATGTAGGGAAAAAGGTTCATGACATTGGATTTGGCAATGATTTCTTGGATATGATACTGAAAGCCTAGGCAACAAAAGCAAACAGAAACAAATAAGACTACATCAAATTTAAACGCTTCTGCACAGCAAATGAAACAATCAACAAAGTTAAAAGGCAAACTAAGAAATGGGAAAAAATATTTGCAAACCATATACCTGATAAAGGGTTAATATCTAGAATATATAAAAACTACAGCTCAACAACAACAAAATAATCCAATTAAAAAATAGGCAAAGTGGACTTCCCTGGCAGTCCAGCAGTTAAGACTTCGCTTTCCAATGCAGGCGGTGCAGGTTTGTGGCCAAAAAAACAAAACATAAAACAGAAGCAATATTGTAACAAATTCAATAAAGACTTTAAAAATGGTCCACATCAAAAAAATCTTTAAAATAAAATGGGCAGAGGACTTAAACATTTCTCCCAAGAAGATATATAAATGGCCAATAAGCATATTAAAGATCCTCAATTTCACTAATTATCAGGGAAATGCAAATCAAAACACAATGAGATATTACCTCACACACATCAGAATGGCTACTATTAAAAAAAAAAAAGGAAAGAAAGAAAACAGCAAGTGTTGAAGAGGACATGGAGAAATTGGAACCCTCGTGTACTGTTGGTGGGAATATAAAATGGTGCAGCCTCTATGGAAAACAGTATGGAGGTTGCTCAAAAAATTAAAAATAGAGTTACTATATAATACAGCAATCTCAATTCTGGTTATAAAACCAATAGAATTGAAAATGGGATCTTGAAAAGATATTTGCACACCCATGTTCACTGCAGCATTATTCACAAGAGCCAAGAGGGGGAAGTGACCTAAATGTCCATTGACAGATGAATGGATAAAGAAAATGTGGTGTATACACACAATGGAATATTATTCAGTCTTAAAAATAAAGAGAATCCTGTCATATGGTACAAATGTATGAACCTTGAGGTTATTATTCTAAGTAAAATAAGCCAGTCACAGAAAGACATACACTGCATAATTCTACTTGAATGAGGTATCTAAAGTAGTCAAACTCTTAGAGACAGTAAGTAGAATGTTTGTTCTCAGGGGTGAGGAAGTGGGAAAAGGGAAGTTTTTGATCAATGGATATAAAATTCTAGTTTTTTGTAAAATGAAAAAGTTCTAGAGGGCTGTTGCACAAAAATGTGCATATAGTTAACACTACTGTACTATATATTTAAAATTGGTGAAGATGGTAAATTTTACACAATGTGATTCTTACCACAATAAAAAGAAAAAAAGACATTAAGTAATGCAGATTTATTGAAAGAATTACTAAAATCTTTTTCATCCCAAAGAAGTTCCAAACTCTCTAAGATATATCAAAAAGGGTTCCTATTATTTATTCCAAAATATGTGCCTATATAAAAGTCATAAATGAAATAAAATGAATGCATTAAAACTGTATTTAATGAGAATTCTCATGGTTAGCTTCTTTATTGTTTTTTTTGATGTAGATTTATTTTAATTATTGGTTACAATATTAAAGAAGGTTACATATTAAAAAGATATATCAACATTTGAAGGAGTCTTTAATCAAACTTCTTTATATCCTTTGCACAATTTTCTAAGTGAAATTATTTTTAGTCTTAATATGAAAGAAACTAAGAGAAGAGAAGACATAAATATTGCAGAAATCTTAGGTTTGAAATTGCTTTCTTTTTGTCATCATCACTCACAGCAGGGCATCTAAAATTTTTGATATTCTGTGCCCTAAGCTTTGTGATTAATATGTTAACCCAAACGGGGGGTAACATTCTACTGAGGCAAAAATGAGAGTCAAATCTTTGCATTTATGTTACAAAACATCACTTTGTTACATATATGCCAGGTATCTAAAGCATCTTGTCATTTACTACATTAGCAAAATCTGCCAAAAATATAATAGACCCCAACATGATAAACTGACTCCTTTTTTACTCATGTAGGCACTGTAAATTTCTACAAACCCTTTTGATATTAATACAGAAGTATATAAGAGCAATAATGATATTCACACTTCAACTCAATGATCTTAAACTATTTCCCACATTATTTCTTAAATAAATGATAAAACAGAAGCTAAAAAACACTAAATAACCCTAAATGCTAAAATATGTTCACTAGCTATGTTTAAAAAATAAATGTTTGACAAAGAGAATAAGGTAAATTATGGTATGATTATGCAATTGAATAGTCTGATTATTAAAACTGTAATTGCAAAGATTATGCCTGTAATGGAATATGAGTTGACATGGGAAGATTATATGATATTCTGATGTTAACTAATAAAAAGCAATATATAATCTTGCAATTCTATGACTGCAGCCATTTAAAATGTGAATGAGAATTAAAATGAGAATATTGGAAGGAAACAGGCAAAAATGGAATTAATTGTGTTTCAGCTGGATTAGTGTTTAAGTTTTTTTTTTAATTGATTGGTTTTTTAAAATTTATTTTTGGAAAATAAGATGCAAAATAAAATAAAACATACATCTCTTTTCACTTGATAATTCAGAATATCATCTCTTCAGGCTCTGGCTAGTGACTTCAAATAGTAAGTTCTCTACCAGCTCAGGTTGAAAGTCCAACCAAATCAATTATCATTTCAAAGTTGGAACAGAGGCTTGCTTAGCTCTATTTTGCCTGTCTTTGGACTTTTCCGGGTATATGCCCAGAAGTGGAATTACTGGATCATATGGTAACCCTATTTTTAGTTTTTTAAGGCATCTCCATACTCTTCTCCATAGTGGCTGCACTGATTTACATTCCCACCAACAGTACAGGAGGATTCCCTATTATGCCTGACTTTGGAATTGTATAAGGAAGCTTCAAATTGGTTCCATATTCTCTTTAGCTAGTTAATTCATGTCTAAGCTGTGAGACCTTGAGCAATGTTTTTAATCTCTCTTAATCTCAGTTTTCTCAGCTATAAAATGAAGGTAATAATACCTACCTCATGAGAATTAAATGAAACAACACACATATTATGACATCTAATATTGTGGATATTGTATAGCAAGGCCTCAATAAATGTTAGATGAATGACTGAATTAAATGTTTTAAATGAATGAATGAATGTATAAATAAATGAATGAGAAAGAAATCAGTTTTTCAGTTCCATTTCTGACAAATATTAGCTGTCTGACCTTAGGCAAATAACTAAACTTTTTTGAACCTCAGTTTTTTTAATCTCTATATTAAGGGGGTTAAATAGAAGGATCTTTAAGTTTTCTTTTAATGTAAATTCTATATTATACATGGATTATACATGGATGACAAGCGTGATATTAGCATTTCATGCGAAGAAAGGAATATATGTTCTGTTACCTTTTTTTTTCTTTTTATTTTTCGGTAGCTGATAACCTTCATGCTCTTTCTAAAAGAAGCTCTTAATGAATCATTTCCTTTATGCCTCACTTAATGAAGTAGCCCAACCTACTTTATTAACATTTTGACTATTTTACAGTTAATGTTAGAAGATTTTCAAAAAACATAGACTGGAGGAACAATCAGCCTGTCAGCTTACAGACTCCTTTCATCCTATCTTTTCACCATGTGTGACTCCATTGAGATTTTAAGTACTGAACTAATAGATGCCTAAACTGAAAAAGGTTGGTGTGTGCTGACAAATTTGTGGTGATGATGTCAAAACATTCAAAGATTCAGTAATCCTTACTATTCAATCTTCATCAGTCTGTTAGTTTTTGCTATTATCTGTTTCTATATGTTTTCAAAGCACTAATCCTACTGATATATTTGAACTCCTTTCTAATTGTAATGTATTTACAATGCATGCTAGATTTTGTATCCATTATTAACATGATCATTTACAACTTTTCAGATCCTTAATGCTTTCCATTAAGGCTCTAACAGATAAGAATTACAATACTTAAAGTTATGACTCTCATAACTATGAGAGGCTAGGTGGCATCATAAAAAGAACACAGATATTGGAATAGATATTTAAATTTAAATCTTGGCTCTCTGCCAGTGTATCCTTGGTTAAGTTATTGAGAGTCAGTCCACTTGTAACATAGATGTAATAAGATAAGAAACACATAGTGTTGTTGTAAAGATTAAGCAAGAAAATGCAGGTAAAATACATAAGACAGTGTTTGACATTGTCAGGTGCTCAATTAATGTTTGCCAGTGAGTTTACTAGATGTCTTTCTATTAATATACTTCAATATTATCATCTTATTCCTTTTCCTAAAATAATCCTTCTGGTAATTCTAATAATAAACACATATTTGTATAGCACAGATGTCAGCAAACTTTTTCATAAAGGGCTAAACAGTAAATATTTTAGGCCTGTAGGCCACACCGTTTCTGTTGCAAATATTTAACTTGGACAAAGTAGTATGAAAGCAGCCAAAGACATAATAATTAAATGAATGGGCATGGCTATGTTACCATAAAATTTTATTTACAAAAACAGGCTGCCAATCCATAGGCCATAGTTTGCTGACCCCTGTTATAGTACTTTATAAAGCCTATTAGTTATGTTACCTTAAGTTCATGCTTTCAAAAATCTGGAGGAAGGCAGAATGATTATTCTTATACCCATTTTATAGATGAGGAGAAGTAGGAATGTGAATATTGTCCAAGACCTTACAGTAGTAAGTAATAGATACTGCAGACAAAAGTGGATCTTAATTCTTGATTAAATATGTTACAATAGCCCATAAGTATGAGTCAGGATAAGTGAATGCCAAAATATTTCCACAAATCAGCAGGTTTGTGGATCATTTGCTAGTACATAATATCTGAAGTAGTAATGGTCCCTTGCTATAAACTGTATCACCAAACTTCAAGCTCTGTGGAGTAATCCGGTACAAGTAATAAGGAATGGTGCAAAGATACAGTGCCCCGCCAGTGAATGTCCCATCACTAGAAGCATTCAAACAGAAGTTGAACACCCTCTGTCAGTAGAAATGCAGAAGGGATTATGCACAGGGAATGAGAAAGTTATACAGAATGATAGCTGAGGTTCCTCCAAGAGTTGAGATCCAGGTTTCTTGGACACGGAATATGAATACATCAAATGTTTCAGAAAGATCATTTGAGATTAAATCGTGTTATTTAAAAAAATGTTTAGTGGAAGAAAACAATGAGATCATAGTTTGAATGTGAAAAAAATATTAGGAAAGAAGAGATGACTTAGAAGAAGTTAAAACAAGGGCACTGGAATTGGTTGAAGGCCCAACTTAGAGGCATCCAGAACCTCTTGTAGGAAGAGATTTGTAGTGCTATTAGCTTCTTTCCTCAGCTAAGAATGAAGAGAGAATGATTATCACAGACTTCTTAGCCCAGAGAGAATTTAGAGATTATTTGCCATCTTTTTTTTTTTTTTTAAATATATTTATTTATTTATTTATTTATTTTTGGTTGCATTGGGTCTTCGTTGCTGTGCACGGGCTTTCTCTAATTGTGGTGACCAAGGGCTACTCTTCATTGCGGTGCGCAGGCTTCTCATTGTGGTGGCTTTTCTTGTTGTGGAGCACGGGCTCTAGGCGCACGGGCTTCAGTAGTTGTGGCACTCGGGCTCAGTAGTTATGGCTCACGGGCTCTGAAGTGCAGGCTCAGTAGTTGTGGCTCATGGGCTTAGTTGCTCCGTGGCATGTGGGATCTTCCAGGACCAGGGCTCGAACCCGTGTCTCCTGCATTGGCAGGCAGATTCTTAACCACTGCACCACCAGGGAATTCCCCATCTTTTGAAATCTTTTATGTGTAAGTGTGTGCTAGAGGCTCCAAAAGTATGTGTGATTCGACTGAGGGCAAACAGGGAGTTAACAAAGGAAAAGACGAAATAGGCCCCAAATCTACCTAGTTGCATATTACCTCATTTCAGACCTACCACAATCCTGAAAATAAATTCTATTATTCTTGTTTTACAGATGAGGAAGCTAAGGAAGTCAAGTAATTCAGCAGATAAATAGTGGAGCTAGAATTCAAATTCCAGTTTCTTGATTTCTAGTCAAATACTGTCTGTTCTCTTAAGCCCTTTCTCATGCCTTGAACTAAGCTGGTTTCCTGACACTATTTATTACCAATATTGCTGAGAGCTCAGTAAAATATTTAAACTTGGACTTATTTATAAATGTCACCACAAACATCCTGACCTGAGAGGAAATCTGAGCTCCTGTATATAGAACTGACAAACAGTGAGGGAAAAGGAGAAACTCAGTGGTTCCATGCCCTTGGAAGACCCTTTTAAGGTTTCATATGACCAGGAAATCAGATTAGCTACTACAATAGAAGTCACGGCTAAAATTTCTGGGTAAAAATGAATTATGTATTTTTTAATACTTCACTAGCTTGACTTACAAAAAGTATAATCCAATTGAGGATTCTGATAATTGTAGAAGTGCAGGCAGCAGACTGAGCAAGAAGAAAGAGGGTCGTCCCCTGAATAACCAACAAAATTCCATGCCAGGCTATTCTTCTGAAGTCTGTTTCTATGGATCCAGTTAAATATATTTTCAGTCCTATGCTCTGGTAAATCCAATTCATTTCTAAATGGTTTGTGAAATGAAACAAAATGATGATTCTTCAGATGGAAGTGGTCAGAGGCACAGAGTAGCAACTGTCACCATGGACAGCTATGTTGATGCAGCAAAAATAATTCGATTACCGTTTAACCTTGTAATTCTCAGAAAGGCTCTGAGGTCCCAGAGGATCTGTCCAATATGCTGTTAAATCTATAAAATCTTCTTTAAATGAAGGTCTCAAATGGCCCTGTGATCTTGGCACCAGAGAATGACCAGTTATAGTCAGAATAACATTTTATTTGCAATGCATCCTAAAAATGGTGGATTATAACGCTGCCAGAAAAGTTCACTAATAATGAGGGAGACATGCTAAAAAATCTCTAAGAAAGAAACTATATGTGTTGAAAATTACATTTGCCAGGCCCTGTGCCAGGTGCTTTACGTACTTTCATTACTTCTCACGACTCTGAAATAGGTATATCCTTTCCTTTCTTACAGACAAGGAAAATGAAGCTTAGAAAGGTCCAATAACTTTCCCAAGATACATAACCAAGCAGAGCTTGGTAGCAGAACTAGGATTAGAACTCCAAAGCCTATATTCTTTCTACCACAGCCTCTAAGCTGCCCATCCCAACCCTAAAATGATATTATTCTATAATGCTGCCTTTCTGTTCTGCCTTTTGGTCTACTAGCAACTACCTTGACAGCTTATTGCCTATGACAGTGACTGTGACCATTCATTTATTCCACAGGCATATGCTAGATCCTTTACTTAACCCTTAGGAATATAACAGTCTCTACCCTTAAAGGAATTCATAGAGAATGGAAAATAAAGAGGCATGAGGTACATCACAGATACAGAACATTCCATCATTGCAGAAAGTCCTATTAAACAGTGCTGCTCTAGATATTTGGCTTTGGGATAACTGGTTCGACATCCTTTCCTCTGGAGCATAGTACACTCCAGAACTGTCCAAAATGGCAGTTGTGGAAGATATAGTTAAGCAGGGAACTATGTTTCTCAGAATGACTTTTCCTGTATAGTTATGGGTTAAAGATGGTTAAGAGGGGAACTTGCACGTGATTTAGAAGGTGAAAATAAAGTAACAGCCATTTGTCTCTGCAGATATTTACTTAGGCATCAGACACAGAGATACCTTGGGGGTTCCAGCTTGTCCTTCCCCTCCCCGGCTCTAATTTCAGCTCTTTCCCTTATCTCTGCTGACTGGAGAACTGAGACCCAACACCAGATTTTCAGGTGCAGACCCACAGAATCAGTAGTTACAGAGGCCACAGTTTCCAAATATCTCTTCATGATTACCTACTGTGCTGTCTCACTTTGATGCCTTGCTTCTTACATTAATGGACTAGCGATCCTTCTCTGATCTTCCAACTTCCTGGTCACTTCCCCAGATCCTCCCACAGTTACACAATGTCTAATTTCTTTAATGAACTCCTATTCCCTTCACACTCATAATGAGTCTGCTCCTCACATGGTACCCAGACTGGCACAACAGCTATTCTAAGAAATGATAGCAAAGGATTCTATTAGCAAGAGCTCTGTTCTGAGAGTCAGAAAGCCTCAGAAGTGTGGTATTGCTAAAAAATACAGACTTTGGAGTCAAATAGACAAAGATTCAAATCCCGGCACTGCCACTTACTAGATGTTTGCAACCTGAGTAGATCATTTTATCACAGTTTTCTCATATCTATAAAGGAGATAACACCTTCATCTCAGAGAGTCAATGGGAGTGTACAGCAATAAAATGTATAGCAAGGACCTAATACAGTGTGTGGCCAAAGTAGATGCTAAATCAACAATAATGCTTACTCCTCTGTCCTATTAAGTTTTAGTCCCATTCTCTCTTAGGCATGTGAATTACAACAAATGACTTCAATCTTTTCAGACTCAGGTTTCTCCTTAGACTCTATAGTTTCTAAAATGATATGTGTCTCAGGCTCCAGAGTAAAGAATTAATAGATACTGGACTGTAATCTAGTTAATCTCAAAATCTGGATCTTTTTCAAGGATTGGGCTTTCACCAAGTTCTAGGAGTGGCGTTTTTCCCCCAATAGGGAAAATTCAGTCAGTTCCTGAAATTAATTTTTTCTCTCAATGATTTTTATGCCATCCTTCAAGGAATCGAATATCTCCATTGAGTTAAAGTTACCTCACTCTGACACTTGGAGGAGACAAATTGCTGATACGAGTCAAAGTCCAATGCCTCAAATGTATTTTTGGTAGGAGCAGTTCCTGAATAGCTGAACTACTAATACTAATGTACATGAAGCCCAGGCCAGGCAATGGCAAATGAGTTAAAGCCTCCACATACTAGCTTTGTTACCATGCCAATTTTACATCTCAACTAATATGCAGTTGCCAACTGTGTATACCCACATACATACACATATGTAGAGAAAATATGTGAAGGAAATTCACAGGCATGTTAATATGGGATCTCTCTGGGTAGTAGAATTATGAGTGATTTACTGCTCTTTGTTTACTTTGAAAGATTCCACCTTTCATGAGGATATGTTATTTTAAAATTATAAACCAATTATATATTTGTAGGAAAATACATATTTTTATTGGGTTCAAAGTAATTGGTATAACAAATAAAAAGTTCATCTTTTAAGGAATTGGAAATCAAAATACTGGGTTTAAATTCTAGATCTGACACAGTCTAGCTGTGTGACTTCAGACAAGTTTCTCAGTCTGTGAGCATCCATTCTCATCTCTGTGAAATGAAGCTAATAATATCTAACTCATGTGGTTGTTTTCAAGATTAAATGCAATAATGTAAGTTAATTTCTTATTACAGAGCCTGACACACAGTAGTAACTCAATGAATGGTACTGGCACGGTTAACTGAAGTAGTAATAGTTGTTAAAGTAACAGTAGTGGTACTACTAGTAGTAATAGTAGCAAAAGTAAAATAACAAATACAACAATAACAACAATTAACAACAGTAATAATAATGCTAAAGTAAGACTGAATTTTATTGAACAGTTAGGCTAATTGTGTCACCCAATTATGAAATTGAGGTCCAGAGGACCTGGACCAAGATTGCACACTTGGGTGAAAAAAATCTCTTCTCATTTCCAATCTTGTGCTTTTATATCTCAAAAAATTTAGATTACAGAGAATGTTGATTTAGTTCAACTGATATGTTTTGACATCCTCAATGCTAGATGAGCAAGATAAGGTCTTACCTCTGATAGAATTCACATTCAATCAGAGAGTCATGTCCACCCATACCTATTTTTTTTTTTTTTTTCACCCATACCTATTTTGAAAACACTATCAAGGGCTATTACACAGGTATGGAACTGTGCAGTGGGATCACAGAGGAAGAAACTAGTAGTCCTGTTTGACTTGGGGCAGGGACAGAGAAGGTTCACAGAGGTGACCTCTGAGCCAGGTCTCAAAGGAACAAAAATATTCTGATACAGAATTAAAAGGTCATGAAGTGCATAGAGCTTTGTGTGAATGAAGACCTGAAGGCCTGAGGATGCATTGTTATATAGGGAGAAGTTTCTTGTGGATGTGCCAAGGTCAAATTCACTATTCAACTATTCAAAAAATATTTGTTGAACACTCCTCTGTGCCAGGCAACGTGCTAAGCTGACTAGGTGTTATGTGAAGGGCTCTAATTGCCAAGCCAAAGAAATGGGACTTTATTCCATAGACAGTGGAAATAGTAGTTTTTTCAAGATAAAGAGCAATAACACCAAAGTTTCTCCCTTTTTTTATCTGATTATGTTACTGTTGACTGGACTATTTCCCCTGGGTAGGACCTAGACATTGGGGATCAAAGTGCCACTGGCATTAAAACAAAAAAATTATCTAAGAGCTACAACTGAAGCAGACCTTTTTGGAGCATTTCATTTTGTTTCTGGTGCTGTGGCAGCAGGAAAGTATCAACCCTTCTCCATTGATTTTCTAGTGGCAGTAGCAAAACTGCACTTTGAGGAGAATGACCTCCGGGTCGATTAAGATTTGAAAAATGTTGAATTTATGCTGTAAATTCTGGCTCAAGCTGAAGAGTTGCTAATGTGATTGGAGCTCATGCAGTAACTGTCAGAGGCAGGAGATCGATCTGAAATTCATATTCAACAGTCCTGCTTTACCCACTGGGCCAAAATCGTTTTTTAAAAGTGGGCAACTTCTTTAAGAAATACAGGAACACCAGGTCAGCTTGTTCCCACCCCCTCACTGTTGTTGTTTCACATTCCAGGCACGTCAGAGTGGTTGATATTTTAACATTTTAATAAGTTGCAAACACCCACCTTGCCTCTCAAAAAAAGGAAAAAAGAAAGAAAAGAAAAGAAAAAGAAAAAAAGCTGAAAATGTATTAAAAGTTTCTTAAATTGAGAATTTCCAAGGCAAAGATATATTTGGTGCAAGGAATTTACTATGTGTCAGCCTAACCTTCTCTCTGCTCCAGCATTGCTTAAAATTCACTAGGCATTGCATTTTTTTTCAGCAATAAGTTCGCCTCTGCAGGGAGGATGGGCTGAGTCCATGAGCAGCTTCGTTTATATCTGCAAACTCTGCTTTTCAATCCCCAGATGATCCTCAACGCACAGTACAGAAAATCAGGTATTTATTGTCATTCTGGTATCTCTGCCTAATGCTTTGCTTCAAAAAGAATGAAACTTCCCAAATACTAAAAGAAAAATTAAGCCAAACCATCAATCTTTCCTGTTTTTTCAAATAGGGCCCCTGTTCTAGAGTGACACAAGAAGAAAAAAAAATGTCAGACACAACTAACCCTATATGCCAAGCCACAATAGAGACACATTTGCTATTACAGAGGTTCTGTTTGATATGATCCTAAATCATCTCCTGTGGGGAAAAAAAGACATTTGTTTTCATTTATTTGCACTGATATATGCATTCATATGAATTAAGCACTTATTATGTGCCCAGTTCTGGGTTAAGTGTGGCCTTTAACATGCTCCCATGATACCCTGGGCTACCCAGTCAGGGCACTTATATATTGTGATGTAATTGTTTAGATACAGATATCATCTTGAAGAAAAAAGGACTGGCCTTTTTTTTAATAGTCATATTCCCAGTAATTGGCTTAACACCTGGAACATGTTAGGTATTCAGTAACTATTGAAAGAACAAAAGAATGCCTGAATGAAATTGAGAGAAGTACAAGGAGAATGGGAGTGAAGAAAGGAGAAAGAAGGAAGAAGTGAGCAGACAAAGGAAGGAGCGTGGAACATATCTTGGAAGTGATGTTAAAATTATACTAAATTATTATTAGATAGATAGATAATGTCTGCCTTTCTTTTTATCTATCTATCTATCTATCTATCTAGCTATCTATCTATCTAATCTATCTACCTACATGTATGTATCAGCGCCCCCCCTAAAACATAATCTCATGAAACAGAGCATCCTCCCCACCCCTTTGACTGGAAGAAAGTAGGAAGACACACTGTCTGTTCTCATCCATCTTATCCAGACTTGGAGATCCAGAGTCTACATTAACCAAATTATCCATTGACCAGAGAACTAGACAGCTGTTCTGCTGCACTAGAACAACTTTTTGATGGAATATGGTCCTCCCATCATAATCTTCACTTATCCTCCTCTATCTTTCAGAGACTTAACTCTCAGAAAGTAATACGGAAAGAAGATAGGAGAGGTCTATTGGCAGCCCAAAGCATCATGGAATGTGTTGTCACCACACTTCCTAAAGCAAAGGTCAGATACCAAAAACAGAGAACCACGCAAACAGGAAATTATGTGCTTTTCCACGTAATATACACTGTACCTCCAAGTACCAGAAAATAAGGAAACTAAGGTAGGGGTTCAGTGTGTATGAATGTGCATGTGTGTATGTTTGATAAGTAGTGGGAGAAGTAAAATAATCTGAATGCACCATAGATAGCCACTCTAAAAAAAAGAAGATTCTTCTAAACATGGGAATTAGAGTGAAAATTGTGCAGCATTATTTTTAATGGCAAAAAAATGAAAAAAAAATACACTCAACATGTTAAATAAAAAGTGATACACTCATATGTTTGAGTATTATGTACTCTGAGAACATTTAAGCATAAAAATGTGCAAGATACATATTGTGTGAAAAAAAGCAGAATATAACACTGTATTGCAAAATTTCAAATTCTTTCATATAAATCATTTCCTGCTCTCTTTCTCCATCTCTCCACTGTTAGCAAACTAAACATTTGAGTTTACTTCTTATAGAAGGAAGTCCCAGCCATTTCCTCTTTCTGTGCAGCTACTGACACAAGATAGGGCTTCAATAAATAGTTGTTGAATGAATGAGAGAACGAGTGAACACAGGCATGCTCTAGGCCTCTTGACAGGAGGTGCTCCATATGCAATGGCTGCTGTCAAAGTTTGCACCCCACTGAGAAATGGGTCTTTCTTGGGGCTAGTTGTCTTCCATCTGCCCAAGATACCATAGTAGGCCAGAGGATAAAAACAGTGGAAATGGGTATGCATGTATCTTTATGTGGTGTGGGAGAGGCAGATGCTCTCTCCAATCATTGCCCTCCTCAGACCATTAGAGGCCAGATACCCACGGAAGTCAGACCTCCAGTTACTTGCAAGAGCCTTCTTTACTGTGTCAGGGCCTTCTCTAATTACAAAACAACTCATGATGATGCAACTACCCAGCTTTCAACAACACATAGGTATAATTGGTAACATGAAATTGGGTCAAGAGTATTTAGGTCAAAAACAAGTTGGTTAAGGTGACAAATTGGTCAAAAATGAACAATGCCAGTCACATTATTCTCGTGTCTTTATTGTACTTCAACCTCTCCCTTTACTATCAATATATAAATTTGCTAATGTCTCTCCAATTGAAAAATTAGCCTTCCTTGACTCCCCATATTTCTCTAGCCAGCACACTACTTCTCCCAACCTCCTTAAAAACTCCATTAATCCATCTATTCACACATGTATCTAATAAATTTATTCAAAGGCCTACTTGTGCCAAAAATTGAGCTAAATGCAGGGATAAAATGAAGAGACTATGAAGGATCCTGCTCTCATGGAATTCTCTGTTGAAGGGAATACAAACAAAATAAACAGACAAAAAAAGAAAAAAATATCAAAGAGTTACAGATACTATGCAGATAAGTAAAATAAGAGTAGAAAGTACTAGGTAGTTAGATTGTGTGGTTGAAACTCATCACTTAAGAGGTGACTTTTAAGGTAAAATTTGAATAACGGGACTAGATAAGTAAAGATCTAGGGAAAGAGTATTCCAGGCACTGAGAACAGCTGGTACAAAAAGCTAAAGTAGAGACAAACACACATTATTTGAGGAATAAATATATGTGCGGCTAGAGCATAGTGGGCATGAACAGAGTGGTATAAAATGAGGTTGGAGGAATAAGCAGAAGCTTAGATGTGTAAGCCAGAGTATGATGTTTGGAATTTATTATGAGTACAACTGCAAACCACTAAAGGGTTTTAAGCAGGGGAGTGACAGGATCTGATTTAAGTTTTCAGTAGATTACTCTAAAAGTAGGCAGATGAGATGGGAGTTATTGCCATAATCCAGGTAAACAAATACAGTGGTTTCGACTAGGGTGTAGTAGTGAAGAAGGAAAGAAATAGATGAAGTAGGATATGTTTTGAGGATAGATCCAGTTGACTTACTGATGGATTGGATATAGAGGGTAAGATTACAAAAAGAGCAATCAGTGATGACTTCCAGATTATTTCTAAATAGAGTATAAGTTAAGTTCTTAAAGAATGTGTTCACGATCTTTACTTCCTTAGTTCCCACTTATTCTTCCATTCATTACATTATGGCTTGGACTCAAACAACAACCCCTCTTAAACTGCTTTTCTGAAGATCACTAAAGATCTTCTTTTGCTAACTCATGGGATTTTTAGAATTGTTTATTTTGCTTGATCTCCCAGCAGCATATGACACTGATGTTTATTTCCTCTTCCCTTGACTTCCTAGGTTTCTTCTTCCTCATATAGTTGCTCTTTCTCAGTCTCTACTGTGGACTCCTCTTACTCTGTGTGTTCCTTAAATGTAGCAGTTTCTTATAATTTGGTCCTTGACTCTAATCTCTTCCTAGGTGGTGGCAAAAACACCTATGTTTCAATTACCATGAATATGTTGAATACTTGTAAATATAAATCTCCAAAGCAGATACTTCCTCTGAGTTTCAGGCAGTATATTCAATTGCCTTGTGGAAAATATTCCATGGTTGCCTTGGATACTTTTAATGCGATATGTCCAAAATGCTCCCAAAGAAAAAAACCTCCTCTTCCTCATTTGTCCCTTTCCTCAGTAAACAGTATAACTCTCCATTTATTAATTAAAGCCAGAAATCTGAAAGAATCTTTTGCTCCTTCCTCTTTCTTATACCTATGTCTAATCATAAAATATTATATTGTATTCTATCTTGAAATACATTTTAAAATCTGTCCATTTTCCTCAATCTCCACTATTTTAAGTCATCCTCTTTTATTGCCATGGTTACTTTAAGAGCCTCCTAACAAACCCCCAGCCTCAGATATCTCCCCGTCCAATCCATTTTCCATACTGCAGACAAAGTTCTACTTCTAAAAACAAAAACTTGATCATGACACTCTCTCAAGTAAAACTCTTCAAAGACTTCCCATTGCCATTAAAATATAGCCCATCCACATCTCTGAAAATGGCACAATTTCATTCCTTCTTAAGGCTGAGTAATATTCCACTGTATATATGTACCACATCTTCTTTATCCTTTCCTCTGTTGATGGACATTTAGGTTTCTTCCATGTCCTGGCTATTGTAAATAGTGCTGCAGTGAACACTGGGGTGCTTGTATCCTTTGGAACTATGGTTTCTCCGGGTATGTGCCCAGGAGTGGGATTCCTGGGTCATATGGTAGTTCTATTTTTAGTTTTTTAAGGAACCTCCATACTGTTCTCCATAGTGGCTGTATCAATTTACATTCCCACCAACAGTGTAAGAGGGTTCCCTTTTCTCCACACCCTCTCCAGCATTTATTGTGTGTAGATTTTTTGACGATGGCCATTCTGACTGGTGTGAGGTGATACCTCATTGTAGTTTTGATTTGCATTTCTCTAATAGTTAGTGATGTTGAGCATCTTCTCATGTGCCTCCTGGCCATCTGTATGTCTTCTTTGGAGAAATGTCTATTTAGGTCTTCCACTTATTTTTTGATTGGGTTCTTTGTTTTTGCAGAGATGTGGATGGACCTAGAGACTGTCATACAGAGTGAAGTAAGTCAGAAAGAGAAAAACAAATATCGTATATTAACGCATATATGTGGAATCTAGAAAAATGGTACAGAAGAACCTACTTGCAAAGCAGAAATAGAGACACAGATGTAGAGAACAAACGTATGGACACCAAGGGGGTAAGGGGGGTTGGGAGATTGGGAATGACATATATACAATACTATGTATAAAATAGATAACTAATGAGAACCTACTGTATAGCTCAGGGAACTCTACTCAATGCTCTGTGGTGACCTAAATGGGAAGGAAATCCAAAAAGGTGGGGATATATGTATATGTATAACTGATTCACTTTGCTGTACAGTAGAAACTAACACAACATTGTAAAACAACTAAGAAATAGATAGATAGATAGATAGATAGATAGATAGATAGATAGATGATAGATAGATAGATATATCTCAGGTTTTTTAACATAGGCTTCAAAGCTTTGCTTGATTTAACCTCTGCTTACCTTTCTACTCCCGCTACTTCCCTTTTCCACCTCCCACCTCCTACCCCTATTCTAAGTAACAAGTACAAAAAACTAACTTCTTTACAAAGTATCATACTGTCTCTCTCTCTTGCCATAGATCTGGGTCATTTCCCTATCTTCTCCCATTTATCTGGCTAACTTCTTTTTATTCTTCATGTCTAAACTTAAAAATAATTTCTCGCCTTACCACCCCCATGCCTGAGTTGGCACTCTCATATGTGATTCTACGGCCCCCTTGTTATGAACTGAATACTTGTGCTCTACCCCCCAAATTCATATGTTGAAGTCCCAATCCCCCCAGTGTGGCTATATTTGGAGATGGGGCCTCCATGAAGTAATTAAGGTCAAATGAGGTCATAAGGGTGAGGTCCTGATCAAATAAGATTAGTGTTCTTATAAGAAGATACACCAGAGAGCTTGCTCACGTTCTCTTTCCATGTGTGCACACTGAGGAAAGGCCATGTGAGGACATAGGAAGAAGGTGGCTACCTGCAAGCCAGGAAAAGAGCTCTCACTAGAAACCAAATTTTTTGGCACCTTGATCATGAATGTCTAGCCTCCAAAATTTTGAAAAAATTAATTTCTGTTGTTTAAGCCATCCAGTCTGTGGTATTTTGTTATAGCAGCCCAAGCCGACTAACAAATCCCCATAATTTTTCTGTCATAGTACTTGCTATAAGGTACCTAATTACCTGTTTATGTTTTTGTAAGCACCATTAGACTGCAAGAACCATGAGGGTAACAATGCAGTATATCTTGGTTATATTTGCATTTCCAAAGTCTACCACCATTTGTTTAATTAACTGATTAATTAATAAAATAATATAATTAATAAGAATAATAAATAAGTATAGCTAACAATAATGTATTATATACTTGAAAGTTGTTAAGAGAGTAGATCTTAAATTCTTTCACCACAAAAAGAAGTGGTAATTATGAAACATGATAGAGGTTTTAGCTAACACTATGATGGTTATCATTTCACAATATATAAGTGTAGCAAATCAACACAGGTGTATACATTAAACTTACACAATGTTATATGTCAGTTATATCTCAATAAAGCTGGAAAAAAGAATGAATTAGTTCTGTTGTGACATGATTTAGTATTGCAAACTTTCATGTGCCTTTAATAATGGTTATTTTTTAAAAGTTTCCTCAAAACAAATAAAATTAAAATTGCTCTATATAAAATAAAACAAATAAAAATAAAATAAAACTTAAATATATATATCTATTCAATGTAATGCAAGTGTATAATATGTATATAAGGACCATATTACATGATCTTTTCTTTTTACATACTGTGATAGTTAATTTTATGTGTCAATTTCAAGGGTATTTTTGGATGATATTAACAATTTCAATATTAGTGAACTCTGAGTAAGCAGATTGCCCTCCATAATGTTGGTGGGCCTCATTCAATCAGCCAAAGACCTAAATAGAACAAAAAGACCAGCCTCCCAACAAGAGAAAATTCTCTAGCAGACTGCATTCAGACTTCATCTGCCCCATCAGCTTTCCTGGGTCTCTAGCCTATCAGCTCACACTGCAAATTTTGGACTTGCCAGCCTCCATAATTGTGTGAGCCAATTCCTTATAACAAATCACTTTCTATATATATATATTCTATATATCACCTATTGATTCTGTTTCTCTGGAGAACCCTGACTAATACACAAACACATGTTCATATGTGGTAAGAAAGAGACCATTACTTCTGAGACGATAAATTTCCAAAGCAAAGTATAATTCCCTCACAAAGAAAAAAAAAATGTGGTTGATTGATTATTTATATCTTTTTTCAAAAAGTCGTATTCTTTAATAAAACAAGAAAGGAAGACAACTTTGAAAAAAATATGGATGCCCAAATAGCTTTGGTAATGGTGTGAATTCAGTTCCAAGAACTCTACAGGCCACTGCTGCCTGGAAAGTGATTTATGAGACCCATCTGGAAGAGCAGTTTGATAGTCAGATGGAACACATCAAAATGAAAACATCTATATAATGCATGTCCATAATAACCCAGGTCCTTTTTTAAACGCGACCAACATGTTGTTACAAGTAGCCAGGCCTAAACTAGGAAATTATCCCAGCCTACACTTGGCTCATCCTGCTCTCGGGTTACAGACTTCCATATTTCTGGGATCACATTTCCAGCTCAGACACCCTGTTTAGACACTTCTTATATCTGGTTCATCAGACTCTGGCTGTCTACTCTGTGCTCCAAGTTTTGTGGTTCTGCTCATTTCCCTGATTTCAGGGTTACGACATCATCAATTAAGAGATTGCTTCCTCATCTCCTGCCCTAGGCCTCAGTGAACCCAGAACTCTTGCGCAAGTAAAGAAGATTTTGGACCATGGAATAATAATTCATGGTCCAAAATATTGAGAAAAAGTAAGAAAGAGAAAAAAAAATAATGCATGTGTTATTTTTTAAATGCTGAATACAAGTTGTTAGTAAAAATCTGCAATTATAAAGCATTTTGCAATCTGTAAAATATTTTTACATCTATGTCATCATTGATCTCACACTAATGTTATGAGGAAGCGAAGGCTGAGAAGAGTCTCCTTATAGCCAGTAGAGGAAACTAAGGCTCACAGAAGTTAAATGCACTCTAGTTCCAGGCATATATACATATGCTAGAGGCCTAACCAAATCTTACTCTAAATCCATTCCTTTCTCTGTCTTTTTCTCTGTCCTTCCTCTCTCTCTCCTGTCTCTCTGTCTCTCTCTCCCTTCATTTCCTTTTCTTTCTCTCCTTCTCTCTCTTTTTCTCTTTTTCTTTCAATTACTCCTCCAAACTGTCAAACTAATGAAATCAGTACTGTAACTTTTTTGTTGCAGCCTACATCTGTGACTTCTTAACACTGTTGCGTACCATGAAACAAAGAAATCTAACTTCCGTTTTTAGAAAATTATGCAACTCACAACTAATGAGGATTTGGGGGAAGACATTAACCAGACAGTGATACTTTAAGTGATCAATGTCACACAATCCATCTGAAAGCAAGAGTCAAGGAAGAGAGATACTTTGGGGAAGGGAAAGGAGGGAAAAAATGAGTAGTGGGGACTGGAAGTATATATTTTTTACTTCCTTTGTGAGTATGTTCACAAACACAACCCAGAGACCTGGAAGTGAAGACGGACAAGAGAAGTGAAGACAGGCAATGCAGCTACTTGGGGATTACATGGTAAAGCTGAAGTCAGATAGGCATATATTTAAAATCTTGCTCTGGGGCTCTCAACTTTATTACCTTGCTTAAGTTACTAAAATTACTGATTATTAATATCTCAACTTCTTCATTTGTTAAAAGACATTAAGATTTTACTTCAGAGGGTTAATGAAAATTAAATAAGAAAATGGTAGAAAATCAACAAATTCTACTTCACTGCCTCTTTATGGATGACAGTTCCAGTTTTCTTTGATACAATTCTCCACCACGCAGAAGGAGAGAAATATTCTAAACTCCCCAACAGAAGATCATTCCGGTCTAATATATTCAAGCTCAAATGGGAAATATCAGGTCTGAGAGACAGAGGTAGGGGCAGGAAGAAGACAGGCAGAACTACGAGGACACTTTCCTCCGGGAACTAGGTAAACAGCTCTGTAAAATTTTCCACAGATAGTGGTTTGGATTCCTGAGTATTAAGATGCAGGAAACTGGTTCAGGGGTGCCTAGACCCCTCTGCAGACCTCTCTATTTGAATCCAAACCTGCCTTGAATCTCTTATGGATGCAAAATATGGGCCACGGGCACAGATGCACCTGTCCTACATGCAGGGAGGGCAAAGCTGGCGGAGTCCCAGGATAGGGCCATGTTGTGCTCAGTCGGCTGCATTCCCAAGCACGACTAGAAACCCGTATGCAGCAATCTATTTTGGGTTTCTGCTCACGCTGAAGACAATATGCTCTTAACTTTCTTCCTATGATATTTCCCTCCTGCAAGTTTTTAAAACCAACCACTATTTTGACCAACATAATTATAAGGTCCTAGAATCCCTCTAGCCTACATGTCTGAGAGGACACACACCAAATCTGAGGTAAAGGGGGTATACTATCTTTGGGCCATGGTTTGTGTTATATATAATATATACATTGTCCATTTTAACAGCCATATGAGTTAAGTAATATTATCAAGTAAACAGAAGAGCCAAGAGTTGAGCCCAACTAAGGTTGACCATGCTCTTCCCTGTATAAAAGTTGATCAATTGGTCAGAAGGTAAAATAATTTCAAAACCATCAGAGGCCTATTTGGGTGGTGGGCAAAGTTAGTTCAGCTAGGTTCTAGCTCTCTGGTTTTGGTTTCTTTCTCACAAGCTGTATAAGTCTGAACAAACTTCTTCCCTTTCCTGGATCTATTTGAGAATATATAAAATGTAAATTGAACTAACTAATCTGGAAAGTCCCTGATACCTCTGGCAGCTAGGATCCCTCACATCTTATGAGGATGATGATGATGACAATGACAACAAAGACAATAATGACAACGACATTCACTGCATTTGTTGAATGCTTACTATATGCCATACCCTGTAGCAAATGTTTTATAATGGAGGGTAAAGGAGGAAAGTTAAAATGAAGTATTTCAGATAGATAACACAGTATGTATAAAGGGCTTGCGTAAGAGAACAGCAAGGCCCTCTTAAGTAGTTGTAGTCCTAGAAAGGATGTATAAAATGAAAATAATGAGTCAAGGATAGATAGTAGTCCAATGTGACTAGAGCACATAAAAGGACAGCTTTTGAATGTAAAACAAAGAGTTAGTTCTTTACCTTATAGAACCATAGGTTAATTGAAGAGTTTGAGCAGGACACTGACACAAGCAAATTTACTTTTTAGAAAGATTATTTTGACTATTATATGAAAGACAGATTAGAGAGGAGCAAATAATCTAAAACAGGGATGACAGAGGGCTGAAAGAGTATGTGGCAATGGGGACATGGGAAAACAAATATCAGACATGCCATATATTATCATTATTAGCTGCTGCAACAGTAAAGTACATTTGTAAAGTACCTAGTCGAGAGTTTTTCTAGACCCATCAATTCCTCTCCTTCATTCATTCACTCATTTATACATTCAAAGATTTTTGTTATGTACCTATTTTATACTAGTTTTTTTTTCTTTTAGCAAAAATAATCTGTACTAGTGAGAGCAAATGAATGTCTAACTATTCCTACTCACCCCCAGACACACTAGAAGCTTTCTCACCACTCTGCTTTTACTCCCACCACACTCTCTGAAGGAATGTCCTTCCTGCCTTTTCCACTGGCCAGTGGATGTTTGGAAATGTGAGCTTAGACCTCTTAACAATATCTAGGAATGAAATGATGGATTCAACAGGTAAAGTTTGTAGATGGTACTTGAAGTAATAGGAACTGAAGAGTATGGATGAGAAGAGCAGGGAGCTTGTGTGAAGAGAGTAGGATGGAACCCTAGGGAATCCCAACACTTGGTGGTCCTCAAAAGAAAGGAAGTGTAAGAAAGAGAATGGGAAATAGATGGAGATGTGAGAAGAAAACCAAGATAGAATGTTGCCAAGAAAGACGAGGGAGGAAGAGTGATTCACCATGTCAAACGCTGAAGGTCATGTGAGATGAGGTTATAAAAGATATTTCAAAGTTTATTAAAGAAGCAATTCCAAATTGACTGGTGAAGGCAGATACCAGAGTGCAGTAGGTTGAAGACTGAAAGGAAAGTGAGGAAATAGAAGCAGTAAATATGTGAACTCTCTCAAAAATTTTGGCCATGAGGTCAAAAAATTTGATAGTGTCTTTCTTTACTATCTCATTGAGTGATTATGCTTCAGTGAGGTTCAATAAGCAGAAAGGTAAGAGTACCCAGAATAGAGCCTAGCACTGAGCATGTGCTTAACACTTGGTATTTGTATGCATTCAACATTTATTTAACAAACATTTATTGAGTGTTTACCAAATTCGAGGCATTGTTCTTAGCCATAGGGATACAAAACTGAGTAAAAACAGATGTGGCCTTGACCTCAAAGCATTTATGATCTATAGTGTGTACGTAGCAGGAAAGACATTAAACACATAATCATACAAAATAAAACTGGAATAGAAAGTAGTTTGAATGAATTGTATATAAATACGAATGAGGGTCCCTCCTAGCAAGGACAGATTAGGCTGTATCTAAGCAGTCAATGTGTTTTCCTAGACCTGAAGGTGAAGCCCAAGCTGCAAAGAATAATTAAAAAAACAAAAACGACTCACCGGGAACTCTCCATGGTCCTGACCTGGGCTTGTGTATGTGTTCCCTGCCTGCAAGGGGATCTGGCTCTTCTTTCACTGGATCTTGCCAAATGCAGCTCAGATTCAGTAACCCTGCTGATATCTGGGCCTGCCTACAGCCAAAAGGATTCTAGTTTGCCTGATCTATCCCAGGCTTGAATAAAATCATGTGTGAAAAATGCAGGGGAGGCAAAATTGTAGAGTGAAAGGCATGCTGCCTTTGGAATCAGGGAAACTTGATTTCAGGTCCTGGTTCTTCCTTTTTCTAGTTGTGTGGCCTGAAACAGGTCACTTTATCTCTTTGAAGCTCAAATTCTTCATCTGCAAATGAGGAGTATAATTAATGCCCATCTTAGTTCACAGCATTATTGAGGACTTGTGGACCCCAAAGTAAAAATAACATCACATAATCAGAATCTCTTTATTAAGGAGAATCATAAAGGCCTTATGATCCAAGCACAATGTATATGAAAGCACCTTGGAAAGCAGAATGAGTGATAAAAGGTGAATAAATTATCCCTAAGTTTCTATACATTATCTTCAAAAACCATAAATTTAAGTGGGAACTACATGAGAAAAATTTAAATTGCACTATTTGTTTATTTATTTATTTCGATAAGGTATGTTTGGCTATACTGATAATCATGTTTCTAAAATACTAGCAAATGGACCATACTCTTGTTTGTAAAGTTTTTAAAAATCATCAACAACATGCACATTGGCTTCTTAAATACTTTTTTGAATTGGCATTATCTGGAATGAGAGATGATAAGCATTGATTCCGACAGAGAATCATTACATCTGACAATGAGTATGCACTGAAGATATGCTTACACTGTTTAAAACTTACAAGATCAAACAAATATGACCAAGTGATCTATGACAAAGTTAATGCTCCGGTCTCTGTGGAGCTGAAGCTTGAGTGCCATTGCTTTATGAGCAAGCATCTGTAAGAAGCCACAAAGAATGATGGTGAAAAGTATCAGTTCTGCAAACATAAAAGTGTAGGTTCAAATCACAAACCTATGACTTACTTAACCTCTCTCTACCTCAGCTTCCTAAACTGTAAAATAAGAATGATAATAATAATACTTACTTCATAGAGTTATTGTGAGGACTAGGTGCCTGTAAAGTATTTAAAACAGTGACTGACTTATAGGAAGCACTCAACTAATGATAGTTTTTATTTTTATTTTGGAAGAATACTCTACTTTAGCTATAAGAAAGATTATAATATTAGACTTCACTTGAGTCTTATGCATCACTTAATGTTACTTCAAACCCATAACTTTTAAAATGTGGAATTTGAGGCCTAGAGAGGGGAAATGATTTCTCTCAGGTCATGGAGAAACTTCACAGCAGGACTGGAAGTAGAATCCAGGCATCCTGACTTCCAATTCTGGGCTCTTTCCTATCTCCTCATTAACCAAATGGCTCTGTCTCTGTCCCTCTCCTCTGATATCTGTTACATTATGTCAGAAGAGAGGGACACACTCTATCTTAATTAGAATCCATTTTATTTGTCTTCGTCTCTCCTACTACATTGTGAGCTCCTTAACAGAAGGACTGTATCTTACTTCTATCAGATTATGCAGCACCTGGCAGAGTGGTACAAATATAAGTATTAATTGATTGTTTTTCATTATTAAATACAAGAAAAATTCAGATAGCAGGCATGCTCTGTAATAAGTAAATGGAATCAGCTCAGTAATAAGTTACTTCAAGAGGTTTGTTAATTAGAGATGATGTGAGAATAGAAAAAGTATTGAACTTAATGTTAGAGAATCTGGGTTCTAAGCTTGATCCTGTTAATAACTGGGTGAACTTAGGCTGAGGTGCCACTCAACGTAGGGAGGATGAGTGAAATTCGAGAGGGATTAAAACTAGAAGGTTAGGTTACAAAGAGCTTTGAGATTCAGGCTAAAGAATTTGACCTTTATCCTTAAAACAAGGGAGAGAGGGAGATGGATTTTAAGGAAGTCAATGACATAATCTGGATAGTGTTTTAGAACTATCACTCTGACAACTATGTGAAGAGCAAATTAGAGGAAGAAAGCCTTATGGTCAGAAAAACTACTTATTTTTAGCAGATTAAAATACTGATGAAAGAAGTTAAGTGAAAAGTAATTTGCTGAACGTCAGAAGGAGAATCAAGATTCAAAATCAGGTCACGGGATGCCAAAACCTGTGTCTACCTACCATACTCCCCCAATACCCCTCAGATAAAGGACTTAGAGGACATGTGAAAATCCATGTCAAAAATATCAACTTTCGGGGCTTCCCTGGTGGCGCAGTGGTTGAGAGTCTGCCTGCTAATGCAGGGGACACGGGTTCGAGCCCAGGTATGGGAAGATCCCACATACCGAGGGGCAACTGGGCCCGTGTGCCACAACTGCTGAGCCTGCATGTCTGGAGCCTGTGCTCCGCAACAAGAGAGGCCGCGACAGTGAGAGGCCCGCGCACCGCGATGAAGAGTGGCCCCCGCTTGCCGCAACTAGAGAAGGCCCTTGCACAGAAACGAAGACCCAACACAGCCAAAAATAAATAAATAAATAATAAATTAAAAAAAAAAAAAAGCATTGCCTTGCTTTAAAAAAAAAAAAATCAACTTTGTAATAATGTGAAATTTGATTATATGAACATAGTTTTTGTTAAGGGCATAACAAATGACAATGATTTTTTTCAAAAGAATCATCACATCCTGTTATGCTTATAAACTTACTAAATTAAAAGTTAAAAATTTATCCAGATAATAACTTATGTATATGGGTGTTAATATAAAAAGAAATATATGCATATATATGTGTGAATACACATATACACACATATGCATACAAGTCTGAGCATACCTGTAAGTTAAATCAGATACAAATTTATTCCCAGGTGCTTCAATTTAGAACTTCAACTGTTTGGTGGAAAATTTCTAAATTTAAAATCAGTAACCTTGGCTCATATTCCAGTTCCACTTCTTACCAGCTATGTATTTTACAGTATATTCTTCATATCTTGGACCCTCTATTTCCTCATCTGTAAAATGGGAATAATTATGGGGTTGCTGTGGCGATCAGATGACATATGTAAACAAGCTTTGTAAAGAGCCTTAAACAAATGTAACAATATAATGTTTAAGAGTCCAGGCTCTGGAGTAGGACTCAGCCCTAGTTCTGCTAGTTATTAACTATGGGACCTTGGGCAAGTCATTTAGTCTCTCTGAGCTCCAATTTCTTCATATGAAAAAAGTGAGTTTTATTAACAGTTTTACCTG